>NC_090449.1:358288598-358593798 GCF_031143425.1 Pleurodeles waltl | reverse complement strand
ATGTACCATTAATTCACCTTTTAGGTCTATTTGAGCTCTGAGAACAAACTTTGAAACAGTCTGTCTCCTGTGATGTTTGGAGACAAATATAGGAACAAGTATTCAAAGCATAAATGGCAGTCAAGTCCACAACCAAAAGGCCAGTACCAAAACACAAAAAATCACATACCAACCCAATGGTCCCCCCTCACAGCATCCAGCACCAGACCTGACCCCATATCGA
This sequence comes from Pleurodeles waltl, assembly GCF_031143425.1. Lineage (NCBI taxonomy): Eukaryota > Metazoa > Chordata > Amphibia > Caudata > Salamandridae > Pleurodeles > Pleurodeles waltl. The sequence goes on along the minus strand of NC_090449.1, from coordinate 358,593,575 downwards.
CTGCCACCACCAACAATGAAGTACTGCCAACCAATATTGACTCCCAGGATAGATGCTACAACAACCCTGTGTGGCACACACATAGCACTTGAACTGGCTATCAGGAAACATTGTACATACACGTTGATGGCACTAGTGCACCAGCACAACAACTGCCTGACCATAGGTCTGACCTGTACACTGTGACTACCTAAGTCATGGGCACATGTGACACCCCCCAACCCACCCAGATAGCTACTGCAACCAATAACAGCAGTGGTCACAGACAACAGGTGGTAGCAGGGACAAGGCAGACAGTTGTAGAGGACACATACCAGACAGTTGACACATACCTGCATCTCAGTCAAAGTAATGTCGAATCAGCTCTCCCATGGAGGCAGCTGCATTCTCATCATCCTCCTCTTCATCACTCCCCATTTCCCCATCATCAGCCATTAGTACAGCTACCCTCTCCTCTGCATCCAGCAAAGGGATGTGACACCTGAGGGCCAGATTGTGCAGCATTCAGCAGGCCACAATGATCTGGCACACCTTCATTGGGTTGTAGAGCAGGGCACCCCCGTAGATATGCAGACACCAGAACCTGGCCTTCAGCAGGCCGAGGCACCTCTAAATGACCCATCTGGTATGACCGTGGGCCTCATTGTAACGGTCCTCTGCATCTGAAGTTGGATGCCTCACGGGTGCTATGAGCCAGAGCAGGTTGGGATAGCCAGAGTCACTTGTGTGCACAGAGGTAGAAGGCATGTCAAGACTGGGAGGACAATAGGGCAGGACACAAGAGTGCATAGAGCTGAGGGGCACACATATGCAGGGATATATACTGTTGAGCCAGGCCCGGTCCCTCGTAAGTGGTGCCATCATGTGTGGGACACTGCTGTTCTGCAGGATGAAGGAATCATGCACAGAGCCTGCATACCTGGCTGTCACCTGGGAGATGTTTTGGTCCGCGAGACACACCACCTGCACATTAATTGAATGGAAGTTTTTGTGGTTCCAATAGACCTGTTAACTCCTCCTGGGTGGCACCAGGGCAATGTGGGTGCCATCATTGCCCCAATGACATGAGGGATGTGTGCCACTCTGTAGAACACAGCCTTGACAGTGGGCAAATCTGCACGTTTCTTGAAACCGGATGTAGCTGCCAAGATGTTTGAGCAGGGCACATAGTGCATCCCTCAGGACGTTGCTTAACATGGGCTGCAACATCCCTGCTGAGAGTCCCACTGTGATTTGGAAGGAGCCTGAGACAAGGTATTGGAGGACTGACAACACCTGCACTGTGGGAGGGATGGCATTGGGATGGCGAATGGCAAGCAACAGATCCGTGATGGTCTCACAGTTCAGGGGATAGGTCTGGAAGATGTGGCACTTCTCCAGGGTGGCAAGGTCGACTAGGGGCCTGCACACCATTGCATTCCTCATCCTCAACCTTCCATCATACCTGGGAACAGGAGAGAGTTGGTATTATGTTGTGTACCGTAGACTGTGTTGACGGTATTGATGTGGCCACAGGTCACCAAATGTCACCTATGACTCACTAACATTTCACCCACAATACACATTAGAAATGTAAAATGGCATCCGCCTGTCCTGCATACATGGGACAGGTGGTAGTGAAGTCATCACACATCATGGTGGTAGGTGGTCATGACGGCCATGCGACTCACCATTGGTTAACACTGTTGTCATGGGAGGCAGGAGCCAATGGTAATTGCCAATGGTGATTGCCGTCGGCGATGATGGTGATGTCCGTGGCAGCCGTGACCGCCAGTTCATGTGCTCCTGCTCACTTGGCTCCTGAACCTCGTGCACTGAAGACCTCCACTGTGTGTGCTGCTATGTTCTGACTCTGGTAGCCAAGATGCCACATCCTTCAGGAGATAGGTGTCCCAGCCTTCACCCAGGAAGAGTTGGAGTGTCTCATGGACTGGGTCCTACGCCTGTATGGACAGTTGTATGGGGCACCAAAGCAGCAGGTGAGCCCAGTGTCATTGTCCTGCATATGAGTGGTGTGCATGTTGATGCGGGTCTTGGTAGGTGGCAGTGTGTCCGGAGCAAGGACATGGATGAAGGGGCCTAATGCTACGTTGGGTGACAACGTGTGGATGTGGAGGTGTGATGTGTGCTGTCCACTGCTGTCCCAGGGATGCCACTCTACATGACTGTGTCCTTCTGTCTGTGTCACAAAAGGCAGGTGAGTTCCCACCAGAAAAAAGGGGATTTGGTGTGCCATTGCTAAGCAAGTGTGGACCCTTGGGGAGACGCTGGGCTCGGAAGACCGCAGAGGCCCAGCTGGGGACTTCCTCCCAACAATGGAGGGGTGCACGTCGGACCCTGATCTCCCTATTGGTGGTGGCCTACCCTGAGGTAGATGGGCACTTGAGTGCAGCACAGCAGCCATGTGGGGGTAAGTACCCACTTTCACTGCTACATGTGTTGCCATTGTGGCTCAGGTTGGGCACCATTGAGTAGCTGTGGCATGGGTGCTTGGTACACTGGTGTCCACTATGGATAGTGTTAATCTGGGCAGGAATGGCATCACAGTTGTGGGTAATGCCATGCTGTTAGTGGTAGCGGGGCAGCTTCCTCTGATGTAACTGTAAGGCCACCTACAAGCTGGAAGTGCTTACCAGCTAATGGCAAAAGGATGATTGGACCTGGGGTGTCAGGCATTGTGATTAGTCCTTGCAAACCACTGTGCCAGGGGTGGATCCCGGGACCTCAATCAGCTGGCAGGCTCTGCATGTGTAGTGGGGTAGGGTGCGCCAGGTGGTCACAGTGCTAATTGTCAATAGCCAACTAGGCCTGCCAACTAGCCATGCAGGATTCTGTTGGGTGTGCAGTCCATTACATGCCTGTCTCCATGTCCATGGGTAGTGGGCAGGTACTGGGCAGGTGTGGCGGGTATTCCTCTCCTCATGTACATGTTTGCATCAGTCAGACCATCAGCTGTTGATATGAGCATTGTTGTGGTTTCCCCCATGGTGTTCCCTAGCTGTAGGATGTGCAGGGGTGAACATAGATTATCATGGCATGGAATCAAATGCTGACCCTGTGTTACTGTTGTGCTGGCATTGACCGACTGCACCCTGTCTCTCGCTCTCTCTCTCCCTCCCTATCCTCCTCTGTCTTTGTGTACATCAGCATCATCTGGTGAAGGAGAAGGTGCACCGGTGAGTGGGGAAGCTGCAGCCCACAGGACCCGGGAGGCTGACAACAGTGGAGCTGAGGGGACCAGTGGGGTCAAGGGCAAGGGTAGTGCCACAGGGGGGACCGGATCGGCCACTACATCTTCTGCTTCCTCCTCCTATGGTGGCTTTCTGACGGTGGCAGACCCATCTGGGACAATCCCAGCACCATCCTTGTCTGCCACCCCCCCACCAGCACTGCTCTCCCTGTAGCTCCCCACCTAGTTGCCCGTGTCAATTCACCCAAGAGAGTGAGAATCTCCTTCACTGCAAGCACCTCTGCCCCTGCCACAGTCAGCCATGCTGCCCTCAGTGAGGAGGCTATTGACCTCCTGAGGTCCTTTTCTGTGGGGCAGACAACTATCCTGAATGCCATCCAGGGACTGTCATCCCAGATGCAACAGATAAATGCGTTCCTGGAAGGTATTCACAGTGCCTTGTCTGGCCTACAGAGATCCTTTCAGGCTCTGTCCTCCTCCTTGACGGCAGCCAGTGCACCTGCTTCTTCCATCCCCCTCCACCTATCTGTTCCCATACCCACATCCCTCTTCCCTCATCCATCGAAGGCACACCCACTCACCCACATGCATCCACATTAACAGACACGGTACTCAGGGACAGATATAAGCAGTACCAACTCCACCACCACCATGCACACACACAACAGACACTTGCAGACATGACAACATCCACACCCTGCACCTACCCCCCACCATCTCCCCCCTCACTGTCAGTACACCACTCACACCTACAGTCAGTACCACATCAATCACTTATCCTGCCACGTGTGACCTCACTGCCACTGTCACCACATGATCTGACTCCCATTCATGCACCTCATACTCCACTGGTGCAGACACCACAACTGTCAACACACCCACATGCACCTCATCCACCCTACCTGCAGACACCACCCCATCATACACACAAATCCCCCCTACCATCTGCCTGCATCTCCTCCCCACCTCCTCCCAGTACATCTAAATGCCTGCACTCACCCACCAACACACACATTTCATCCACCCATGCACCTGCACCCATGGCACCTCAACATACACACCTCACAACCAGACCCTCTCCCGCCACTCCCAAACATCCTTACCTTGACCTTCCTTGTGTCCCCAAAAAACATTTCCTCTAAGAGTTTTCCCTGTTTCCCACCAATGACCAAGTCCCTGTTCCCCTCAAGCGCCCTGCTACCCTACCAAGGCTCCTGCCTTCTGCCTTCCAGTCCACCACTCCCCCTCGCCATGTCTCTCCACCACGTACCACTTCTGCCCCTGTCACGTCCATTGCTCCTCCTGTCAAACCCGAGCCCATGGCTGCTTTCCCCACTTCCAAGGACAGGCCCACTCCCTCCACTTCCAAGGCCAAGTCCTCTCCCTCCACTTCCAAGGAAAAGCCAACCCCCCAGGTAAGGCCCCCCCTCCAAGGGCAGGCCCAAGCCCCCCCCCTCCAAGCCCAAAGCTCCCTCCCTGCTTCCAAACCCCTGAATCCTGGAGGTGCCTGTATACCCCATTGATGTCCCTGCCCTGTAGAGGCCTGCACATTGCAGTCAGGAGTCAAGTTGGGCGTCACCTTGTGCCCAGTGTACTGGCCCTTGGGCCTGTGTGTACACAGTTGTATTTCTGATTTTACGATATTATATTATATATATGTGCCACAACACCATTGGTGTTGATGGGACCTACTTTGTACTGGCTTTCCTTCCACATGTATTTGTGGCGGTTGTGTGTATTTGCGTGTATGTGTGTGTATGTGTGTGTGTAGGTACGGGTGTTTGTTTGCATATGTGTATTGGCATGGCTTCCTTTGTCATGTGTGTGTTGTGTGTGTGTATTGACGTTGTTCCCTCCAGTGTGTGCAAGGCTGGTGTACTTACGGTTGGTGTCTTAGTCGCCCTTGCTAGTCCAGGAGTTGCATGGCCAGTTAGAGCATTGGGAAGAGTGCAATTCATGTGCCATGACGCCTACGCATGTGCCTGTGTTCCTGAACTTGGGTGTTCCCTTTTATATTGTTCGTTTCTGTCAGGCTTTTTGTGGCGGTAGATCTGCCCCGGAAACCCTGGTGGTGTGTGTTAGACCGGACAGCCTTAGGGTGGTCACCCCTAACTTTTTGCCTGCCTCCCTCCACTTTTTGGACACTGTTTTTGCTGGCTTTTAGACTCTGCGCACTTTACCACTGCTAACCAGTGCTAAAGTGCATATGCTCTCTGCCTTAAAACATGGTAACCTTGAATCATACCTGATTGGACTATTTAATTTACTTATAAGTTCCTAGTAATGTGCACTCTATGTGCCTAGGGCCTGTAGATTAAATGCTACTAGTGGGCCTGCGGCATTGGTTGTGCCACCCACTTAAGTAGCCCCTTTTCCTTGTCTCAGGCCTGCCATTGCAAGGCCTGTGTGTGCAGTTTCACTGTCACCTCGACTTGGCATTTAAAAGTACTTGCCAAGCCTAAACATCCCCTTTCTCCACATATAAGTCACCTCTAATGTGTGCCCTAGGTAACCCCTGGAGCAGGGTGTTGTGTGGGTGAAAGGCAGGACATGTACCTGTGTAGTTTACATGTCCTGGTAGTGTAAAACTCCTAAATTTGTTTTTGCACCACTGTGAGGCCTGCTCCCTTCATAGGATAACATTGGGGCTGCCCTCATACAGTATTGAAGTGGTAGCTGCTGATCTGAAAGGAGTAGGAAGGTCATATTTAGTATCGCCAGAATGGTAATATAAAATCCTGCTGATAGGTGATGTTGGATTTAATATTACTATTCTAGAAATGCCACTTTTAGAAAGTGAGCATTTCTTTGCACTTAAATCTTTCTGTGCCTTACAATCCACGTCTGGCTGGGCTTAGTTGACAGCTCCTTGTGCATTCACTCAGACACACCCCAAACACAGGGTACTCACCCTCACTTGCATACATCTGCATTTCGAATGGGTCTTCCTGGGCTGGGAGGGTGGAGGGTGGAGGGCCTGCTCTCACACAAAGGGCTGCCACACCCCCTACTGGGACCCTGGCAGACAGGATTGAACTGAAAGGGGACCTGGTGCACTTCTTAGCCACTCTTTGAAGTCTCCCCCACTTCAAAGTCACATTTGGGTATAAAACAGGGGCTCTGCCCTACCTCATCAGACACATGCTGGAGAAGAAACCTGAACCAGAACCTGCTTCCTGCCAAGAAGAACTGCCTGGCTGCTCAAAGGACTCACCTGACTGCTTTCTACAAAGGACTGCTGCCTTGCTGTTGCCCTGCTGCCTTGCTGAACTCTTGTCTGGCTGTAAAAGTGATCTCCAAGGCCTTGGATAGAGCTTGCCTCCTTTTCCCTGAAGTCTCAGGACCAAAAAGACTTCTCTTTTTCACTTGGACGCTTCGTGCGCTGAAATTTTCGATGCACAGCTTGTTCCACGGCGAGAAAAACGCCGCACACCGGCGCTGATCGACACAACGCCTTCGGGACGACTGGAACTTCAACGCACGGCCTCGCAAGGACAACGCCGCCCGACCTCCAGAGGAGAAATCGACGCGACGCCTGCCGTGAGAGCGAAACTTCGACACACAGCGCAGCAGAACGACGCGCAGCTGGTAAACAAGCAGGAGAATCCACGCACAGACCTGGGACATCTGGTAATCCCCGTGATCCACAGGAAGAGACTGTCCGCGCGCCGGAAAACGACGCATGACTTCCCCGCATGAAAAATAACGACGCAAGTCTGTGTGTGCTGGGGAGAAATCGACGCACACACCCTTTTTCCACGTATCTCTTCTTCTGTGGCCCTCTGAGGAGATTTTCCACTCCAAACCAGGTACTTTGTGCTTGAAAGAGACTTTGTTTGTTTTTTTAAAAGACTTAAGAAACTTTGTATCACTTTTCAGTGATATCTCTACAAATTCACATTGCAACTTTATTCGTTTTGACCTACAATTATCCTGCTAAATATTATATATTTTTCTAAACAATGTGTGGTGTATTTGTGTGGTGCTATATGGTGGTATTGTATGATTTATTACACAAATACTTTACACATTGCCTTCTAAGTTAAGCCTGACTGCTCGTGCCAAGCTACCAGAGGGTGGGCACAGGATAATCTTGGATTGTGTGTGACTTACCCTGACTAGAGTGAGGGCTTTTGCTTGGACAGGGGGTAACCTGACTGCCAACCAAAAAAAAACATTTCTAACAGTGTGCTACCTTGTAATGTGGTAGTGGGATACTGCCTGACTGCCTGCCTGGAGATGGCTGCCGCCAGCCACGCCGGCCCCTCCGCACTGGTAGTCCGAATGGTAACTTGGCTGTGTTCTGCAAGTGCCTGCCCAGAACTTGTGATATGGTGGTCTTCTCCACTGGGCACACGGAGGTGTGACTGCCAACTCCACTGCGGGCAAAATATGGTCCGAAATGTTAGCTATTTTTTAATTTATCTTTGGGTTTTGATTTCTTTATCTCCTCAATGTTTTCGATTGTTAGGATTGTTCAGATTGCTTCCTATCTTCACCCATGCTGCTTACAAGACTAGGGCGTTGATTTATACTTTTTTGGCACCTCATTAGCGTCATTTTCTGATGCAAAAGCGGGGCAAACGTACAAAATAATGGTATTTTGTAAGTTTGCGCTGCTTCTGCGTCAGAAAATGACGCTAATGCGGTGTAAAAAAAGTGTAAATCCGGCCCTAGGAGTTTAACTTTTCTATTTGATATCAGAAGTGGATACAATCGTTCTTTACAGGAAATATAGCCTACTACCTAAGGCTGCTCTCTTTTGTACTGGGGAACCAAGATCATGTAACTTTCTTGGGTCAACATTTGGTGACTCTAGGCACCTCACTGAATCTCTCCATGCCTGAAAACATGTATTGTAATCTGGCTGTCAAGCGAAGGGCGCTAATGTCCTTGGACCAAGTTCACTCTCTATTTAATAAAGAAAAATAGGAGACTTTGACACGTCTGGATTTGGTTTCGTTGGAAAAACTCCAGCAAACCTTGGAATTCTCGCGGCCGGTTTAGGTGGGCATACTATAAATCAGAAAGTTACACATAATTTCTGTATGTAGTCTGATTTGAAAAAATCTCTGAGATTTTGAGGAAACCCTTTGGATGACCGTACGAAAAAAATCTTGTTTTAATAGCTCATGCTCTAGGAATACATGGCACAAGCCTTAGTTCCTTTAGAAAGGAGTTGAAAATAATGGTACACATTTGAAGAAATGCTCTGCAATATATCAGTGAATTACCCTTCCTGCAACACTTTGAACACAGGACCCCAAAAACATTATTCTTTTGAAGCAATTTACTGGCTTTCAATAAACCATCTTTAAGATACTTTGTGCTACATTTATATGACAGAAGCTATATTATTTTAATAATCTGTGCTTGAGATATATGGTGATAAGGGAATTATTGCTCACCTGGGGAGATATTGTAATTAGAAAAGTGGCACAGTAAGGGAATAAAAATGATTAAAAAAAGGCTGGAGAAATTAAGCAGTCAGAGCTGCTCCAATGTTTATTTTAAGTTGGAGCAGGAGCACTGAAGTGAGACAGAAAAGCAGACCTGAGCAAACTCTCAGAACCATGAATAATTAACAGTTTCTGTCCGTAATATTGCAAGGCTCACAGAGGAGGAAAAACGTGCAGCCAACTGGGCCAGATGCATCCAGGCTGCGAGCAGAGGAATAAGAAAGGGGCCTTCCTGCGCAGATCTAATGTGCTAGGGTAGAAGTACTCGAGCAAGTGTAATTATACTAATGATTTATTGAAGGGTTGATTTATGGCAAATTAAGAGAAAGCACGTTGGCAGAATTGTCATAGCAAATCATTCAGCTAGTTGGTTAAAAGGTTCACTCTCTCTCGTCAGTGGGGCAATTAAGGCCTGTCTTAAATCACAGCTGAGCATATATCCAAGCAGAAGAGCCTGAGTCAGACCTGGATCCACTCCCACGAGTGGAGCAAGGCTGCCAGTCAATCTAGAAATGGAGGAAACAACCTAGGTGCTTTACACCAAACAGTTTCATCCCCCTGGCACAGAAGATGGCTCATGACTTCAAATGGCTACTAGGTGGCTCAAGTTAGACTACCTGCTGGACGGTGAGATTTGTATGTTTTTTTAAAATTATATAGTTTGATGAAATATTTTAGCATGAGTTTTATGAGTCATACTTTGAACGCACGGCTTTCACATATCATCGAAAGAATGTTCCTCAATGGTGTGGAATGTGAGAATGGCAAAAGAGCTACACATAAAGGGGTGGGAATGACTCTGGATTGTACCTTAAAGCAGATTGATAGCAGTGTTGTATAAATAAATAAGGAGGCTCATTTGGACAAAACAACCAGGTAGAGATCTTTGTAAAACTAACAGTTAACAGGTTTGAGTCTGCATTCTTTCTGCTTTTCAATTAATAAGTACAGCAGAGCTTTTTAAAGGCACTAGTTATTAGCATTGGATTTGAGTGGAACAACATCCCCTGTATCTATCATGACTGCCCTAACTCTGCTTCAATTTAGGAAAGAGCTGAAAACGCATATCTTTGAAGAACACTACAGCCCTCATTTGAACATTTGTGGTAAATCCCGCTACTATGAACACACACACCAATCTGACAGAATACTGGCACATACACAAATCCGTCGACCCAATGGTCAGTGTTAAACTGTCGGTACTAACACCCACCTCGTTATGCCAACAAAACAACACCCACCACATCATGACCCACGAATCACCACAGCGGACATTCAATGGCAATAAACCATTGGCAGTACATACCACCACGCTCAGAATGGACACTCAAATCCAAATTAAACACTACATTGGCCAATAACAAAAACACACACCTGACACCCATAGACCCACCAAAACCAAACACCCACAGCACAATAAAACACGCACCCACATTACCCACAGCCCTTTACGAACAACAGTTACTGCCAGGAGATTGACACGAACAGCACAGAGATGACTAGACACAGACCTCACATACACCCATAGATCCCTCACGCACCCCACATCACACACCCCACCAGATTACTCAACACACTCTCACCAACACACACCACACAACACCCATGTCCACTAAGGCACCCCTGTTTCACTGATGAGGAGTTAAGAGTCATGGTGGAGGAAATAGTCAGGGTAGAGCCACAGCTGTTTGGAGCACAGGTACAGCAGATATCCATTGCCAGCAAGATGGAGCCATGGCGGAGAATCGTGGACAAGATGAATGCCTTGGAACAGCACCCAAGAACAAGGGACGACATCAGGAAGAGGTGGAATGACCTACGGGGGAAGGTGCGTTCCGTGGCAGCAAGGCACCAGCTCGCCATACAGAGGACTGACGGTGGACCCCCATCTCCTCCCCAACATCTCACAGCATCGGAGGAGCAAGACTTGGCATTACTGCATCCTGAGGGACTCGCTGGGGTAGCCAGAGGACTGGAGACTGGTGAGTCAATATTTACTACTTATCACCCCCAATACCTGCATGCCATCACACCCCCTCACCCTCACTCCCATCACTTCACTCCATCCCACACACTGCACCTACACATATGACTAACCCCAATGCCAACCCTGCATGCCATACCAATGCATGGACAGCCCCCCCCAGCCCGGCATGGACACCCATCACTAAAGCATGCACAGTGTGCACAACATAGGGAAACGAACAATCCCACAATACACCACAATACACAAACAAAGGTAGCAGGGCAACAGTAATGATAGAGGGGAAGCAAGGGATGTACAATATGTCACAGACATGAAGCACAATACATCACTTACATCCCAACAGGTGCCCCAGCCAATGTCAGCGGAGTGGAGGTGCTATGTCCATCCAGTCCCCCAAGAGAAGATGCCCCCAGTAATGACAGTAACTCTGGACTTCAGGATCTGGATCAACAACTTGGCCCATCAGGGACCACTGGACAGTCGGTCACCCCAGCACACTCACAGTCCACCACAGAGCCTCCCCCATCAGTATCGAACGCCACTGCACCCACCCAGTGTACCCACACCTCTGTCCCCAGGACACATCAATCAGCAGTATGCCCACCTGTACAGGGACCCCAGTCCACAGCTCACCCCCAAGATAATCAGTGACCTCGGGTCAGTGGCAGTGGGCATACCGTTCAGGGGACAGAGGCATAGGGCAACAGAGACACTGGGAGGACCGCTGTGCACCAGAGGGCGGACAGGCTCAGGGAACCGACTCCCCAGGAGGCACTCACCGAGATCCTGGGAGTCTATCAATATTCCTAGGACACGATGGGCCAGATCCTTGACAACGTGCAGTAGAACTGGCGGCTGCAGGAGGAAAAGTATCAGGGGATCAAGGAGGACTTGCAGGCCATCAACACCATCTTGATCTCCATAGCAGGGGTGCTGACAGACATGGCCAACAGCATGAGGGAAGCAACAGCACAGCCCTCCATTTCTGCTGCAGCTAGCGGACAAGGAGGCCCCACCACAGGACCAACAGGCCACCAGCACCCCTCCCCCTGCAGAAGGTGAACCACCCCGCAAACATTCCCTGCAACCCAGACTGAAGCCAGAGACACTTGCCAAGACCACCACCAGGAAATGAGACTCTCCTGATTGTCCCCCTTGTTTCCTAAACTATAACCTTGTCCACTTTGAACTGCCTTTGCTCCCTTTCCTATGGCCCCTTGAACACTGGACCTGTGCTACAAACAGACTAGAACAATACCCTGAACATTCTTTCATCATCACCCCATTCCATTGCACTTTTCCCTTAATTTCATAGCACTACAATAAACAGCCTTGAACACAACTTGACTACTAGTATTTTATGTGTCGAAAATGTGCATTTATGGAAACAGTCACATCTAGTGCAAATGTGCTGAGCACTGTGAGAGCATAGAAATAATGACCTGTAGCTGTCTGTAGTCATAACATTGGTACACAATTGTTATATCACCAACATCTGTAAAATGACAAGCCATAGGTGACAGTAAGATGAGATGCAAAGGAATGTAATGCCCTCATGCTACAGCCGCACAGAAAACATAAATAGTCAGAGGAATGGTCAGTTGTACTGTCTCATCTGTGTGTCATTGGAAGTATTGACATATAACTGATGTTCTGTTGTCCTCATCCTCATCCTCTGCCTCCTCATCCTCACTGTCCTCAGGGTCCACTGCTGCCACAGGGGCATATCCAGTCTCCTCCACCTCCTGCAGGGAAGGTACATGCTGTCTGAGGGCCAGGTTGTGCAGCATGCAGCATTGCACTACTATCTGGCAGACCTTCTCGGTGAGTAGCCTAGGTATCCACCTGTCAGATGGAGGCACCTGAACCTGGCCTCCAGGAGCCTGAAGGTCCTCTTGATGGGATCGCCCATGTGCCTTATTGTAACGATTCTGAGCCCCTGTCCTGACATTCCTCACAGGGGTCAGGCGCCACAATAGGTTTAGGTAGCCAGAGTCACCTGCAAGTATTGAGGGACAACATTTAGTCTCACACAATGCTATGGGGATGACACCTGAAGGCATACACTAACATACAGTGGGTGGGGACCCTGGCTCACCTATTAGCCACACCCTATGCCTCTGTAGTTGGGCCATCAGACTTGGGATGCTGCTATTCCTCAGGACAAAGGCGTCATGCACTGACCCAGGATACTTGGCAGTGATGTGGGAGATGTACTGGTCTGCCAGGCACACCATTTGCACATTCATTGAGTGGAAACTCTTACGATTACTGAACACCTGGTCATTCTGGCGGGGGGGACAAATGCTGTATGTGTCCCGTCAATCACCCCAACATTATTGGTGATATGTCCCACTGCATAGAATGCGGCCTTCACAGTGGCCAATTCTTCCACCTGGGGAAAAGCTATGTAGCTGCACATGTGTTTCACCAGGGCCGATAAAACTCTTGCCAGCACGATTGAAAACATTGGCTGTGACATTCCTGCTGCCAAGCTCACTGTCACTTGGAAAGAACCAGTTGCAGGAAATGGAGCACTAATAGCACTTGCACAAGAGGGGGGATCCTAGTCAGATGACGGATAGCTGAGATCAGGTCAGGCTCCAATTGGGCACACAGCTCTGTGATTGTGGCCCTGTCCAGTCTATAGGTGAGTATAATGTGCCTGTCCTCCAGTGTAGCCAAGTCCACAAGGGCTATGTACATGGGGGGTTGTCTCCTCCTGCTATTCATCCACAGCGGTAGGTATCTAAGGGACACAAGAGTGAGTAGGCTGTCACAATTTGAACAATGGAACCACCACCTCAGTGTAAATAGTGCATTTATGTGATGTGACAGCGGAAATGGCGAGGTATGTGCTAATCTAGGCTGTGATGCAGTTAAGGTTGATATGATCATTGTCCACCACCATGGAATGGCGACCGCCTGTCCTGTATGTAGAAATAAGTGGAAGTGAGGTAACGCTGCCGAAACTGGGCGCCATGGCGGAAGGCAGTCTTGCACCGCCATACAATTCCTCATTGGATGATATGTGGCTCTATGGAGTACAGTGGCCAATGGGGATCAGCGACGTCAGTGACGGTGTATACTGCCGCTGACGTGATCGCCATTTTCCATCAGATTCCTCACTTGTTTCCTGACCGTCAACAGGAGAACTCCTACACTGCGTGTGCTGCTGTGGCCTGTGTCTGGAACCTACCATGGCCTGTGTGACCGGGGAAAGGTCCCCTGCCATCATTGTGGGGGAGTTGGAGCAATTGGTGGATGGGGTCCTACCCCAGTACATACTGCTGTATGGGCCTCCAGACCAACAGGTGAGTACACCTTTGACACAATGCATGTGTGAAGGATACATGATGACGTGTGTGCAAGCTTTGTGTCATCGGAGGGATGTCTTGTGGTGGTGTACATGGTGTGCGCTTGGCAATGTGTGTGACAATGGTGATGGAAACGGGATTGGTGGCCATATGTAAGACAGGCTGGATTGTATATGTAATTGTGTCCTTCTGTCTGTATTACCTCTGCAGGTCAGCACCATCAAAAGAAGGGATTTTGGCGTGCCATCGCCAAGGACATGTGGACCCTGGGGGTCTATGGCAGGAGGAGCACCCATTGTTGGAAATGGTGGGAGGACCTGAGTCGCTGGGCCCCAAAGACTGCGGAGGACCAGCTGGGGATGGCCTCCCAATGAGGAAGGGGTACCCGTCGGAACCTGACCCCCCTGATGGCTCGCATACTGGTGGTGGCCTACCCAGAGCTGGATAGGCGCTTGAGGGCATCACATCAGCCACAAGGGGGTGAGTACAGTGGGCGTTACAACTATAGTTGGCAGGTGGCATGGGATCTGGATGGTGGGTGTGAGTTAGTGGGTGCCCCTTAAGGCCAGGTCAGACATTGCAGCATGATCCAGCTCAAGGGTAATGGGTGTATGGCAAATGCAGGTAACCTAGCTTGTTAGCATTCCATGTCGGTCAAAGCTTTGTCGGTCCCAGGAGGGGTGCAGTTGGCGATGTGTGGCCCTCATCTTGCTGTGGCATCTAGCCAAATCACTGGCAGTGCAATGCATAGTGCACAATCCTGATCCCTGTGTGTGACGGTGCTGTATATGCCAACTATGGTGTTGATACAGTAATTGACCAAGTGTTTCCTCTCTCTCTCTCCCCCACTTTTTTCTTCTGTCGTCCTGTCTATGTGTGTATTAGCATCATCTGGCAGAGGAGCAGGGGCACCGGCGACAGATGGAGCTGCATTCCACAGGACCCTGGAGGCAAAGTCCACTTACGCAGAGGGAATCAGTGGGACGGAGGACCGGGGGAGCTACACGGCAGAGACAGGAGGTGACAACACAGACTCAGATACCTCCTCCGATGGAAGCTCCCTGGTGGTGGCAGACACCTCAGCTGCAGGTACAGCCGCCACCCCCGTACCAGAACCACCCTTCCAGTAGCCCCTCAGCGAGTTGCCGGTGCCCGCTCACCCAGGAGGGTGTGCATCTCCTTCGCCCTGGCACTTCACACCCTGCTCCAGTCAGCCCTGATGCCCTGACTGAAGAGGCTATTAACCGCCTGAGATCCATCTCTGTAGGGCAGTCAACCATTGTGAATGTCACCCAGGGGCTGGCATCCAAGATGCAGCAATGTAATGCATTCCTGGAGGGCATCCATGGTGGATTGGCGGCCCAACAGAGATCGATTCAGGCTCTGGCCTCCTCTCTGATGGCAGCCATTGTCCCGGTTCCTACCATCTCCCCTCCATCTACCACATCCCAGTCCCACTCTCCTCAACCCCAACCCATCCCATGCACACATACAGACAAGCATGCACACAAGACAACACACATGAGTGGCACAGTCAAACACAGGTACCACACTTCAACCCACAAGCACTCACGCAAACACCAGATAGTTGCAGACACACCACATCCACTGCCTCCACTGCCTCCCCCTCCTCCTCCTCCACCTCCCTCACAGTCATGTCACTCACACCTGCATGCACTGCATCAACATCCACCACCAGCATCACCACACCAAGCAGCACACACACCTCACAAGCAGACACCTCCACTACATCCATCCACGTGTCCCCTGTGTCATCTCCCACACTGTCTACCCCGTCTAAAGGACATAAACGCAAGCACTCACACACCCAACAGCCATCCACCTCACATCAGCACACTTCCCATGCACCAGCACCCAAGTCCAGCACACATACACCTCCAACAACCACTCCCTCAACCTCCACTCCCATCCCTCCTCCCTAATCCCACCCCACCGTTCCTAGGAAGCTTTTCCTTGCCCAACTTGAACTCTTCCCTCCCCCTCCCCCCATCTTGCCCGTAACAGCAGGGTCCCAATGACCCAGCCCAGCACCTCATCCAAACAGTTGACGCGGACAGTGGAGGTACCTCCTAGTCGTGGAGGCAAGCCAGTGAAGGATCCCACTCCACCATCCAGGAAAGTAAAGGATCCCACACCTCCTGCCATGAAGGGGAAGGAGCTCACACCTCCTGCCATGAGGGGAAGAAGCCCTCGACTCCTGCCAGGAAGGGTAAGGAACCCGCACCTCCTGCCATGAAGGAGAAGAAGCCCTCAGCCCTTGCCAGGAAGGATAAGGATTCCACACCTCCTGCCATGAAGGGGAAGAAGCCCTCGACTCCATCAGAGGAAGTCAGGGTGACACCACCTCCACCACCACCAGTGGTCACAGAGCCCTCACCACCAGCTGAGAAAGTGCAGCCCACTCTTCTTGCAGACGCTGCGCAGGAGGCAACTTCACCTGCTGACACAGCACAGCCCTCACCTCCAGCAGAGGCTGTCAGGGTGGCACCACCACCACCAGTGGTCACAGTGCTCTCCCCACCAGCTGAGGCTGCCCAGGAGGCACATTCACCTGCTGAGACAGTGCAGCCCTCACCTCCAGATGAGACAGTGCAGACCTCACCACCAGCGGAGGGCATATAGGCCACCCTCCAGGGACTGCTGTACAAGGGGCCCCCTACAGAAGTAGTGTGCATGTTCCCCACCTGGGAGACTGTGACCTTGCACTCCCCAGGAGAGAAATGGGCATGGAGCCCTCTCCAGAACCAGTGGGCAAGTCACCCACCTGAGAGACTGTGACCCCAGCAGAGAGAAATGGGCATGAAGCCCTCTCCAGAACCAGTGGGCAAGTCATCCACCTGAGAGACTGTGACCTTGCATTCCCCGGCAGTAAGAAATGGGTGTGGAGCCCCCTCCAGAACCAGTGGGCATGTTCCCGTATTCGGCTGAGGTGCCCCCACCCCCACCCCCTGAGGTGCATGCCTACTTGCAAACTGATGCCCCTGTAGAGTTCTATCCGGATGATGTACTTTGGACTGGGTATTCGCCCTTTGTGTACATTTGTACATATCTGTATTTCATACAATTGGTTCATTTGGTAGCTGTTCACATTCAATACATTCTCATTACTCTATTCTGATTGTCCTTGCATTATTATGACGTGTGTCCTGTGCCATTGTTTTTCGTCTGCAGCTGGTTCTGTGTATGGTGTGTGTGAATGGTGTGTGTTGTGCGTGTGTGTGTCACTCTCCTTTTCCTCCCTCCCTCCCTTGTGTGCTAGGTGGCTGTAGTCACCGTCGTTGTATTCATCGCTGTTGGTGTTCCAGGTGGAGCATGGCGTAGATGAGCATGGGGAAGACTTGCAGTTCCGGTTCCATGGCGGCTTTGTCCTTCTCTGTGTCTGCGATGGTGAGTCTTTCGTCTTCTGTGATGTGTTTAAGCCGGGCTTTTGATGGCGTTGGTACCGCCCCGTAAATCGTGATGGTTTCCTGTGTCATGATATGGTGGGCGGTATTTTGTGCACTTGACTTATACATGTGGTCTAATGCACAAACTAAATTAGCATGAGGGACAAATGTGCTGCATATGTGCAATTGTATTTATGAAATTTGCCTGCACAAACAATAACTGTAGGAGTGACCAAGCATGAGGCCAGTACAAGGAAAGTCTAATCCCTCATTTACAAGTGGACTACACCAGGCTAAGCACAACCCCTTCTGTTTCCTTCTCCATCTTCATTGGACTGCAGTAGAGGAAGACACAAGGCACACAAATTACAAATAGTTTCTCTTTATTAATTAGCTTCCACTGTGCACTGAAACAGTTTTGGGATAAACGAGGGAACCTTAAATGGGGGGTAAAATTCAGTGGCAGCTGCCACAAATCTCAAGGCCGGGTTGGGGGAACAACGACGGAGACAGTGAAAATACTTAAATAATTTTAAAAATGTACAGTTCCCTGTGCCGCGGCCGGACACCTCACTCGTCTTCTCTCCTCTCCTGATGGTGTCCCAGCAGTTCCTGGGTCACCAGCGCAGGCCCCCCATGCAATCCTGGTGCAGCTCTCATGCTACACCTAGCATGAGAGCCACACCAGTATTGGTCTGCCTCTTAGACAGTGCATGGGAGTCTGAAAGGTTTCTCCAACCCGACTGTGCAACACAGCCAGGTTGGAAAGACCTAAGTGTGCATGTCAGTTTGGCCAGCCTAAGACGCCCGGCCAAACTGACAATGGCACTTAAGAGAACTGCACTCCCCGTCCCCTCTCCCCCTCCCATGGCCCAGCTCCACCCTCCCTGCAAATGCTGGCTCAGCCAGCAGCTGAAAACCAAAAGAATAATGAAATGTTGTTTTTTTCAGCTGCTGGTGCTTATCCAGTGGAGTGATGTTCCTTCACCATTGTGGAGGAACCACCCCAGGTAAAAGTATATCAGGGGCCAGCCTGTAAGACAAGAGAAAGGCACTCCCCAAATAATGCACATGGAGATCCATTGTGGTGTTGACATCAATAGGCCCATTTCCCTTCCTGTTGCCGTTTATAACAAGTCTTGGATATCAAAAAAGAGTATTAAACATTGCTTCTTTAGTTTGCAATGTGGCTGTGCATCACTTGCACTGCCACCATCCTCCCCTTGTAAAGTTTGTGCCAGTGGTTGAATGTGGTGGACACCTGCGATCTTGGAGATCCGCCATTTTCATCAGAGCTTGAACCAGAGCAAGAGAGCAAGACCGAAATGTAGGAAAGAAAAGAAAAATAGAAACTGTGGTAAATGGTGAAAACGATTCTGTAAGAGAAAAATTACCTGAAGTGTAGGACAGTGGAAGAAAGAGGCATGAAGTGGAATCAGGCTAGGTGTTTGGCAGCACCTGTAAAGGGCTTTCTACAAGGGTTTATTATGTATGTGTTTCCTTTTACAAATTAAACTCTGCCTTACAGGATGATTGTTTTGTGTATCAAGTATACATAGGGGAAAATCACATTCAGACACTCGCGTAAAACTAACTGCTTAGCGCACTTGTGCAACTGCAATTCTGTAAAGGTAAATCTTGCTTGGTTTCATGAGAGTAGCTTGAAATCGCAGTTTGAACCATACTTTACAACCACCTTTTAAAATGTTTCAGCATGGTTACACATCACAAAGGCCTCTTGCGGCTTGTTTCTCACACAGGCTCGTTCGTGGAAGTAATGGTGCAATACATTGACTAGAAAAAACTGTTCTGTGTTCAATTATGCAGCATGAGAGGTGCTCTGAATTAAAAGGGTGTAGCTGGGGGAGTTATTTCTCTTCTGCAGAATTTCCATGAGAACATAAGTGCTGGTCCTTAGCTCAACAGGAAGACAAAAACAGTAGGGCAGAGAGCATGGATGCAAGCAACATGAATCCAGCCAATGGCTGCTCGCATAGAGAAAGAAGAGTGCAAACAGATGTGGAGCCAGTAGTGGGTGCTTTTGATAATGAACAGAAAGGAAACACTCAAATACCTACACACAATTTGAACTGCTCTGATCACAATGGGGCAGATTTAAGAGCCCCTAGCGCCTCCTTGCGCCTCATTACCATCATTTATTTTATGCTAATGAGGCACAAAGAGGCCAAAATCATGGTGCTAAATTTACAAAGTGGCACAATGATGTGAGAACGCTGATTTTTTACTAATAAATATTCATGTATACTGAATGTTGAATCTGCAAGGAAGTTTGACTTAATATGGAAAATAATGCACGACTTGGAAAATGTGCCTTTTTGAGTGGCTGCAATTACTCAAGAAGTGTCCTTATTCATTGCTCATTAAAATGAATTGATGTACTCATGTGTAGATTAATGTAGTAGTAGGTTATATTGATGATTTCACATCATGTATTTGCTTTATTAATTGTAGGCCTAAGGTTAGCGAGGTCTTGGGCCTAGTTGCACAGCCTCATGTTAAAATGCACTGTTAAGATAAGGCTGTGAGAAAATGTTCACTTGAAGAAATTAATACATGAATTGTTCTTTTCCACTGAATTGACCAAGCGCTAGCTAATGTTTTTCTTTTCCCAAGAGAACTGCTTTTTAAAACATTGTGTAATAGTTACCAGTGGCGGTTTCTCTTCAAGGGCGTCGGGGCTCCGCCCCCTTTACATTCTCGGTGAAAAATAATGCATGGAAGCAAATCTGAAACTGCTTCCTTAAAACAACTTAATGAACACAGTGTATATACATGTTGAATTCTCTTTCTGAGGCTGCTCTACACTACAGAATGACCGTACTCCTTGCAGTGGTGACAGTGGAGTGACGCTTTCCTGGGCAGGCACAAAGTCTAGAGAATTTTCCTGGGCCGACAATCTCACAGCACTGAGGCCTGTGAAGTCACAACTCGGCAAAGACACTAAATCAAAGGTTCAGTCTCCACCCCGTGATGACGTGGAGGTAGAGTTAGCTCTGGGCGTTTCAGATTCAAGCCCTGCAGCTCTCGGCCTCCACGTCAATCAGTGAGAGGAGACCATTGTCACCACACCCTTTTCCAACTCGTCACAGTGTGGGGTGGTACCAGACCCTGTGACGAGTGGGGTAGAGACTACAAGCAGGAAGCCACGAAATTGAGTGTGCGCAGTGTGTGAGCTGGACTTTTGAAGACACACTGCGCAGACTCGAGGTGCTGCTTCCCACGCTGCAGTTCATGCTGGATGCCTTTTGAGCTCTGGTATGCCTTATATTTACTGCCAGCAAGCAGACTCGTGGGGACAGTGAAGCAAAGAGCAAGTTGTTGCACATTGCATGTGCGTGTGTTTATTTGAATTAGTCAGCATCCCTGAGTCCCGACTCGCCTGGCTTGAAGCTTCCCTCCATGTCACCAGGTGAGGCAACAAAAATGTCAGCTGGGGGTCATAAATAACGTGAAAGGGTGAATGGGTGTATGTGTGAGTGAATAGATGGATGGCTGATGGATGTATGTGTGAGTGAAAGGGTGGGTGGATGGATGTATGAGTGAAAGGGTGGATAGATGGGTGAGTAAAACAGTTGGTGGGTAAAAGTGAAAGGATGGATGTAGGATGGATGAGTAAAAGAATGGATGGATGAGTGAAAGAGAGAATGGATGGATGGGTAAAAGGGCAGATGGATGATTAAGTTCAAGAATGGATGATGGATGGATGAATGAAAGAGAGGGTGAAAGGGTAGGAGGATAGATGAGTGAAAGTGTGGATTGATGATGAGAGAAATTATGGATGCTTGAGTGAGTGAAAGTATGGATGGTTGAGTGAAAAGTCAGATGGATGGATGTGTGAGTGAAAGGGAGGATGGATGGATGAATGAAAGGGTGGATGGATGGGTGAGTAAACGGGTGGGTGGGTATATGAGTGAAAGGATGGATGTAGGATGGGTGAGTAAAAGAATGGATTGGTGAGTAAAGAAAGGATGAATGAGTGAAAGAGAGGGTGGATGGGTGGATGGATGGATAAAATGGTGGATGGATGAATACGTGAAAAAATGGATAGATGCATGAAAGAGAGGGTGAAAGGGTAAATGTATGGATGGGTGGATGAGTGAAAGGGTGGATGGATGATGAGAGAAAGTATGGATGGGTGAATGAAAGGGTGGATGGATGATGAGAGAAGGTATGGATGGTTGAGTGATGGTATGGATAGATGGAGTGAAAGTGTGGATAGATGGATGAACGAAGGAATGCACGGATGAGTGAAAGGATGGATGAGTAGACGAATGAATTGATGAGTGAAAGTGGGTTGATGCATAGATTAAAGGGTGGATGGGTGGATGAGTGAAAAAATAGATAGATGATTGAAAGGGAGGGTAGATAGATGGATTAAAGAGTGAATTGATGGGTGAGTGAAAGGTGGATGGATAGGTTGATGAGGGATGGGTGGAAAGATTACGAGAGATAAAATGATGGATGGATGAGTGAAAGGATGGCTGAGTGAAAGTATGGATGGATGAGTGAAAGGGAAGGTGGATTGATAAATGGATTAAAGGATGGATAAATGGATGAGGGAAATAACGGATGGATGAGTGAAAGGTAGGGTCGATGGATTGATGAAAGGGTGGATGGATCAATGAGTGAGTGACTGAAAAGATGGATGTGTGAAAGGATGGATGAATGATAGGTGCGTGGATGGATAGGTTTGATGTCTACATATTGAGATGAATGGATAGACTGGAAATGTATGGGTGGACAGACAGAATGGTGAAAGACTGAATGATGGATGAAAGAATGAATAAATGACAGAATGAAATGGTGGATATCAGCAGGCGAATGGAAGGAGGAAATGGGGAATGGATACAATTAAAACAGGAGCGCTCTTTTGGGAAGGGATGTGATGACTTGCTTTGTTTGCTTGGTGCCATATAGTAAGAGCTTTTGTTCGAAGTGCGTGGTGTTTCAATTTTCTGGCTTCTCCCTTGAACCAGCCACAGAGCAGATATAGTTAACGCTGGGCCAGAAGTCCCCAAAGGGCATGCAAACCCATTAAAACTCCTGCAGGGGAAGGTGCCAAGTGTGCGCACAGTTGTGACCGAAACGCAGGCCAAACACGGTATATGTTGAAACTGCCCATTAACATGTTTAGGGGGCAGTGATGGATTCATCTGTTAGTGCAAACATGTTGTGTGGCCAGGGAGACAGATTCTCTCCAGACACCATCTTAGTGTTGGTGTAAAAACAGACAGTACAATTAACATGATATATGTGATTTAAAACCATGCTAGCCACTGTAGTGCACATAATACGCTATACGATAACATGTAGGGGGTGTGGGGGTGGAGAAGGACTCAACCACTAAAGTAATCACGTAATATTGCAAAGGAAGGCTAATTCTTCACTAGTCCCCATCCGCTGATCAGTGTTAAGTAGCCCACAATAATGTGGAAATAACATCGATTGTACTTAGAAAAATGGGTTGGTGCCAAATTGAAAACACTGAAATGGTAACTAGCATCCCAAAAATTGCCATGCTCCCCACCCCCCAAAATGTGAACCTCTTCCTCCCCCCACCCCGGGCCAAGCCCAGCCCCACCACTCTCAAACTTCACCAACCGCCACTGATAGTTACTGATACAATGTAAAGTTTAGTGTGTGAGAAAGCAATGTGCCCAGGAACTAACAATGGAAGCACTGACTGAAGGACAGAGAGATACAAAATTGGTACCTGACGAGTCCGACAATGGGAACAGGAGAAGAGGAGCCAATCATCGACATGTGAAAGACAGTTTAGTTATAACTTAGATTTGAAGTTCTGCTTTCATTCGAAGAAATGTAAACGTACAATTTCTCTACCAAAGTCAACTTGGGAAGTGTTTTAGATGCTTTTTAACTTAGCCCGACTGATCAAAGAAAAGCACGTCATTGCAATTATTCTCATCTTTCACGCCCATTTGATTTTTCAGTTTCTGCTGAAGAGGTGGGCTCATTCTTATTTGATTCTTTTACTTAGAGAATTCTGTCTTTAACTTTGTTGCTTAAACTTTTGATGCTGAATGGTGATCCTTTGACTTTGCTTACAAATGGTTCGGATAGCTATGAGACCCCTATTCTAAACCATTCCTTCTCATGGTCCAATGCTGATGCTGACAGAACAGATGTCCAATTAACGAAGACATTTACAGCTTGCTGATCCAACTAGGTATACTAAATACTATTGTTTTAAAGTAATTTGTCTTTTGTTTCTAGGTACCAACCGCTATTTTGATAGAGCCATAGCTAGATGTTTTCCAATATTATGTTGACTAAATTGTTTTGCATGAAGTCCAAACATGATATTCTGATCAGAAGGTTAGTGAAGGATGAGCCTAAATGGTAGTAGGTTGTTATTAATAAATAATTGATGTTACTCAGTTGCTGAATTGAAATGTATGCTATTTTTATTGCACAATTATTTGTGTTATTTTTTTTTGTCCTCATTCACCGTGGCCGTTAAACCAACCCTTCTGACTTAACCAGCAATAGAGTAGTCCAGGCCAGGGGACGCCCTTAACTCTCAAACAATCCTCTATCTACCAAGATTTCCGTGAGGATTTCAGAGCGGGGGTAAAATCATTGGACCAATGACAAAGAAAAAATAGCTTATTATTACATTATGCTTGCAGCATTTTGCCATTACCTAAATCGATGTTTCCAAGCCAGTAATGGGGCCCAAAGGTTCCCCCCAGTCCTATTACTCTTCCGTAACATTAAATCCAAATCTGCAGTACGAAACACAGCGTTAAGCCACTCCGAATATATTAGAGGGGAAGCCAACATCCATTTTCTACATATTTCTCTTCTCCCTAACAAAATTACATAAAATAAAAATTTAAATTTTAAAATTGTGCCTCTTTTACTCCTCCCCTCCTGACCCTGTAGTTGACCAAATATTACTAAAGGGAGAGATGCTACAATATCCCACTCCAATATGCTCGAAGCAGTCTCACATACCTTTTCCCAAATAAGGCAAATATCCGGACATTCCCAGAACATATGAATGTCAGTTGCTTGTATTGAGCCACATTTTGGACATTTCACCTCCTCCCCTCCTTTCATTTTAGACAGTTTCTTAGGAGAAATGTAAGCTCTATGAATCGTTTAATAGTGATTCTTCCTCAAGGCGGCCGATTTAACTGCATCAAACAAAAAAGTAAGTGATTTCTTCCAACATATATAAGCCGACTCTTTAGAGAGCAAATTACTCCACAAAACCGTAGTTATTGATTTGTACTGTAACTTTAGAGTGCATAGTACTTTATGATTTGGTTAAATTGAAATTATTTAGAGGATTTTGTCAACCATTGTTGATCTGAATGTATTCCATTTGATTTTAATGGAGCAAAGTAATCTAAGAGATTATGCCACTGGATTCAAGCTAGCCTGGCTAATGAAGGGTGATACCTTGATACCAGTCCCAGGATGATCGTTTCCTGTCCAGAGAGTACCTGGACTGGCAGATTAGGCTGGACTGTTCCTATGTGGAACAGGGTCAAGGCTTATTTGCATATGGCTGGGTCCAAACTGGGGTGGAATGGTGAGCAAATACATTTGGATTAAACCCAGATGTGTGACTGGGGGTGAATGTTTGATTCGTTCTACATTCCATCCATCATTTGTGTTTGTTTGCTTTTGTCGCTGTAAGTTCACCGGGTATGCCCAGACATGGGTCCCGTGCTCACTATGCCACTGGATTCAAGCTAGCCTGGCTGATTCAAGCTAGCCTGGCTGATGAAGTGTGATACTCTGAAACAGGGCCCAGGTTCTTGTTTCCGGTCAGGGGAGGACCTGGCCTGGCAGTTCAGGCTGGATTGTTCCCATGGAGAACAGGGTCAAGACTGATTTGCATATGGCTGGGTCCAAACTTGGGTTGCATGGTTAGCAAAAGGAATGCTGGATTAAACCCAGATCTGGGACTGGGGTGAATGTTTGATTGGTTCTGCGTTCCTGCCATCATTTGTGTTTGTTTGCTTTTGTCACCCCAGTTTTACAGTATCACATAGGTACTCTTTTCTTTCAGATATCCCCAGTATACTGAGTTTCTACTTGACATCTCCAGGCCCTCATGCCATAAAATAGCCGAAACAAGTGGCGTTGGTGCAGAGATATGTAAGTTGTTAGTTGCCTGCTCCAGGTGCTTAGAACGAAAAAGGCAGAAATTACTGTACAAAGCTTGACATGGTATTTCTACAAGAAGGGAAATAAACAAATAGGGCTCGATTCACAAAAGTCTAAGGGGCATATTTAAGAGTCCCTAGTGCCATTCCAAGGCCACATTAGAGTCATTTTTACACTAATGTGGCGTTAGAAGGCAAAAAACGCCACACCATATTTACAAAGTGGTACAGTGCATGCATTGCACCACTTTGTAACCCTTTGCGCTACATTATGCCTGCACCAGTCATCATGTATGCAAAGGGGGCATTTCCCTGCTTGGGGGCGGGGCAAAAGAATGACGCAAAGAAATCTAAGAGAGATTTTTCAGG
Organism: Pleurodeles waltl; assembly: GCF_031143425.1. Classification (NCBI taxonomy): domain Eukaryota; kingdom Metazoa; phylum Chordata; class Amphibia; order Caudata; family Salamandridae; genus Pleurodeles; species Pleurodeles waltl. Next base: position 358,567,684 of record NC_090449.1, on the reverse strand, counting down.
ACTTTTAATGCCTGCATGGAGCAGGTGTTAAAAGGAGGCTTCTATTGGTTACAATGGGCATCTGGGTGTTTTGCAGGATTAACGTAAAAATTGTTGACGCTAATCCTGCAAAGCACGTGGACTAGTGTCAAACATTTTGAGGCTAATCTCCTGTATGAGGCTGGCCTGGTTTGTAGTTGGTGCCAAAGGTACTTACACCTTATACCATGTCCAGTTATCCCTTATTAGTGAAATGTATTCAGTGTCTAGAAGCCAGGCTGTCTAGAGGTAGCTGTAGGCAGAGCAGCCAAGGCTGAACTAGGAGACATGCAAAACACTTGCAATACCACTGTAGTCACACAATACACACGAAAGACAATAATCAGTGTAACAAAAATAAAGGTACTTAATTTTTGTCACACAATGCCAAAAATACTTTTGAGGCTATACTCCCTTAGGAGGTAAGTAAATTACACAATGTATACACCAATAACCAAAAACAGGTAAGTAAATAGTCAGAAAATAGTGCAAACAGTGAAAATCACAATAGGTTGCAATGGGCCTGGGGGGACGCAAACCATATTCTAAAATAGTGGAATGCAAAAGTCGGTTTCCCACGTAGGCAAAAGTATGGTGTAGAGGGGCACTGGGAGTGCAAGAAAACACCAAAGGTAAGTAAAATAACCCACCCCAGAGCCCAGGAAAGCAGGAGTAAAACACAGCAAGTTTCATAAAACACAATAGAAGTTGTGATAGAAGATAATGCAAGAACGAGAAGAGACAGCAAAACACCAATGATGGATTCCTGTGGAAGAAGGAGACCAAGTCCAAGAAGCACTGAAGAGTCCAGGGAGACAGGAGCCCTTGCTAACCCAGATGACGTTGCAAATGAAGAACCACCAGTGAGAAGACAAAGTCATTATTGCACCAAAGAACACAGATGCGGGTTCCTGGTTGGTGTAGAAGATGTCCCACGCTGGATGGATGACTGCAGTCTGGTTTGCGTCCCTGGATTCTGCCAACAAGCCTTGGCACACGCAAAGCTTGCGGTTAGCAGAAAATGGTGCTGGCATCGACCAGGAGGAACCCGGTGGCCTCTACCCAGGAGGGGGAGACAGAGGAGGCTCCCAGCAATTCAGAAAGCTCTCAGAAGACCAGGGAGAGTGCACAGGAGTACCACAGCACGGGGACAAAGGAGGTGCAAATGGGGATTTCTTTGGTTCTTCTGGTGGGGGCTACAGACAGGCAGTCCTCGGAGGATGCATGATCTGGAAACTGTTGCAGGTGCTGGCAGGAGCTGAAAATATAGGGGCTCATTCTGAGCCCGGCGGGCGGCGGGAGCCGCCCGCCTGGAGGGAGCCGCCAAATGACCGCACCGCGGTCAAAAGACCGCGGCGGCCATTCAGACATTTCTTCTGGGCCGGCGGGCGCTCTCCAAAAGAGCGCCCGCCGGCCCAGAGGAAATGCCCCTGCAACGAGGACGCCGGCTCAGAATTGAGCCGGCGTAGTTGCAGGGGTGCGACGGGTGCAGTTTGCACCGTCACGTATTTCAGTGTCTGCATTGCAGACACTGAAATACACAGTGGGGCCCCCAGGGGCCCCGCGGCACCCCCTACCGCCATCCTGTTCCTGGCGGTAGGAACAAGATGGCGGTAGGGGGTGTCAGAATCCCCCATGGCGGCGCAGCAAGCTGCACCGCCATGGGGGATTCCAAGGGCAGCGGAAAACCGGCGGGAGACCGCCGGTTTTCCTTGTCTGACCGCGGCCGAACCGCCGCGGTCAGAATGCCCTGCGGGGCACCGCCGGTCTGTTGGCGGTGCTCCCGCCGACCCTGGCCCCGGCGGTCTGAGACCGCCGGGGTCAGAATGACCCCCATAATGTTGCAGAAGTCGTCTTAGCTTCTTTGTTGCAGTTCTGTAGAGTTCCTAGAGCAGTCAGTGGTTGATCCGTTGGTAGAAGATGAAGTAAAGGATGCAGGGGATTCCCGCTGGAGTCTTGCAATCCGAATCTGAAAGAAACACCCAGAAGAGAGACCCTAAATAGCCCTGAGAGAGGGAATGGTCACCTAACCAGGGAAGCACCTAATAGGAGGGGTCTCTGATGTCACCTGCTGGTACTGGCAACCCAGATGCTCCCAGAGTGCCCCACCACCTTGGAATCCAAGATGGCAAAACCCAGGAGCTCTGGGCACCACCACTGGGGTGGTGATGAACAACGGAGTGGCCACTCCCTTTTCCTTTGTTCAGTTTCGCGCCAGAACAGGGACTGTGGGTCCCTGAACAAGTGTAGACTGAATTATGCAAGGAGGGCACCATCTGTGCCCTTCAAAGCATTTCCAGAGACTCTAGGAGGATACCCTTCTCATGCCTGCAATGCCTATTTCCAAAGGGAAAGGGTATAACACTCCTCTCCTAAAGAAAATCCTTTGTTCTGCCTTTCTGGGATTGAGCTGCTTAACCCCCAGAAGGGTAGAAGCCTGCCTGTGAGGTGGCAGCAGCTGGGGCTGCAGTGAAAACCTCAGAAGACTGGTATGGCAGTACTGGAGGTCCACTGTGGAGCCCCCAGAGTGCATGCAATTGTGCAACCAATACTGGAATCAGCATTGGGGTTCAAATCCCAGTTGTTAAACACCGTATATGGCCATATTCAGAGTTACCATTGTGAAGCTGTGCATAGGTATTGACCTATGTACAGTGCACACTTAAAATGGGCCTGGATGATGTGGGGGCACCTCTGCTACTACAGGGGTGCCCTCACACACAGGTACTTTGCACCTAGCCTTCAGGATCTGAATACCTGACACATAGGTGACTTATAAGTGACCTGGTGCAGTGAAAAATGGCTGTGAAAAAGTGCATTCACTATTTCACACGGGCTGCAATGCAAGTCTTGTAGATGCCTTGCAATGGGCTCCCTATGGGTGGCAAAAGAAATGCTGCATCCCCTGGAACCCCAATGCCCTGGGTACTTAGGTACCATATACTAGGGACTTATAATGGGCATCCAGTATGCCAATTTTGAGTGAAATACTGGGTTACCAGTATGTAAGGACAAATTTGAAACCCGAGAGAGAAGAAGCACTGGGGTCTTGGTTAGCAGGATCCCAGTGACACAGTAGAGCAAACTGACGAAAACAGTGAAATATACTAACAAATAAGCCACAATCATAAGCAATGGGGTCCTGACTTGCAGGATTCCAGTGACACAGTCAAAACACACTGACAAAACAGGCCAAAAATGGGGGTAACCATGCTAGAAAGAGGCTACTTTCTCACATCCCCTAACTACTGCCATGTTGTGCCGTACTTTTAAAATGGTGCACACATGGTGGGGTTAAGTGGGGCGCTAAGGGGTGCAAGAAAAATGGCACTAAACTGTGTGCAGCACCACTTTTCTTACATATGCCCCTTAGTTCAGAGCAAAAGTCTAAATTTAGACAAACAGAGAAAAAGTCTAAACTTAGACAAAAGTCTAACTTTACTAGAAGTAAAGTTAGACTTTTGTCAAAGTTTAGACTTTTAGGGGGTCATTCCAACCCTGGCGGTCGGTGTTAAAGCGGCGGCTAACCCGCCAACAGGCTGGCGGTTAAAAAAATGGAATTCTGACCCTGGCGGAAACCGCCAACAGAGACCCCCACTTTAACACTCTGACCGCCACGGCGGGACAAACAAACAGCGCGGCGGTCACCGCCAACAGACAGGCGGGAGACAATGTACCGCCCACCCTATCACAACCCACCAATCCACCACCTTTTCCGGGGCGGTAGCCCTGCCGATAAAAACACGGCGGAAACAGACATTTCAAACCGAAAACGCTCACCTCCATACACCCCACGAGGAATCTGGACAGCATGGAGCCCGAATTACACATCCTACCAGCTATTGTATTCCTGCTCCTCTACCAGGAGCACGAACGCCGGCGCAGAAGACAACGGTGAGTACTGCACCTACGACACAGGGGAGGGGGGAGGAGAAAATATTACGGGGACACACATACGCGACACACCCACCCCCACCCCCACCCACTACAACACACACGTCAATGCATAGCAATACATCACTGTTACAACCCCCAAACCACCCCGAACGAATGCAAAGACAAAAGGAATAGATCATAAACAGTCGAATATATTGTAGTATTGCCTTATAAAAATATCACACATTTAAAACTAATATATACATAAATATTAAAAGTCCGATAATTCTAGCTGTCATTGTCCGTGGAACACTGGGCCCAAATCACATGGGCAAGGCCCACACAAGATACCTGACACCAACGGAGAGAACACTGCAGGGGCATCAGATAGAAAAACTACAGGCACCTCAGGGGGAAGGGAAGGGGGGGCACCCCAGCCACATGAGTACACAACGCCAGATCCACGAGGGGCCTCCATGGCCACTGTCCCATCCTGGGGAGTGCAAAGCCACAGTCTCTCAAATCCAGACAGTGGGTGATTTGCCCACTGTTCCATCCTGGGGAGTGCAAAGCCACAGTCTCTCAAGTCTCTACAGTGGGTGGCCTGCCCACTGTTACATCCTGGGGAGTGCAAAGCCACAGTCTCTCAAGTCTCTACAGTGGGTGGGTTGCCCCCTGTTACATCCTGGGGAGTGCAAAGCCACAGTCTCTCAAGTCACTACAGTGGGTGGGTTGCCCACTGTGCCATCCTTTGGAGTGCAAAGCCACAGTCTCTCAAGTGGATGACAGTGTCCACTGGTTCTGGAGGGGGACTGGTGCCCAGAGTGCTTCGTGCAGCCCTGCCCGACACAGATGCGGCACTGCCCCTTCCGCCAATGGGCCAGCGGTGCTTGAGACGGCGGTGCCCTGTTCAGCGGTGCTTGAGACGGCGGTGCCCTGTTCAGCGGTGCTTGAGACGGCGGTGCCCAGCGCAGCAGTGCTTGAGATGAAGGGCCCAGTTCAGCGGTGCTTGAGACGGCGGTGCCCAGTGCAGCGGTGCTTGAGATGAAGGGCCCAGTTCAGTGGTGCTTGAGACGGCGGTGCCCTGTTCAGCGGTGCTTGAGATGGCGGTGCCCTGTTCAGCGGTGCTTGAGACGGCGGTGCCCAGCTCAGCGGTGCTTGAGATTAAGGGCCCAGTTCAGCGGTGATTGAGATGAAAGGCCCAGTTCAGCGGTGCTTGAGACGGCGGTGCCCTGTTTAGCGGTGCTTGAGACGGCGGTGCCCTGTTCAGCAGTGCTTGATTGAAAGGGCCCAGTTCAGTGGTGCTTGAGACAGCGGTGCCCTGTTCAGCGGTGCTTGTTTGAAAGGGCCCTGTTCAGTGGTGCTTGAGACGGCGGTGCCCTGTTCAGCGGTGCTTGTTTGAAAGGGCCCTGTTCAGCGGTGCTTGAGACGGCGGTGCCCCGTTCAGCGGTGCTTGAGACGGCGGTGCCCTGTTCAGCGGTGCTTGAGACGGCGGTGCCCAGTTCAGCGGTGCTTGAGACGGCGGTGCCCAGTTCAGCGGTGCTTGTTTGAAAGGGCCCAGTTCAGTGGTGCTTGAGACGGCGGTGCCCTGTTCAGCGGTGCTTGAGACGGCGGTGCCCAGTTCAGCGGTGCTTGAGATGAAGGGCCCAGTTCAGCGGTGCTTGAGACGGCGGTGGCCATTTCATCAGTTCAGCGGTGCTTGAGACGGCAGTGGCCATATCATCAGGGATGTCTCAACCTATGTTTTCCAAGGTGTTGTCCAGAGTGTTGTCTGCCCTGCTCAAACACATGCGGAGCTACATCGTTTTCCCTGAGGTGGGGGATTTGCCTACAGTGAAGGGTGACTTCTATGCCCTTGGACATATCCCCAACATCATAGGTGCCATTGATGGGATCCATGTGGCTTTGGTACCCCCCAGAGAAAGTGAACAGGTGTACAGGAACAGGAAAAGTTATCATTCGATGAATGTACAGATGGTCTGTTTGGCAGACCAGTACATCTCACATGTTAATGCCAAGTTCCCTGGCTCTGTGCATGATGCCTAAATCCTGCGCAATAGCAGCATCCCGTATGTGATGGGTCAACTCCAGAGGCACCGTGAGTGGCTATTAGGGGACTCTGGGTACCCCAACCTTTCCTGGCTATTGACCCCAGTGAGGAATCCCAGGACCAGGGCAGAGGAACGCTACAATGAGGCCCATGGGCGGACTAGGAGGGTGATCGAACACACCTTTGGCCTCCTGAAGGCCAGGTTCAGGTGCCTCCATATGACAGGTGGATCCCTAATGTACTCACCAAAGAAGGTGTGCCAGATCATCGTGGCCTGCTGTATGCTTCACAACCTGGCTTTGCGCCGCCAGGTGCCTTTTCTGCAGGAGGATGGTCCAGATGGTGGTGTTGTAGCAGCTGTGGAGCCTGTGGAGAGTGAAGAAGAGGAAGCCGAAGAGGACGACATAGACAACAGGAACACAGTAATAGAGCAATACTTTCAGTGACACACAGGTAAGAGTAGACACCGGCATATTACATTTACTTAAAGACTCCTACCTCTCTACTGTCTGACTTTTTCCCCCAGTGTATGGTAACTGTGTTGTGACTTTCCCTTCCGTTTTCAGAGCTGTGGGCCCCACTGCGTGATATCTGCTTAGTTTCCCCATGGACTACAGCTGTGTGACAGCGTTTTTTTGGCATCACAATGTGAAGAAATTTTTTGACACTGTCATGTCTAATACATTTGTTAAAATCACAGACAGACTCCAGATTGTTTATGTGCAATAAGTGTGTTTATTCAAGTGCTCTAATTTGGATGGGTGGTTGCAAATCGGTGAGGGGTGATGGTGGAGGATTGTCCATGGTAGAGTCCAGACTATCAGGTTCACAGGTGCATTGTCCAAATGCCTGTGGGAAGTGGAGCAGGGGCAGTTTAAGGTTGGACAGGGTGACAATGTGGGACAGTGGGATGACAATCAGGGCGGTATCCTTTGCTGGCGGGGGTCTTGACATGTTACTCTGTCTTCTTCCTGGATCTCAGGGCCCGCTTGCGGGGTGGTTCTCCTTCTGCAGGGGGTGGGGTTCTGGTGGCCTGTTTGTCTTCTGTCGGGGCCTCCTGTCCACTAGCGCCGGCGGAGGTGGTAGCCAGTTCTTGGTCCATGCTAGTGACAGGGGCCCTTTGAGGTGCCACAGTGTTCCGCAATGTGGTGATTAACTCATTCAGGGCCACTACGATGGTACCCATTGTGGAACTGATGTTTCTGAGTTCCTCCCTGAACCCCATATACTGTTGCTCCTGCAGAAGCTGGATTTCCTGAAACTTGGCCAGGACCGTCGCCATCGTCTCCTGGGAGTGGTGGTATGCTCCCATGATGGAGGAGAGGGCCTTGTGGAGAGTGGGTTCCCTTGGCCTGTCCCCCCCCTGTCGCACAGCAGCCCTCCCAGTTCCCCTGATTCCCTGGGCCTCCGTCCCCTGGACCGTGTGCCCACTACCACTGCCCCCAGGTCCCTGTTGTTGGGGTGGTGGGTTAACCTGGGTTCCCTGTAGTGGTGGACACACCGCTGATTGACGTGTCCTGGGGACAGAGGTATGGGCCCGCTGGGTGGGTGCTGTGCTGGTGTTCCCAGAGGGGGGAAGGTCTGCTGTGGCCTGTGCCTGTCTGAGGGGAACCGACTGTCCCGAGGTCCCCGATGGACCGGGCTGGTCATCAAGATCCAGGGTGACAGAGCTGCTGTCATCACTGTGGGCCTCTTCTGGGGGTGGAGTGGACATTTGTGGACCCTCCTGCGCGGTGACCTGGCGTTCGGGTCCTGCAGGGGTATAAAAGTATGGTTATTGCTTCTGTGTGGCCCATTGGCGTGCAATGGGTGGGTGCCCGTGTACCCCAGTGCTGGCATTCCTTTGTGGGGACTGTTGTGACGGTGTTTTGGGGGGGGGTGATGGGTATGTGCATTGGGCATGCTTTGGTGATGGGTGTCCATGCTTTGGGGCCGCATGCAGGGCTAAGTTTTGGGATGGGTGGGTTGTGATGGTGAGACATTTGCAAGGGGTAGTTGTGAAGGGGGTGAGGGTGGGGGTATGAGTTGGCATGCAGGTGGGGTGGGGGGATGAAGTAGTGAAGATGAGACTTACCAGAGTCCATTCCTCCAGATACTCCAGCGAGGCACTCAGGATGCAGGATGTTCAAGACTTGCTCCTCCCATGTTGTAAATTCGGGGGGAGGAGGTGGGGGTCCGCAGCCAGTCCTCTGTACCGTGATGTTGTGCCTTGATACCATGGAACGCACCTTCCCCCGTAGGTCGTTCCACCTCTTCCTGATGTCATCCCGATTTCTTGGGTGCTGTCCCACAGAGTTGACCCTGTCCACTATTCTGCTCCATAGCTCCATCTTCCTGGCAATGGTGGTGTGCTGCAATTGTGTCCCGAACAGCTGGGGCTCTACTCGTAGGATTTTCTCCACCATGACCCTGAGTTCAGCATCTGAGAACCTGGGGTGTCTTTGAGGTGCCATGGGGTGGTGTGGATGATGTGTGGGGTGGAGTGTGTAGTGATAGGTGGGGTGCTATTTAGTGGTGTGTTGTGTGAGGTGTGTGGAAGTTCTGTGGGTATTGGTATTGTGTGCCTGTGGATGCTTGGTAGTTGACTGTGGTGTCTCTCTCTGGTCGTCGTTCAAAATCTTTGGCTGTAGGGGTTTGTGGGTGATGTGGGTGTGTGTTTTATATTGTATTGGGTGTGTGGGAGTGGTGTGTGTATGTGTATCAGGTGTGTGTATTTTGAATTGTCCAATGTGGTTGTGTTTTGTACGAGTATGTGTATTTCGACCGCAGCGGTGTGTACCGCCAATAGAATACCGCGGTTGAAAGACCGCCGCGAGGATTCGTGGGTCGTAATGGCATGGGCGTATTTCTGTTGGCGTGACGGTGGAGGTTTGGTCATCGCCAGTTTATCGCTGACCTTTGGTGTGGCGGACTTTTGTGGATGCGGGTATTTTGGCGGTTTGCCTAGTGTGGGTCAGAATGACCGTGGTGGTTTACCGCGACCACGGCGGTGTTATGGCGGTCTTCTGTCTGGCGGTAAGCGCCTTTTACCGCCGAGGTTGGAATGACCCCCTTAGTCTAAACTCAGACCAAAAGTTTAAACTTAGACCAAAAGTGTAACATCACTACAGGTAAAGTTAGACTTTATGTTTAAACCTAGACTTTTGGTTTAAGTTTACCTTTGTGAATGAGGCCCATTGACTACTAGCTCTGCACTTATCAGCTCAAGGGGCAAAAGCATATACAGTGCATATGAGAACAGTGTAGGGTGCACATGTTGTGGAATAACAGGATAACAGGGTGGCATGTGCTACTCTACCAAAGGGTATATGAGACACATAGTGGAGCAATCCTGGATGACTTTGATCAAGTTAGAGTGAAATAACCCCAGACTGGGTAGTGAAAGTAGACAAACCACTAGAAAATCAAGCAATACTTAGGGGCATATTTATACTTTGTTTGCATCTTTTTAGCGTCATATTTTTTTATGCTAAAATGTTGCAAACTTAACTCCATATTTATATTTTTACATTAGACCTGTCTAGCATCAAAACATTGGAGTTATCATTATTTTTTGTATGTGTGAACTCACCTTGTGTCAATGAGTTGCAAGGTAGGTGTTTCCTTCAAAAAAATTATGCTAAGCCCTTAGAGACATATCTATGCCCCTGTGCAAAAATGATGCATGGGTGGGAAGCGGACCTAAATAATGACGCTAAGCTTGCCTAACGTCATTATTTAACGCCTGGATCTGACCAGGCAATAAGGTACCTGTGGACCCATTTTCATGGCCAAACACCATGGAATGGGCACACAGGTGCCGACCCCATGCCCCAGGAACACCCACACCAGAGGGACACCATAGGATGGGGGAACCCCGTCCCAGGTGAGTAAGGTAAGTATTTTTAAAATATTTTTTTAAGTGCCATTGTAATGGTCAAGCCCAGGTACACTGGTCCCCTGTGCTGGCCATTGGGGTGGTGGGCATGACTCCTCTCTTCACTAAGACAGGACTCATTTTTGGGTGGTTGTGCATCAGGAAATGATGCTAGTCTGGATATCAGTATGATTTTTGCTGTTAACCAGCCTACCATCATTTTCTGTTGCACAACCTCCTTTTCCCATACCACCCACCCCCAGCTAGCATCTTGTTTTTGGACGCTAGCCCAAGCTTAGCACCGGTTTGTGCCATTTCTTATATATGGCAACCGGCTGGTGTTGTAGAATGGTGCAAGCTGGCTCTATACGTTTTGATGCAAAACTGCATTAGCGCAGCTTTACATCAAAAAGTATAAATATGCCCCTGAGTGCTGTAAAAGCTATGAAGCCAAACAAGGTTCTGACCCCAAAGGTATACCTTTAGCTGTCTATAGAAACAATGTAGACCTACCGCCTCAATCACTGGAGAAGCTATGCAATTCTTTCAGTGAGAGTGGTAGCATCATTTAGTCGGTGTAGAGGGGAAGTTATGCTCATCCCCCAGCCAGGGAAAGCTCATGAGTAGTGTAAATCATACTCCCCCATTGCACTCCTAAACGCTGATGTCAACATCTTTACTAAAATGTCAACTGATACCTGACGAGATTCCCCCTTTTTTTATAGGAGCAGACTAAGTTGGCTTTGTACAGGGAAGACAGGGAATGGATCATATTTCCAGAGTGGGCCACCTCATTGAAAAAGCCAAATGGACAGGGATCCTGGCCCAACTGGTAATATTTGAGGCTGAGAAGTCATTTGACAGCGTCACCTTGGATTTTTTTTAAAGATATCCTAACCAGGGTAAAGATGGGACCCAGAATGAAGGGATGGATTTCATCTAATATTAGAAAATTTAAATTTTGAGTGCTCCATTGAAGACGATGGAGTAGCTCTAGGCTTCTAATGGCAGGTAGAAGCCCGGAGCTCCAATATCCCAACGTTGTCTTTCAAAGCTTTTGCTGTGAACAAAGGTTTTACAGATCTGAGAGGATGTCAAAATCCCCTTGGGCTCCATGAGGCCTTTGTTTTATGCAGATTTTGTGTTATTTGTGATCTCTGAACCGGGGTCTAGCCTTCCAGGTTTGATGAATAGGCTTGTTGAATTTGAAAATGCCTCCCAATTTAAGACTATTATAGAAAAGTCTAAAGTACTTAACATTAGCGTGCCACTACAAAATGTTCAGTCACTAAAAGACTTGAACCTGTTGGTGTGGTATAAGATATATATTAAATACCAGGGCCTCAATATGTCTAGCTCAGTAACTAAGTGGGTGAAACTTAATTTGCTCCCTTAAAAAACAAATTCATGCTGATTAGGCTCAGTGGAAGGGTTAAGGATCTGGGTGGGGAAGAATCAACATAATATGAATATCTTGCCACACTATTTGTTTTTATTCCAGTCAGAGCCATTCCAATAATAGAACTATAAACATTGCAAAAAGCTTGTTATTATTAATATGGGCCAAAAATAGGCCTAGTCTTATAGCACCCAAATAAAGGGGGTTAACATAACTAAATATTCTAAATTATTATTCTGCAGCACATCTGGGCATAAAAGTTGAATGGTCTATGCATAAGTCTGAAAAACAATGGCTCCATATTGAAAGTGCCTTAGATTATTATGGAGTGCCCTTCGATTGCTTAAAGAGAATAAGTCCCCTGCAAGGTGAGAAACCTGTGCACCTGCCCTGAGAGCCTAAGTCATTTGTCGTCTGGATCCCTAAAGCTGAATTTTTGTCATGCATGTGCACCATGACAAACACCTCTCTCACTGATTGCAGTTTAGTTGGGCCACGAGCGGCATCCAAAGCATTCTACTCATACTGGTGGAAGGTTACTGCCTTCACCAGGAGTTAAAGAGCACAAGCGTGGTGATGGCAGCATACTGTGTAGTGACCAGTAGTAATGAACATGTCCTATTTCACTGGAGTGAGGCCGACAGCCTCACTCATCTTTTTTAAACATCAGCTCCTGTGTGTTTAACTTACCTCTGGCCTACATCAGGTTGATATGGAAGTGTGTGTGTGATGAAAACATGTGTTGAGCATGTGTGCTTACAAGAGATACACTACACAGAAGGTGAAGCGTGGGATAGTGTGCACATGGTAAATGTGTATGCTGGCAGTGTGTGGTTTTACAATGACACTCCGGTGTAGTACAGAGACTGAAGTACTAAACAGTGTGTGCAGACTTAGGTGTGTGCTGCATTTGGGAATGCTGGTGTTACCATAATACATGAAGATAGCAGTACTAGGCAGTGAAGTGTGCTGCAAATGTACACCAAGTGCAGAAGTGCCTGCACTAGTGCATAAGATGAAGGACCTTCGGTTCCATTTTAGGGAGCCCAGGCATGCCTAGTGAAAGCATGAGGAGTAGAAGAATATCCCAAGACATATTTGTGTCTTGCTGCATTCCTGTAAGCTGGGTGGAGAAGCACTGGATGAGGAGAGACAGGCACTCCCTGTGCATTTCAACGGCTCTTTGATGCAGTCACAGATCACAAGGAAGGGGGCTGGACACATCTCACAAAGAGGGAGATGGGGCTGATGAGGGAATCATTAGGTGTATGACTGAGGGCCCAGGATTAACCTTTTCATGCACATATTGCTATAGCTGACATTCCGGTGTGAACTCTGGTCACTCCCATGAATCTTACTGTGGGTTAATCAGGTTCAGAGTCCTGCCTGCTGTGACAGACATCCTTCAGGAGGAAGAAGAGAGGGAAAATATGTCCATTTTAAATAAGCAGAACATCAAAATAAACACTTCAAGGATTCAGACACTAAATTAAATTTTGTGTCTGGAAAAGAACCAGAAGTAGGGGAATTTAGGACCCCAAACTTGTCATCTGCTAAGCAGCCAGCCATGCTGTGTGAGCAGGGGAATCTCTGCATGACTTTAGCCTCTGACCAGCACTGGGTGTCCAAGCTGCTGGGTGAGGGGACCCCATGGAAACCCATGTTGAGGGGACAACATACAGGAAAACTAAGATCACCCGCTCTGGAACCTGGAGCACAAGTGTCTGCCTGCTCACCAAGACCAGTGTATCCATGAGGTGAGGGAGAGGAGTGTATTAGAGGAAGTAAGATCCAGAGGCGAACACAAATGTGGGGGCCTCCCGAGCAATGTGTGAGGAACTGTGCTGAACTGATTGGGCCATTGCTCATGTGCAGCGCAGGGAAATTGGTGATCCCTTATGGCAGAAGGGGCTGCTGTGAACTGTGACAAGGAGAAAAACCCTCTAACACCGATCAGGCTGTTGTCCTGTATATCAGGAGGGGCTGTCTTGACTTTAGTTATAGAAAGGTAGGAAAATCATGCTCCCGCTCTGATCAGGCTGTTGCCCATGTATGTTTTGTATGGTTCCCGCAACCCCTGATGCCAAGAGGGGCTGCAGCGGAAGCCAACTGGGGCCATTTTGAATGGCTTTGCCGATTCAGACCAGGACGCGCTGCAAAGCTGACAGGTTTTGGACTGCTGCAGTGGGTAAGCTGAGAACTGGGCCTTTGGGGCCTTGGGACTATACCACCTTTAGTTCTGCGACCCCATTGATTCTAATGGGCATATTTATACTCTGTTTGCAACAGATTTGCGTCATTTCTTTTTTTTTAAGCAAATCCGGCTCAAACTTAACTCCATACTTATATTTTGATGCTAGACCCATCTAGGGTCAAAATATTGGAGTTAACGTCATTTTTTGCCTGCGGAAAACTACCTTGCGTCAATGAGATGCAAGGTAGGCGTTCCCGGGCAAAAAAGGACTCCAAGGCCTTTGCGCCTTATTTATCCTCCCATGCAAAAATCACGCACGGGAGGGGGAGGGCCTTAAATAATGGCACTAAGCCTGCTTAGCACCATTATTTAACACCTGAGTCAGGGCAGGCGTTAGGGGACCTGTGGGCTCATTTTCATGGTCAGAGACCATGGAAGCAGCCCACAGGTGCCCTTCCCTGCCCCCATAGACACCTCCAGCCACCCCCACCTGGAAGATACCTAAGGATGGGGGGACCCATCCCAGGTAAGTCCAGGTAAGTTTAAAAAAAAATTAAAGTGCCATGGGGGGCCTAACTTGGACCCCCACATGGCTCTGAGCCCATAAGTCCCCTGGGCATGGCCATTGGGCAGGGCAGGGGGGCATGACTCCTGTCTTAATTTAGACAGGAGTCATGTCCATGGGGGACTCTAACCTGACTAGCGCCATTCTTTAACACACAACCTCCTGTTTCCTCTACGTCTCCCCCACCCGGTTAGTGTAATTTATTTTAACCCTAACCGTGTCTTATCGCCGGCTACAGTAATTCCTTAAATATGATGCCCGGCTGGCGTCCAGGAATGGTACTAGCTGGTGATAAACTTTTTGACGCAAACCTGCGCTAACGCAGGTTTGCATCAAAAAAATATAAATCAAGGCCTAACTGACTACACCTTATGAACAGAGTCTAAAAGGGGAGAACCTTTGAGTATGTACTAATACTTTACGTTCCCTGAATACAGTCATCAGTGAATTGGGACTAATAATGCACACGTTACACAAGAGTTAGGGATAGAGGGAGTAACCCTACCTCAAAGTGGTGTATTTGCTTTTTTAATATTGTTTGCCTTTACATGTGTAGAGTTAGAAATTAATTGCTTCATTTTATACAGTAATAAGTATTTGATGAGACAGTGGTTTATTGTGTGCTGCTTGCATGTTTAGTTATGAGTCATGTTCACAGATCTGTATTGTACTTCAAATAACAGGTCCAAGTACAGTGAAGACCTTGGGTAGTAGGAGGAATACCATATACAGTAATCTTCCATTTTGGGAGACAGGAAAATGTTTAATCACCAGGTTTTGAAAGCAGAATAAACATACTTCACTGCAGTTTGGGTTGTTGAAATATTACATACCATGGCTTGGGAAAAGTTCTACCATGATATACAACAAACCTAAAAGGTTTCTGAAGCTACCTGGGGGGTCACTATATAATACAATATTATACATCATTGCCCTTGTTAGATGACTATCCACCAGCATTGAGTGACTTTAGAATATTTAAGGATCAATCAATTGAATCACAACTAGTTGCTTTAATGTTTATCATTTGGGATTCAGTATACCCTCTAATTGAGCAATAGCAAGATTAACAAATTGTTGACAGTAGGGAGAGATAGGGTTTAGATAAGACAGGCTGCATGGAGGGTTGGGAGGTGTCAAAGTGAATTGCTATTTTGGGATGGATGATAGTTCTCCACCAGCAATAATGTCACTATTCTTGTGTAAACGCGTCCCTTTATGATAATTTATTACACAGCAGGATTCGTTTTAGGCCAATGAATCTTTTGACCCAGTTGAGAGACACCTTAGGACAAGATAGCTAATCAATATATCAATCAATACATCAATAATATCATCAATATTTATCATGACAATGCATTTCACTTTAGTCAAGGTCATTAATCAATTCAAAGGCGCTACCATGACCTTTCAGCCATGAATAATCACACCTGGTTTAGTAGAATTTTATACGTTTTATTCCCTATTAATTACAGTCTATTAGCAAATGCGTTATTCTCAACACCAAGAAATATAATAGCATAGTCACGATATGGCAAATTTGGTAAACTTTCATTAAAGCTAGAATCACGAACATCAGAACATAACACGGCGTGAACATAGATCAAGTTTAGCAGAGTGTCAATAATGCGTCAGTTCAACAAAGCATAATCTCAGTTGTTTGTCTATTTGAATCAGTTTGGTGAACACCTGTCCTAACCACTGATTAGCATTCGCATGTTGGGCTTCATGCAAAACAATTTAGAACACCAATTTGGAAAACATCTAGCTACGGTCTCTGTCAAACAAGCAGTTGGTACCTAGAAAGGAAAAGCAAACAGACAAATCCCAAATGCATTGTCATAATTACCCTCCAACGTTTAGGTCAGCGCACAGGTTCAGTCTTCGTCCTCAGGACTTCAGTCAAATCGCCATCAGTCAGAACTCAGCTCCGGGGCAAAAGGGCACTTCCCTCATAAGGAGGTGAAGTGTAAAATTAGGCAATCTAAGGGCAAGGATGGTTTTAGTAAAGTATCAAGTTACCAAACAGAGTGACAGAGTTTCTGGATAAAATCAATAGCATTCCCTAACCCACCTAAATGACTCCCCGTCACATGGGGTTTTATCCCTTTTTCGTTGTACATTCCCCCAAAATTCTATTGGACATTTGCTATACCCCACTATCTTTAGCCTATCATAAAACACATTAGGTAATCCTACTCTTCACCCCATATTATTTTACAAGTCTTTGATTGGTCTTCGTAATTGACTTCTTCAGAGGTGGTACGTCCGGTGTGATTTCATCCTTCTGTAATTCTTTGCACATCTTTGGTCAGCAGCTCCATTGTCTTCACCGGTTTGAATGACCTTGTACATTACATTAATCTACATTGTTTCAATTTACTTTAACATTTATTCTGTAAACAAGAGAAAATGATGAGAACGGATCCAACATGGTTACATTCATCTTCCAAGTTTGAAGAAAAGAACAAGCAGGGTCATGGCCCCTTGTGAGTCAGCACACTGAAAAATAGAAAAATGCATTTAATATGAGAGCCAGGGCAGCTAAGCTTCAGCTCATGCTAACTTAAGGCCTATGAGGATTTCAATACAGATTTAATAATGCAAACATTAGTATAAACTTATTTAAACATAATATAAACATTTTGGTCATTATTGTTAGTCTACGTATACATTGGTGGCCACTCCTCGTGGTCACTATTTAAGCACATGTCTAAGCAAGATTACTGTTATCATAGTTTCTATGCGGTATCATCACACATTGATTCATAAACATTTCATGTTAATATAGATTCTATACTTGTTAGGTTCAGTAAAGGTTTTGGTAATTTAAACCTGAACTCTACCGCCGGTAGCTACAACAGTGTGGACAGGCTTAACTTAAGAAAATGTGTAAAGCATTTGGAAGTACCAAAACAGTTAAAACCTCACTTCAATTTTTACAAATGGAGAATAATTTAAAGAACAAAATTACAACAAAGTTCCAATTAGGGGAACCCGAATTATCAAAGTTAAATGAAAATAATACAAAAAAGCATTAATCACTGGCAGTTACTCTTGACCAGTACCTCAGTGCAAAATAAGGCAGACCATGGAGATTACGTGTTGGTTAATGAAACCTGGTTTGTTTCAGTCAGAATTTTTATTTCTGACTTAGACTCTGAAATGGAAAGCAAAATTCCTCAGTGAAGCAAGGCAACAGGCTGTGGCAAAGAACGGTTCCTTGAAGCTCAGGGATACCCATCAGATTAGGTCCTCGTGAAGCTTTTGCTTTTTGGTGGGAAAGCTCTAAGCAGGAGAAACTCAAAATTTGGGCAAAGGTAGGTCAACTTCCAGACACATACCGTTAGTGCATTCTCCCATTAAAAAAATTCCATGTTTAGACTTGTTCAGTTTTTTTGGGAGCTTGGATAGCTGTAGCTGAACATGGCTCCAAGGGGACATACACCTTCTCCGCAGCGGCTGAAATGGATTTGCTACTGCGCAAAAGCTCCATTCAGTAGCAACCTGAATCTTTGGCTCACTGGCAATGTGACTTCGTCCCATTGACTTGGCAGGATTGTCCAGTCATCAGAAGGCCTTTGAAATCAGCGTTTCTAAGTCCTATGGTTTTAAGAATTTAGGAGGAAAACACTTTGACACATCCAAGAGTCCCAAGACGTCAGGAACAGCACTTGGGGGTCAAGATCTAGTCCATCAAAAGCCACCAGCAAACTTCATCGCAGGTTCATTTGGACCTGGTCAGCTGGATTCTTCAGAAAAAGGGCTTCTTACATCTTGTTGTGTCCCGTACCTTAACATGAGGTTAGCCAACTGACCTTTGGAATCCAGTTATTCGTTCTAATCAGAAGTAGAAGCAGGTCAAGCCTTTCAGGTCTTCTCACAGATCTAAACAGCAGGTACAGTCTTTCTTACTTCCAAAGGACTAGTAGAGTTCTGAAGGGGATGCGTAGGGGTGATGCATTTATGCCTGGAACTAGCCTATTGGTGGAGGGACTCCAAGCTTTTCTTTAATCAATAAGGAAGAATTTCTCATTGGTACCACTTCGAAGTTTTGCAGCAGTGTCTCCTACTGCAAGCAATCCCTCAGTGCCCCTCACAGCCAAAATCCAATATGCAAAACCTGCCCCCCACAGTGCCCCTCTCAACCAAAATCTACTATGCAAAACCTGCCTTCCCCCACACAGAGCTCCTCTGCCAGGGAAAATGACAACACATCCATTGTGGTCACTCAAATCTGATTTCAGGGAGGCGGGCAGCTCCTATCCCACTGAGATTGGTGCCTGGCTGACTAGAGAGACAAATAAATGGGTAGGATCAAGTGTTAGCTATATCTGCCTATGACAAGGAGGTCTCTAAAAAGGTAATTAATTTCTTTGGCACAGCCATGATAGTCATCCTGCCAAAGGAACAGAACACATTCTGACACCCAGAGCTTTGTTTTGGGAGAGTGTCCACACTGTGATAGCTGGAAGCTCATCCAGATGGGTTTCTAGAGGCTTTAGACAGGTAAGAGGTGTCTTTTTAAAAATGCCTTTTACAAAATATTTATTATATATTCAACTTTACCAGTTAATTGAGCTTGAAATAGTTATTTTAAAAAGTCCAAGAATGGACTTTGTTGCTGTTTCCTAGCTGGGATATTAATTGTAATATTGTGCCCAAGTGGTTTCTTATGGAGTAGCTAATTCTGCTACAGTGACAAAAGCTATTGGTATAGTGTCACTGTGAGGACATATTTAACATTACATTTTACATGTCCTACTTTTAAACACCCTCCTTAAAGAAAGGTGCCTTATCGGACATTAATCCCTACTTAAGGGTGACTTATTAAAGTTTATAAGGAGGGTTAAGGACTGTAACAGGGGCTTTTTGACAGGTCACATTTGCAGGCTTAAAACTGCATAGCCAGTCTACAGTAGAAGATCTGCAGTCATGTTTGCACTATCACTGCAGTGGGTGGAGAAATGCATGAAGTCAACTAATGATATTTAACTTATAGGCCCTGGGTGAACTTTGTACCATATACCAAAGACCTTTAGGTAAGTTAAATATGCCAATTAGGAATATAGACAATTGTGGCATGTTTAGGGGTCAGAGTACATGAAATGATGACAGGTTGGCAGAGTTGCTTGCACAGAATATTAATAGAAAAAAAAAAAAAAGCGGACTGAAAAATGGGGGTGATCATTTAATGAGACCTTTTTCCGATAAAGAGTTTGGCTTCTGTTATCTTTCCAACCATACACACCTAAACTTACCAAATTACGGAACAATGGCAGACTTTGGCAGGCATATAAATTGAGGTAATAATAAATTGCCATAATTGCTTTTATAAATGTTTCATGATAACAGATTGACAATTGCTAGAAATACGCTATTGTTATGTTGAGTATACTTCAAAAACTTTAATAAAATGTTTTTGAAAACATAACCAGGGCTATGGCACACCAGTATGTTTGCTGCAGAAGACACTGGCCCTCATTACGACCCTGGCGGTATAGAACCGCCAGGGCCGCGGCACGCGGGAGCACCGCCGACAGGCCGGCAGTTCCCCGCAGGGCATTCTGACCGCGGCGACTTAGCCGTGGTCAGTAAAGGGAGACCGCCGGTTTCCCGCTGCCCCCAGGAATCCTCCAAGCCGGCGCAGCTTGCTGCGCCGGCTTGGGGATCCGACTCCCCCTCCCGCCATCCAGTTCCTGGCGGTTCTCCCGCCGGGAACCGGATGGCGGGAGGGGGAGTCGCGGGGCCCCTGGGGGCCCCTGCAGTGCCCATGCCAATGGCAGGGGCCCCCGTAAGAGGGCCCCTACAAGTATTTCACTGTCTGCTTGGCAGACAGTGAAATACACGAGGGGTGCAAATGCACCCGTCGCACCTTCCCACTCCGCCGGCTCTATTACGAGCCGGCATCCTCGTGGGAAGGGAGTTTTTCCCTGGGCTGGCGGGTGGTCTTTTGGAGACCGCCCGCCAGCCCAGGGAAAAACTCATAATACCCTCCGCGGTCTTCTGACCGCGGAGCGGTATTACGGAGGGCGGAATTCTGGCGGGCGGCCTCCGCCGCCCGCCAGAGTCATAATGAGGGCCACTGTCTTCTAGACTTGAATCTGTGTTTCCTGTATAAGTCTGACCTCACATAGATAGGTATTTCCCACCTCTGAACATAAAAAAGCTGGACCCATTGCATACAATTGTGGTTTGTTTGAGAGCTACAATTTTCATTCAGTTTACTTTGATTCACTTTTCTATAGATTTGTGTGGGCTTAGTTGATGAAGCAGAAAGGCAGCAATTTAGAACTCTACAGAAATCGAAACTAATAGGTGAAATATACTCTTTCCATAAGTGATGCATAGCACCTGAGCAAGAACAAATGTACTAGATAGTTTTTCTGGTTCTCCTGGCTACACAAGTCAGTCTTCTTTTACTCAGGGCTGGAATGCGGCAACAGCGATGAGACAGTAGGTCTCGAAAGCCTTGCAAGGTGGCAGGTAGCAAATACTGTAGGTCCGATACTGCCTGTCTATATGCCTATGTTGACATTTAAACTTCTATCCCAACTCAGCAGCACCTACACATTGCACTGAGAGTATAGGATGCAGGAGTCCCTGAGCAGGTGGCCCTCATCATTACCATGGCAAAATGTGCAGAGAACAGAAAACCTGGGTGGGCCAATGACAGACAGCTGAAAGCATTTGTACTTGACTCAAACACTTAATAGGCTGTTTTGTGGACTGGCAGAACTACTGTCCATAGGAAAGAACAAAAGAGCCCGGTAGCCCAGAAAGACTGCTGGATCCACCAACATCCACCAGCTCAAATTAACCACTAGTTATGTCATTCTCAATCCATGTGATGGTAGCCTTGTACTTCCTGACATTTGTTGGGATGTTAGTAGTATGAGCACAGTTGTGGCAGCATGCAATGTAGTGATCAATTGGAGTGAAGAGGTACTTTTGTATCTATGTTGCTGAAGTGATGCTTTCTGGCTCGCAGGGCATGACATTCTAGGGTAATTGTTTGATGCACATTGTTGAAAGTTGCCGCCCCCTTTCTGCAGGGGCATTCCCCAATTTTTTGCCTTCCTCCTGCTACTTGTTTTTTGTTGTAATTCTTTTTGTTGCCCTTATGTCTCTCTGCACTTTACCAGTGCTAACCAGTGCAAAAGTGGCTGCATTCTCTCCTTAAAACATGTTAGATTGACTTATAAGTATTTTAAATATGCTTATTGGGTATATGTCCCTATTAAAATGGCAATACATGTGCCATGGGGCTGTACATAAATGCTACTAGTGGGTCTGCAACACTGATTGTGCCACCCTTTTAAGCAGCACATTAAACATGTCTCATGCCTGCCGTTACAGCCTGTGTGTGCAGTTTTAAACTGACATTTCACCCTGACAAAATACACCTTTGCCAAGGTCAAATCTTCCTTTTTAATACATATAGGATATGCATAGGATAGGCCCTGGATAGCCCAGAGGGCAGTGTCCAATGTATTTAAAGAGGAGGATATGTACTCTTAAGTTTTGCATGTCCTGGTATTGAAAAACTCCTAAATTATTTTTTCACTACTATAAGTACTGCCTCTCCCATAGGATAACATTGTAGTTACCTCATTAGATTTTATAAGTATAATTTCAAATGGGAATAGGTAACCTGTTGATGTTTGATGTCTCCTAATTTAAAATCCTAACTTGAGGTGAAGTCGGTTTTTAAGGTGCAGTTCTGAAAATGCCACTTATAGAAAGTTGGCACTTTATTTCCTTAGCTATTTGGTGCCTGCAGCCTGCCTCTGGGTCACATGGCTGGCTGTGGGTAACTGTTAATCTTTGTGTATTCGTCTTAGAAAACCACACACAATGAGGAACTTAGGAATGACTGGATGGGCCATCACTAGCTGGATGGGTTTGAGGATCTGGGTAAAACCCCACTTACACTTCAATAAGGTGTGTCCTGTATCCACACAAAGGACTGTTTAACCCCCTCTAGTGAGTCTGAAGCCAGGGCAGAAAGGTAGGACCTCTGTGCACTTAAAAGCACTTCTTTGAAGTTTCTCCCACTTCAATCAAAGGCACCATAGGGTATAGGAAGTAGATTTTTGTCCCTACCAACTCAGTACACTTCCGGACCTGTGGATACTCTGACAGGAAGAAAGACTGTTGTGCTGTTACAAGGACTGCTACTCTGCTGGACTGTTTTTTTAGAAGAACTGCCCTCTTTCTGTGCCGACCTGGTGCCCTCCTTGTTTGGGTAAAGAGAACTCAGTCCACAACACTTGAACCCAGAACCAGAGTGATTCCAAGGCAGCGCTTGCTTGCCTCTTGTTCTCCTGAAGTCTCAGGGTCACAAAATACTTCCAACTCATCACCTACAACACCTGCACTCTGCCATGTGAGACTCTCGCCCCGCAAAGTGGTGCCAATCCAGTCCTGGTACCTTGGAAGTGGTTATAAAGTGCTGCTGCAGTCCAAACTCCACACATTGCCCCACTCGGAACCAGTGCATCTTCATCAACTTGATGTACTGACGCTGCTGTGAGGATCACAGATATTGACTCACTGTTTACACTGGCACACCACTGCTGTGAGGATTGGTAAAAATTGCTGATTCATAATTTCCACTCCTGACATATCTCCATCTTTGCAGAGCTCGGTGCCAGCACACCATCTACATCTTTGAGATCAACACCAGCGCATAGCCTCCTTTGCTTCTCGCATCTTCCTCTAGATGTCTGAGCATCTCCGAACCAACTTACTGTCTCAACGGGTCAAGGCTGGACCCTGTATCTGACAACCGCTCTCTCATGGTCCGCCTGGCTTTCCAGATTTTACCAGGTCTATCTCGACCAGATAGCCCAGGTTGGCGCTTTAGGCTTCTATGCACTACAACTATATTTAGTCTTTTCATTAAGTTAAGCTATATTTTTGTAACCATGAGTGGGATCTTTTTGTGTGGTGATTTCACTGTTTCACTGTTTGGAGTTTTGCATGAATGCTAAACACATCGCCTCTTAAGTTAAGCCCGACTGCTCTGTGCCAAGCTACCAGGGGTGAGCATAGGTTAATTACGAGTGCCTATCTGACTTCCCCTAACTATGATTGTAGTTCTAGCTTGGACAGGGTACATACCTCTGTCAAACAGAAACCCAATGTTTAACTACCTGATTCTGTAAAAGTTAAAAGTACATGTCCAACTTTTTATTGCATTGCTTTTTAGCGCCTACCCTAGGGGTGCGTGATGTGTATTAAAAAGAGAAGTTTAGGTCTGGGAAAAGGCTTATTTTAACAAGTTCAAATGGAAGTTCAAACTGTAAACAGAGAATGTAATGGCATTCCTGAGGCATGTTTAAAAGGCTACTTAAGTAGGTGCCACAATCAGGCGCTACATAGCCACTAGTTGCATTTCATTTACAGGCCCTTGGTAAATGTATTGCCACTTTACTGGGAACTTTCAAGTAAATGAAATCTGTCAGTTTGGTGTAAGCCTGTCTTAGTAAGTTTTAGGGAGAGAGCACACACACTTTAGTACATGTTAGTAGTGGTAAAGTGTGAAGCTGCTTAAGGCCAACCAAAGCGAAGTCTATAAAAACAGGAGGATTGAAGGCAAAACAGTTGGGGGGAAATCACACCAAGGATGTCAAGTCCAACAATGGTGTCCTTCATGATTAGAATGAGTGGGTTTGAGGGATACAGAGGACTTTCACTCTCTTAAAAAGGTGATGGTGACAGATGGATTCAAGGAGGAGTGCTCTACCCCACACAGACAATACAAGTCTGATTTGACATGGGAATCTAGAGAAACCTGCTATGTTGGCTGACAGGTGGTTAGCTAAAAGGGATCACAAAGGGCTAGAGCAGAAAGGTTCTAAGCAAAAGGGGGAGAGGAACTCTCTGCAGACTAGTTCCGAACAACTCGGTACGGGCCGGGATAATTGTCAAGGGACTCGAGGAAGGCTCAGTTAAAATGGAACTGGTGTGCCTTGGAATGAGCATCATGATAAGGGAGGACAGGGAAGTCATTCCTGGTCTAAAGTGGTGACTTGCTTCAAGTGCCGCAGGTTGGGACACTTCCAGAGAGATTGTCAGGTGAGAGACTATGACCCATCAACACACATGGTAGAGATTATAATGTGCATGGGTGAAAGGACCCAAGGGTGTCGGGTTGCACTCAAACTAATAGCTATCGGAGTAGCTGTTGGAGTTCTATGAGAGAGAACCATATTTTCTCAAGCACATTCATCCTAACACAATGGGATACCTATTGACACATTAGTGTCAATTGGAGGAAAGTGGCTGTCCTGAGGGATAGTGGAGACTTCTGCATTGTGGTTAACAGAAAGTACCTTAAGCCTCAGGAGATACTTCCTGGGACCAAGGATACCGGTTTGGTAGCTATTGGAGATGGCATGTACTATCTGCTTTCAAGGGTTGGGATTGAGCTCAACATCAAAGCAGACATGGATGAAGTTAGGGTTAGGGGGAAGTAAAGTGGCTTTTCTGGCTTGAACAACATTAGTTGTGTTAACCAGAGCATAGGCTGCACATCAGACTCGAGGAAGGCAATGGATGTGGAGGTCATCGCATCTCCTCCAGCTGGAGGGGAGAGTGAGGATCCAGAAATGGACCAGGCCCTGAAGTCTGGAGCACTTCCGGAGCTGTAAGGTTTGCTAGCTACTGGAAGGTCTATTTAGAAGATTTCCACAAGACATAGGAGTGCCCTACACTTTTGAGACTTAAGAAGGAAGCCCAGGAACAGGTCAGCTAATGAATGGTTGGAAAGCACTATGTTGGCAGGATGGCTGCCCTACTCTACCGACCTGGTGAATCATGAGATAGGAACTAGCACGAGGCTAGTGGCTCTATTAGCACACAAGAATTCTCTCCTGTCACTAGCCCATGAAGTGACCTAAGTGAGGCATTTAGGGATTAGAAAGTTCCAGGATAGTTTGGACTCTCTGTTCTACTGGCCCGATATACATACAAACCAGAGGTTATGTCAAATAAGTGATAAAACAGGAGAGGGGACTAAGGCATTGTTAGTGTCTCTACCAGTTGTAGTTTTTTTTTTTAGCAAGTGGCAAATGACATACTTTGTCCATTTGACCCTCATGTCAGTCAATCAACAGTATAATTTGGTTGTGGTGCATTGTCCCACCAGGTACCTCTGAGGAGCATCACTGCAAGGGTTGGGAGTGAGACTTCTCCTGGGTATCATTTATACGGTTCTATTTCAAAGGATGATAATTTGTGACCAGAGAAAAAACTTCATCTCCTCTTATATGAAAGGGCTGTCGGGGCAAACTGGTGTAACATTCCACCTCTTCAGGGCTTACCACCCACAAACAAAAGTTTTGTTGGAGCAGTTCAGCCAGACAGTGAAGAGCATGATAGGAACAATGATGGTGAACCTCAGGAGGAATTGGGATCTTTACGTGCCTAGTCTATTGTTTGTCTACCAAGATATTCTGTAGAAGGGTGTAGGAATCAGTCACTTCAAGCTTCTGTATGAATATCCAGTGTGAGGCCCTCGAGGAATGTAAAGAGGATGATGGACATGGGGATAATGCTCTATTTGCTAACCTATATTCTATATTGCTTCTGGTGGTTTAACTTGTACTTCTTTACACTACTTACATCTTACCCAGCTTCCTGGGTTTTGTTATCTTCATCTTATAATAGCTAGATTATCTCTGGTAGTATATTGGATGCTGGTGTCATTTAAAATCTGAAAGGGTAAATGTAGCTTCAAACTCAGAGCCTGAGCAGTATGAATACTGTTCTCCATTTAAGTCATAATTATGAGGATGAGTAGCACAAGAAAGAATTAAGATTAATTTAAAAAGGAACATCTACAAGCATAATTCCTACAAACATTTGCCTCTAGTAATGAAGAGAAAAGTCAAGGCAAAACTGTCTGAAATCTCTGCCCGTCCAGACTTGCAGAAAAATCAACAAGTGAAATGGGCTTTTTGATTGAGAGCAAATGGAGGTCAAGATGAAATTAAACTCAAAAACCCAGAACAAGTCAGCAGAAAAAGCCAGCATAGCCACCTAGCAGACTATGCTTGACATTCTCAAAGGACAGATGAGACAAATTACATAATTCTCTATTTTGAGATGACAGTAAAAACATCCAAAAGTCTTGAATAATAAAATATCATCCATCTTCTTATTTCCCACATAATTAAACACTTACCTTGGCTGAATGCAATTCTTTTGCTTTTTCCAACCATAAAGACATGAGGCATGATTTAGAGTTTGGCGGATGTGTTATTTTTTCACAAATGTGATGGATACCCAATCTGCCATATTAAGATCTCCATTGCCTATAGTAGGATTGTAATATGGAGAATGGGATATCCGTCACATTTGTGATGGAGTAACCCTCTCTGCCAAACTCTAAATCAGGCACTTAGAGATTTTGGGTCCGATTTCCACAACATGTTTTGCAAACTCAAGCCTCAAAAAGTCTAACACAGAGTGGCTCAGCTATGAAAAGTGAAGCTGGTGCAGTAGGACAAGGAATTTCAATGGTGCTATGTGATGTGAGTGTATTTTACTTCCCAGCACATGGGCAAGGAGGAGCATCTGAATGTGACTATTTTGTACAGTCTTAATTTTAGGGTTAGATTTGGAAACAAGGATATGAAAGGGCTTGGGTCTGCAGGTAGACAATGAACATCCAACTGTCCTCAAATAAAATTCACTTAGAAATTTGACTGAAGATCTGGTCTTTTGCTACTCCTCCATTTCAATCTTGATTGATTTTAATCCCTTGGTAGAGGCTAGCAACTACACCCGAGCCTATTCATTTCCTACCACTTTGAAAGACATGGGTTTTTTACAGTTGATTAAAGCCCATTTATTGCAAAGCGCACATGATCACAATATGATATTTTATTTAAACAAAGAATGAGACTTTAACATTATAGGCACTTACCAAGGTATCTAGTCTGTGGAGTACTACATCAGTTTCTGGCATCTGATGCCAACTACAGATTACCCACCAAGGCAGCAGCGACCCCTTCGGTTAAAACAATCTTGTAAAATATCCACCATATGGTGAACGCTACTTAGGATTGAAGTTTTCATGGACTTTATAAGCAAATGTTTAACCTTTTTGCAACCAACATGTATATATTAGGATTCCACACCCCTGTATTATACTGACAATCCAGCTCACATGGCCACCAGATCAATATTGATTTTTAAAATAATCTAACAGACCAGTAGGAAAATGAAGTTTCACTGAGATCCAATCTTCACTTGGCTGATAAAGAGGAATAATTATGCTTGGTTAAAAGTAGACTGCTTATTAAGAGAGCCAGACAAGGATACAGTCTTAAACTATCACATCATATGAATGTCCTCCAAGAAGACTTTTTAAATCGGTCACAGACCCAAAGTCTGTGTGCTGCATTCTGGTTTATAACCCTATCTCCAGTTAGTTTAAGATCTTAACTTCTGGTTTTCAAAAACTAAAATCAGCAAAGTTAGACAAGAGGTAACCACAACTACAATGACCTACCTGCTTTCAAATACATAAATCTTTCTATGTTATTTTTCCCTGCAAGAAATATTCCCTAAGGAATTTGGGGCAAAAATGACATCAGTATAACCTATTGATGCAGCCGTAGCACAGATTCTTTAACAGTTTGACCCCACTATAGCTGCAATTAACTCACTTTTATTTACCATCTCTTTTTAATAAGGAATCATCTAATTATAAATAAAAACAAACTTTGGCAAAACCAATAGGCGTGATGCTTGCTGCCAGACATTTTGTCAGTTTTTTGGCTTCATTCGTTTTTTTTTTTTTAAATATATTAATATATTAATATATAAAAATATAAAACATTAGCTAAAAGCAAAGCATTTGTGGGGCTTCAATAAGCACAAATTGTCATAGTAGCCTTTGGCATTAAAGGTAACTACTTTGTGTTCTGATGTGCTCCTTGTGCAAGAGCAGAATGTAATTAGTAAAAGTAGAGCTAGACAACCGCTGAAATGGTCTGACCAGTTGCCAAATTCTGTATGTTTTGTCATGCAGGAATATTGTGTATATCCAAACAACTGACCAGTAGGTCTTTGCTAATGTCATACCTGAAAAGGCAAGGAATTATTTTACTGATAAACCCTATTGTATTGGCTAATTAGGTGCAAATGACATCTCTGCAGATAATAACTTTGATTATTAGCTGCAGATTCCTCGTCAGTCTATAATTACCCTAGTTAAAATCAGACTTCCAGCTGCACAGCCATCTGTAAGTTGACAGCTACTTCTCTTTTTAAAGTCAGGTGTTTGTCTAAGGTATTGGACAGAGAGCCCTCTGCTCATTTTCTTGGACAATGCATAGAAATACATGCTTGTCTTCTGGTCATGCTGAACCTATCTGCTGCTTTTGGCACCATGGACCAACCATATCTTGTAAACAGTGGCTCAAATGAAGGCTTGCAATTTGCAGTTTGCAATCTTCTTGCAGGTAGAGCACAAGCTTGGTTCCTTTCCTCAAAAGGTTAAATACTCCTATGAGGTATTTATGGGCATGCCCTTTTGAATATGTACTTTACAAATTTTTTATGTTTCCTGAGGCAAAAATGTTGACATTTGATCATATGTTAACACCCAAGTGTGCGTAGGTAGAGAATCTTGTTACATAACTTAAAGCAACCATCTGTAAAGGTTAACACTTGGATAAGCATACTCTTTACAGCTCTCTAGAACTACACATTAATAAAACAAAAATAATTATTTTTAGGATTAATGGACACCTTGCATTAGGTTTCATTCCTATTCTGGACCAAACCCCACTCCCTCTCCACTAAAGTATAAAACCTAGGCTAGGCTGCAGCGCACCAAGATGGTACCCAGAATCTTATCCTCCCATCTTCAACAAAGCAGTGGACCATTTTTCGTCTGTTATACAGCCTTCACTTGACTTCAGGTGGCATGTGGGAGCCTCGGAACTAGTGGGGAGTGCCATGGTATGTTTTTAGACATTTTTAAGATGATTTTCTTTACTTACAAATGTGTGATGCCACTCCTCATGTCGGGCCACTGCAGCCACCATTTTGCTGATATTCAAAATCCTCTACTGCTCACCCATGAGGTATCATTGCATATCTTTTGCAATATTCTGATCTAATGGCCATTCTTTCAGCCTCTAAACAATGCAAACTAATACTGTGGTCCTGTCAGAGGATTTTCATTACCCAAGATGTAGCTCTTTCCACGGCCCTCCTAAGGAAAGAATTTCTTGACCTCTGCCCTGAGATCTATGAAAGCTTGTTATGGCCTTCTCCATCCATGCCTTTTTAAAGTCACATATAAGGATAGATCCAATACTTATGAAAAACCGAAAGACTAAAAAAAAAAAATTAACTTGAATAAAGGAGAAGAAATGGACCTTGGCAAAACCTGAACTTTTTCTCCACAGTATTGAATTTATATATTTTCATTGTTGTAAACTTTTCTACTTCAACACTGCTATATATGATGATGTAAGATTTCTTCTCTTTCCTCTACAGGTTTGTTTTATGCTACAGAAGTTGGATTGCTGTGTCCTGTAGCCCTGTGTCTTGTTTAATCCCACCTGTATATTTTCATCATTGTTTGTGTGGCCAATTGTGTTGTTCTGGTAAGTGTTCAACCCCTTTGTATTGTTATTTTCGTAGTCTCCTTGTTGGTACCCCTTCTTCTCCCTCTCCATTTTCTTTGTCATTTGAGGATTTAACCTCTATATCACTATCTAATATTCTTCAGATTGTTTCCCTGTTAAGCCCCTGATAATATTTTTTCCTGCACTCTGCCACTTTCTCTGGTTACTGTGTTTTTACAAATGTTCATCCATGCTCAGAGACCCTGGACTTTTTACCATCTACTCTATATTCATCACATGGAGTTTTGTGATCTCTCCTGTGTTACCTTCCGTCTCCTCACCCTCCTTGATCTTTTCTTTGTCCTCCTTTTTCTCTTCTCCTTTTCTTCTTGGTTTATTTTTCTACAGATTATTTATTTAGTATTTTTATGTAATTATATACAACTTTTATTGGATAAGCTTATTGTGTACCTTAGGCACTGGCATCTTTTAAATTTTCAGCATATATGTGTTGCTATTACCTCTTTTCTTCCTTTGAGTCAACTACTATGGGTAGCTCACACATTGTGTTGTGAAATGTTAAAGGCCTGGAGGTCCCATAAAAAAGAGAGAGTTGTGGCTCATTTATCTAAGCTGAGATGCCAGACTGCTTTATTACAGAAACTCACTATGTAGTACAGAAAATGCATTCTTTACAAAAATAATAGGTGGGGCATACTTTCTGATCTCCTGTGGCCTACCACAAGAATAGTGTTATAATTGTATTTCACAAATATTTAGCCCTAGAAAAGGTAACTGTTGCAAAGATGATAATGGCAGTTGGCCTCTATTGCCTCTCAACATCAATAACGGGCCTTTTTCTATATTTATTTAACATCTATGGTCCTTTTGGAGTAGATTTCCTATTTTGGGATAATTTTCCCCTTTACTACAAACATGTACTCAAGATAATCTTATTATGGGAGGCTATTGTGAACAACTAATGGACCCTTTCATTGATCGCCGTTCTGCATTCAGATATGTCCCTGATGAAATGGAAAAATCGTTAATGAAAGTCATTCTTTCTAGAGGATTTATTGAGATTTGAAGGATTACCTGTACACCAATCTGCCGCTAGTACTGATTACTTATTCGCACCACTATATTCTACAACCCTTGACACCGGTTGACACTAGCCCCTTCATTATATCTGATCATGGTTCTGTCACTGTTCATATAGACTTACTCCAACACCATACTCATACTAACAGATTGAGATTTGACAACTATTTATTGCAAGATAATACACTAGTAGTAACGCCTGAACATTTCACTAAGGAATTCTTTGACCATATTTCAACAAAGATGTTCAAATAAATTACATCTGGGATGTTTTTAAGCCAGCTGCAAGATGTGTCATCATTGATTATGTTTTCTCTAAAAAGTAACTTGCTCATAAAGATTACTCCTCTGCGCTAAAACACTTTAAAGCCATAGAACATGAATATGTCACCTCTAACAATAAAGACACATTGTCACATCCAATTACAGTTAAATTTCAAATAACAAAAATTCTATTGAGCACGCACAAGGTTGCCTCTTTAAAATAAATGGCAAGTTCTTTAGAAGATGTAGAAAAGCTCATAAACTCTTAGACAGTTACTTAAAAAGTAGAAAATAAAAGTTTAAAATTAAGGTAATTTAAGACAAACACAGAACAAGCCAACACACTGATCCTGACATCTTAAAGTGCTACTAAAACTTCTACATTAATCTTTATAGTTCTGAAATTTCTACAGCAAGAGCCTTGGATACCTTTTTGTCTCTATTCCTAGAAATTGCTACAAGCCTATTGACCTTTCCTCTCTAGACAAGAACCTTTCAGTATCTGAGTGCTTTGACACTTTATCAAAATTACCCAAAGACAAAGTTCCTGGCACTGATAGGTTTTTCAAAGAATTTTACTCTAAATCTTCCAACCTACTTATTCACAAACTCCTCTTTCTTTTTCAGCATGTTCTCTCTACTAAAGCACAAGGATCCTTCCACAAGATGGTGCTTTGCTGTCTTTAGCACAGTGTGGGAATTACAGACCTATGTCTCTCATTAATACGGTCTGTAAGGTTTTCATGAACTTGCTGAATTTAAGTATTTTCCGTATAATCGCAGACCTTATTGTCATGGAGCAATCTGGCTTTGTCAAAGGATGTCAGATTACATCTAATTATAGAACCTTTTTAAATACTATACATCTCACCTATAAATGCAAGGTACCAGTTGCAGCCATGACCCTAGATTGCCCTAGATGCGGAAAAAGCTTTTGACTGCATGAATTTGAATTTCATGTTTTGAGCTCTGAAATGGCATGGTTTTGGGCCAGCTATCTTTAAATACATAGATCTGTTCTACTCCTCCCCTACCACTTCCATTTTTCTTAGTGGCATTTACTCTTCTTACTTTCAACTGCATAGATGCACCCAACATGGATACTCTCTATCTCCTTTATTGTTCATCCTTTCTCTTTTTTAGGAAAAGATACAGCAATTCATTTCTTTCTATGACTTTAACCATAGAGACATTGAGGTCAAAATTACACCTTATGCAGATAATACCCTTTTTTGTTTATGGTTCTGATTATTATCATGGTGGGGCAGATTAGACACTACTAAAATGATGAGGCCCTCTATAATCAATTTCTATCTACGTTATTGGAGAACCTCCCTCAGTCACATTTTCAATCTTAAAATAGCACCATAAGAACAGTTCTGTGGAGAAATAAAAAAGGACACTCACTTCCTTGCTTGAGCTCCAACCACACCCAAAGCTCTCGGTGTAGTGAATTTTCCTAATTTTCAGAAATAGCATTTTTTGGCCCATATTTAACCCCTTCGCTGCCAGGCCTTTTCCCCCTCCTGTGCCAGGCCTTTTTTTGCCTATTTGGGTCAGTTCGCGCTTAGGCCCTCATAACTTTTTGTCCACATAAGCTAACCAAGCCAAATTTGCGTCCTTTTTTTCCAACATCCTAGGGATTCTAGAGGTACACAGACTTTGTGGGTTCCCCTGAAGGAGGCCAAGAGATTGGCCAAAATACAGGGAAAATTTCATTTAAAAAAAAAAAAAATGAAAAAGTGGCTGCAGAAGAAGGCTTGTGGTTTTTCCCCTGAAAATAGCATCAACAAAGGGTTTGCGGTGCTAAACTCAGCAGCTTCCCAGCTTTCAGGAACAGGCAGACTTTAATCAGAAAACCCAATTTTTCAACACAATTTTAGCATTTTACTGATTCATACTCCATTTTTGCAATTTTTTGTGCTTTCAGCCTCCTTCCAGTCAGTGACAGAAATGGGTGTGAAACTAATGCTGGATCCCAGAAACCTAAACATTTCTGTAAAGTAGACAAAATTCTGAATTCAGCAAGGGGTCATTTGTGTAGATCCTACAAAGGTTTCCTAAAGAAAATAACAACTGAAAAAGAAAAATATTGAAATTGAGGTGAAAAAAACATAAATGGTTCTCTACGTTTTACTCTGTAACTGTTCCATGCAATGTCAGATTATCGAAAGCAATATACTGTTACGTCTGCTGGACTCCTCTGGTTGCGGGGATATATAGGGCTTGTAGGTTCATCAAGAACCCAAGGAACCCAGAGCCAATAAATGAGCTGCACCCTGCAGTGCGTTTTCATTCTATACCGGGTATACAGCAATTCATTTGCTGAAATGTAAAGAGTAAAAAATTGCTATCAAGAAAACCTTTGTATTTCCAAAAAGGGCACAAGATAAGGTGTTGAGGAGCAGTGGTTATTTGCACATCTCTGAATTCCGGGGTGACCATACTAGCATGTGAATTACAGGGCATTTCTCAAATAGATGTATTTTTTACACACTCTCCTATATTTGGAAGGAAAAAATGTAGAGAAATACAAGGGGCAATAACACTTGTTTTGCTAATCTATGTTCCCCAAAGTCTCCCGATAAAAATGATACCTCACTTGTGTGGGTAGGCCTAGCGCCCGCGACAGGAAACGCCCCAAAGCGCAACGTGGACACATCCAATTTTTTTAAAGAAAACAGAGGTGTTTTTTCTGAAGTGCCTACCTGTAGATTTTGGCCTCTAGCTCAGCCAGCACCTAGGGAAACCTACCAAACCTGTGCATTTCTGAAAACTAGAGACCTAGGGGAATCCAAGGAGGGGTGACTTGCGGGGCTCAGACCAGGTTCTGTTACCCAGAATCCTTTGCAAACCTCAAAATTTGGCTAAAAAAACACGTTCCTCACATTTCTGTGGCAGAAAGTTCTGGAATCTGAGAGGAGCCACAAATTTCCTTCCACCCAGCGTTCCCCCAAGTCTCCCGATAAAAATGATACCTCACTTGTGTGGGTAGGCCTAGCGCCCGCGACAGGAAACGCCCCAAAGCGCAACGTGGACACATCCAAATTTTTGGAAGAAAACAGAGGTGTTTTTTGCGAAGTGCCTACCTGTAGATTTTGGCCTCTAGCTCAGCCGGAACCTAGGGAAACCTACCAAACCTGTTCATTTCTGAAAACTAGAGACCTAGGGGAATCCAAGGAGGGGTGACTTGCGGGGCTCGGACCAGGTTCTGTTACCCAGAATCCTTTGCAAACCTCTAAATTTGGCTAAAAAAAAACATGTTCCTCACATTTCTGTGGCAGAAAGTTCTGGAATCTGAAAGGAGCCACAAATTTCCTTCCACCCAGCGTTCCCCCGAGTCTCCCGATAAAAATGATACCTCACTTGTGTGGGTAGGCCTAGCGCCCGCGACAGGAAACGCCCCAAAGCGCAACGTGGACACATCCAAATTTTTGGAAGAAAACAGAGGTGTTTTTTGCGAGTGCCTACCTGTAGATTTTGGCCTCTAGCTCAGCCGGAACCTAGGGAAACCTACCAAACCTGTTCATTTCTGAAAACTAGAGACCTAGGGGAATCCAAGGAGGGGTGACTTGCGGGGCTCGGACCAGGTTCTGTTACCCAGAATCCTTTGCAAACCTCAAAATTTGGCTAAAAAAAAACATGTTCCTCACATTTCTGTGGCAGAAAGTTCTGGAATCTGAGAGGAACCACAAATTTCCTACCACCCAGCGTTCCCCCAAGTCTCCCGATAAAAATGATACCTCACTTGTGTGGGTAGGCCTAGCGCCCGCGACAGGAAACGCCCCAAAGCGCAACGTGGACACATCCAAATTTTTGGAAGAAAACAGAGGTGTTTTTTGCGTAGTGCCTACCTGTAGATTTTGGCCTCTAGCTCAGACGGCACCTAGGGAAACCTACCAAACCTGTGCATTTCTGAAAACTAGAGACCTAGGGGAATCCAAGGAGGGGTGACTTGCAGGGCTGGGACCAGGTTCTGTTACCCAGAATCCTTTGCAAACCTCAAAAGTGGCTAAAAAAAACCATGTTCCTCACATTTCTGTGGCAGAAAGTTCTGGAATCTGAGAGGAGCCACAAAATTCCTTCCACCCAGCGTTCCCCCAAGTCTCCCGATAAAAATGATACCTCACTTGTGTGGGTAGGCCTAGCGCCCGCGACAGGAAACGCCCCAAAGCGCAACGTGGACACATCCAAATTTTTGGAAGAAAACAGAGGTGTTTTTTGCGAAGTGCCTACCTGTAGATTTTGGCCTCTAGCTCAGCCGGAACCTAGGGAAACCTACCAAACCTGTTCATTTCTGAAAACTAGAGACCTAGGGGAATCCAAGGAGGGGTGACTTGCGGGGCTCGGACCAGGTTCTGTTACCCAGAATCCTTTGCAAACCTCAAAATTTGGCTAAAAAAAAACATGTTCCTCACATTTCTGTGGCAGAAAGTTCTGGAATCTGAGAGGAGCCACAAATTTCCTTCCACCCAGCGTTCCCCCGAGTCTCCCGATAAAAATGATACCTCACTTGTGTGGGTAGGCCTAGCGCCCGCGACAGGAAACGCCCCAAAGCGCAACGTGGACACATCCAAATTTTTGGAAGAAAACAGAGGTGTTTTTTGCGAGTGCCTACCTGTAGATTTGGGCCTCTAGCTCAGCCGGAACCTAGGGAAACCTACCAAACCTGTTCATTTCTGAAAACTAGAGACCTAGGGGAATCCAAGGAGGGGTGACTTGCGGGGCTCGGACCAGGTTCTGTTACCCAGAATCCTTTGCAAACCTCAAAATTTGGCTAAAAAAAAACATGTTCCTCACATTTCTGTGGCAGAAAGTTCTGGAATCTGAGAGGAACCACAAATTTCCTACCACCCAGCGTTCCCCCAAGTCTCCCGATAAAAATGATACCTCACTTGTGTGGGTAGGCCTAGCGCCCGCGACAGGAAACGCCCCAAAGCGCAACGTGGACACATCCACATTTTTGGAAGAAAACAGAGGTGTTTTTTGCGAAGTGCCTACCTGTAGATTTTGGCCTCTAGCTCAGCCGGCACCTAGGGAAACCTACCAAACCTGTGCATTTCTGAAAACTAGAGACCTAGGGGAATCCAAGGAGGGGTGACTTGCAGGGCTCGGACCAGGTTCTGTTACCCAGAATCCTTTGCAAACCTCAAAAGTGGCTAAAAAAAACATGTTCCTCACATTTCTGTGGCAGAAAGTTCTGGAATCTGAGAGGAGCCACAAATTTCCTTCCACCCAGCGTTCCCCCAAGTCTCCTGATAAAAAATGATACCTCACTTGTGTGGGTAGGCCTAGCGCCCGCGACAGGAAACGCCCCAAAGCGCAACGTGGACACATCCAAATTTTTGGAAGAAAACAGAGGTGTTTTTTGCGAAGTGCCTACCTGTAGATTTTGGCCTCTAGCTCAGCCGGAACCTAGGGAAACCTACCAAACCTGTTCATTTCTGAAAACTAGAGACATAGGGGAATCCAAGGAGGGGTGACTTGCGGGGCTCGGACCAGGTTCTGTTACCCAGAATCCTTTGCAAACCTCTAAATTTGGCTAAAAAAAACCATGTTCCTCACATTTCTGTGGCAGAAAGTTCTGGAATCTGAGAGGAGCCACAAATTTCCTTCCACCCAGCGTTCCCCCGAGTCTCCCGATAAAAATGATACCTCACTTGTGTGGGTAGGCCTAGCGCCCGCGACAGGAAACGCCCCAAAGTGCAACGTGGACTCATCCAAATTTTTGGAAGAAAACAGAGGTGTTTTTTGCGAGTGCCTACCTGTAGATTTTGGCCTCTAGCTCAGCCGGAACCTAGGGAAACCTACCAAACCTGTTCATTTCTGAAAACTAGAGAACTAGGGGAATCCAAGGAGGGGTGACTTGCGGGGCTCGGACCAGGTTCTGTTACCCAGAATCCTTTGCAAACCTCAAAATTTGGCTAAAAAAAAACGTGTTCCTCACATTTCTGTGGCAGAAAGTTCTGGAATCTGAGAGGAACCACAAATTTCCTACCACCCAGCGTTCCCCCAAGTCTCCCGATAAAAATGATACCTCACTTGTGTGGGTAGGCCTAGCGCCCGCGACAGGAAACGCCCCAAAGCGCAACGTGGACACATCCACATTTTTGGAAGAAAACAGAGGTGTTTTTTGCGAAGTGCCTACCTGTAGATTTTGGCCCCTAGCTCAGCCGGCACCTAGGGAAACCTACCAAACCTGTGCATTTCTGAAAACTAGAGACCTAGGGGAATCCAAGGAGGGGTGACTTGCAGGGCTCGGACCAGGTTCTGTTACCCAGAATCCTTTGCAAACCTCAAAAGTGGCTAAAAAAAACATGTTCCTCACATTTCTGTGGCAGAAAGTTCTGGAATCTGAGAGGAGCCACAAATTTCCTTCCACCCAGCGTTCCCCCAAGTCTCCCGATAAAAATGATACCTCACTTGTGTGGGTAGGCCTAGCGCCCGCGACAGGAAACGCCCCAAAGCGCAACGTGGACACATCCAAATTTTTGGAAGAAAACAGAGGTGTTTTTTGCGAAGTGCCTACCTGTAGATTTTGGCCTCTAGCTCAGCCGGAACCTAGGGAAACCTACCAAACCTGTTCATTTCTGAAAACTAGAGACCTAGGGGAATCCAAGGAGGGGTGACTTGCGGGGCTCGGACCAGGTTCTGTTACCCAGAATCCTTTGCAAACCTCAAAATTTGGCTAAAAAAAAAAACATGTTCCTCATATTTCTGTGGCAGAAAGTTCTGGAATCTGAGAGGAGCCACAAATTTCCTTCCAGCCAGCGTTCCCCCAAGTCTCCCGATAAAAATGATACCTCACTTGTGTGGGTAGGCCTAGCGCCGGCGACAGGAAACGCCCCAAAGCGCAACGTGGACACATCCAAATTTTTGGAAGAAAACAGAGGTGTTTTTTGCGAGTTCCTACCTGTAGATTTTGGCCTCTAGCTCAGCCGGAACCTAGGGAAACCTACCAAACCTGTTCATTTCTGAAAACTAGAGACCTAGGGGAATCCAAGGAGGGGTGACTTGCGGGGCTCGGACCAGGTTCTGTTACC
This sequence comes from Pleurodeles waltl, assembly GCF_031143425.1. NCBI lineage: Eukaryota > Metazoa > Chordata > Amphibia > Caudata > Salamandridae > Pleurodeles > Pleurodeles waltl. The sequence goes on along the minus strand of NC_090449.1, from coordinate 358,529,722 downwards.
CAGAATCCTTTGCAAATCTCAAAATTTGGCAAAAAAAAAACATGTTCCTCACATTTCTGTGGCAGAAAGTTCTGGAATCTGAGAGGAGCCACAAATTTCCTTCCACCCAGCGTTCCCCCAAGTCTCCTGATAAAAATGATACCTCACTTGTGTGGGTAGGCCTAGTGCCCGCGACAGGAAACGCACCAAAGCGCAACGTGGACACATCCAAATTTTTGGAAGAAAACAGAGGTGTTGTTTGCGAAGTGCCTACCTGTAGATTTTGGCCTCTAGCTCAACCGGCACCTAGGGAAACCTACCAAACCTGTTCATTTCTGAAAACTAGAGACCTAGGGGAATCCAAGGAGGGGTGACTTGCGGGGCTCGGACCAGGTTCTGTTACCCAGAATCCTTTGCAAACCTCAAAATTTGGCTAAATCAAAACATGTTCCTCACATTTCTGTGGCAGAAAGTTCTGGAATCTGAGAGGAGCCACAAATTTCCTTCCACCCAGCGCTCCCCCAAGTCTCCCGATAAAAATGATACCTCACTTGTGTGGGTAGGCCTAGCGCCCGCGACAGGAAACGCCCCAAAGCGCAACGTGGACACATCCAAATTTTTGGAAGAAAACAGAGGTGTTTTTTGCGAAGTGCCTACCTGTAGATTTTGGCCTCTAGCTCAGCCGGAACCTAGGGAAACCTACCAAACCTGTTCATTTCTGAAAACTAGAGACCTAGGGGAATCCAAGGAGGGGTGACTTGCGGGGCTCGGACCAGGTTCTGTTACCCAGAATCCTTTGCAAACCTCAAAAGTGGCTAAAAAAAACATGTTCCTCACATTTCTGTGGCAGAAAGTTCTGGAATCTGAGAGGAGCCACAAATTTCCTTCCACCCAGCGTTCCCCCAAGTCTCCCAATAAAAATGATACCTCACTTGTGTGGGTAGGCCTAGCGCTCGCGACAGAAAACGCCCCAAAGCGCAACGTGGACACATCCAAATTTTTGGAAGAAAACAGAGGTGTTTTTTGCGAAGTGCCTACCTGTAGATTTTGGCCTCTAGCTCAGCCGGAACCTAGGGAAACCTACCAAACCTGTTCATTTCTGAAAACTAGAGACCTAGGGGAATCCAAGGAGGGGTGACTTGCGGGGCTCGGACCAGGTTCTGTTACCCAGAATCCTTTGCAAACCTCTAAATTTGGCTAAAAAAAAACATGTTCCTCACATTTCTGTGGCAGAAATTTCTGGAATCTGAGAGGAGCCACAAATTTCCTTCCACCCAGCTTTCCCCCAAGTCTCCCGATAAAAATGATACCTCACTTGTGTGGGTAGGCCTAGCGCCCGCAACAGGAAACGCCCCAAAGCGCAACGTGGACACATCCAAATTTTTGGAAGAAAACAGAGGTGTTTTTTACGAGTGCCTACCTGTAGATTTTGGCCTCTAGCTCAGCCGGAACCTAGGGAAACCTACCAAACCTGTTCATTTCTGAAATCTAGAGACCTAGGGGAATCCAAGGAGGGGTGACTTGCGGGGCTCGGACCAGGTTCTGTTACCCAGAATCCTTTGCAAACCTCTAAATTTGGCTAAAAAAAACCATGTTCCTCACATTTCTGTGGCAGAAAGTTCTGGAATCTGAGAGGAGCCACAAACTTCCTTCCACCCAGCGTTCCCCCAAGTCTCCCGATAAAAATGATACCTCACTTGTGTGGGTAGGCCTAGCGCCCGCGACAGGAAGCGCCCCAAAGCGCAACGTGGACACATCCAAATTTTTGGAAGAAAACAGAGGTGTTTTTTGCAAAGTGCCTACCTGTAGATTTTGGCCTCTAGCTCAGACGGCACCTAGGGAAACCTACCAAACCTGTGCATTTCTGAAAACTAGAGACCTAGGGGAATCCAAGGAGGCGTGACTTGCAGGGATCGGACCAGGTTCTGTTACCCAGAATCCTTTGCAAACCTCAAAAGTGGCTAAAAAAAACATGTTCCTCACATTTCTGTGGCAGAAAGTTCTGGAATCTGAGAGGAGCCACAAATTTCCTTCCACCCAGCGTTCCCCCAAGTCTCCTGATAAAAATGATACCTCACTTGTGTGGGTAGGCCTAGTGCCCGCGACAGGAAACGCACCAAAGCGCAACGTGGACACATCCAAATTTTTGGAAGAAAACAGAGGTGTTGTTTGCGAAGTGCCTACCTGTAGATTTTGGCCTCTAGCTCAACCGGCACCTAGGGAAACCTACCAAACCTGTTCATTTCTGAAAACTAGAGACCTAGGGGAATCCAAGGAGGGGTGACTTGCGGGGCTCGGACCAGGTTCTGTTACCCAGAATCCTTTGCAAACCTCAAAATTTGGCTAAATCAAAACATGTTCCTCACATTTCTGTGGCAGAAAGTTCTGGAATCTGAGAGGAGCCACAAATTTCCTTCCACCCAGCGCTCCCCCAAGTCTCCCGATAAAAATGATACCTCACTTGTGTGGGTAGGCCTAGCGCCCGCGACAGGAAACGCCCCAAAGCGCAACGTGGACACATCCAAATTTTTGGAAGAAAACAGAGGTGTTTTTTGCGAAGTGCCTACCTGTAGATTTTGGCCTCTAGCTCAGCCGGAACCTAGGGAAACCTACCAAACCTGTTCATTTCTGAAAACTAGAGACCTAGGGGAATCCAAGGAGGGGTGACTTGCGGGGCTCGTACCAGGTTCTGTTACCCAGAATCCTTTGCAAACCTCAAAAGTGGTTAACAAAAACATGTTCCTCACATTTCTGTGGCAGAAAGTTCTGGAATCTGAGAGGAGCCACAAATTTCCTTCCACCCAGCGTTCCCCCAAGTCTCCCAATAAAAATGATACCTCACTTGTTTGGGTAGGCCTAGCGCTCGCGACAGAAAACGCCCCAAAGCGCAACGTGGACACATCCAAATTTTTGGAAGAAAACAGAGGTGTTTTTTGCGAAGTGCCTACCTGTAGATTTTGGCCTCTAGCTCAGCCGGAACCTAGGGAAACCTACCAAACCTGTTCATTTCTGAAAACTAGAGACCTAGGGGAATCCAAGGAGGGGTGACTTGCGGGGCTCGGACCAGGTTCTGTTACCCAGAATCCTTTGCAAACCTCTAAATTTGGCTAAAAAAAAACATGTTCCTCACATTTCTGTGGCAGAAATTTCTGGAATCTGAGAGGAGCCACAAATTTCCTTCCACCCAGCTTTCCCCCAAGTCTCCCGATAAAAATGATACCTCACTTGTGTGGGTAGGCCTAGCGCCCGCAACAGGAAACGCCCCAAAGCGCAACGTGGACACATCCAAATTTTTGGAAGAAAACAGAGGTGTTTTTTACGAGTGCCTACCTGTAGATTTTGGCCTCTAGCTCAGCCGGAACCTAGGGAAACCTACCAAACCTGTTCATTTCTGAAATCTAGAGACCTAGGGGAATCCAAGGAGGGGTGACTTGCGGGGCTCGGACCAGGTTCTGTTACCCAGAATCCTTTGCAAACCTCTAAATTTGGCTAAAAAAAACCATGTTCCTCACATTTCTGTGGCAGAAAGTTCTGGAATCTGAGAGGAGCCACAAACTTCCTTCCACCCAGCGTTCCCCCAAGTCTCCCGATAAAAATGATACCTCACTTGTGTGGGTAGGCCTAGCGCCCGCGACAGGAAGCGCCCCAAAGCGCAACGTGGACACATCCAAATTTTTGGAAGAAAACAGAGGTGTTTTTTGCAAAGTGCCTACCTGTAGATTTTGGCCTCTAGCTCAGACGGCACCTAGGGAAACCTACCAAACCTGTGCATTTCTGAAAACTAGAGACCTAGGGGAATCCAAGGAGGCGTGACTTGCAGGGATCGGACCAGGTTCTGTTACCCAGAATCCTTTGCAAACCTCAAAAGTGGCTAAAAAAAACATGTTCCTCACATTTCTGTGGCAGAAAGTTCTGGAATCTGAGAGGAGCCACAAATTTCCTTCCACCCAGCTTTCCCGCAAGTCTCCCAATAAAAATGATACCTCACTTTTGTGGGTAGGCCTAGCGCCCGCGACAGGAAACGCCCCAAAGCGCAACGTGGACACATCCAAATTTTTGGAAGAAAACAGAGGTGTTTTTTGCGAAGTGCCTACCTGTAGATTTTGGCCTCTAGCTCAGCCGGAACCTAGGGAAACCTACCAAACCTGTGCATTTCTGAAAACTAGAGACCTAGGGGAATCCAAGGAGGGGTGACTTGCGGGGCTCGGACCAGGTTCTGTTACCCAGAATCCTTTGCAAACCTCAAAATTTGGCTAAAAAAAAACATGTTCCTCACATTTCTGTGGCAGAAAGTTCTGGAATCTGAGAGGAGCCACAGATTTCCTTCCACCCAGCGTTCCCCCAAGTCTCCCGATAAAAATGATACCTCACTTGTGTGGGTAGGCCTAGCGCCCGCGACAGGAAACGCCCCAAAGCTCAACGTCGACACATCCAAATTTTTGGAAGAAAACAGAGGTGTTTTTTGCGAAGTGCCTACCTGTAGATTTTGGCCTCTAGCTCAGACGGCACCTAGGGAAACCTACCAAACCTGTGCATTTCTGAAAACTAGAGACCTAGGGGAATCCAAGGAGGGGTGACTTGCAGGGCTGGGACCAGGTTCTGTTACCCAGAATCCTTTGCAAACCTCAAAAGTGGCTAAAAAAAAACATGTTCCTCACATTTCTGTGGCAGAAAGTTCTGGAATCTGAGAGGAGCCACAAATTTCCTTCCACCCAGCGTTCCCCCAAGTCTCCCGATAAAAATGATACCTCACTTGTGTGGGTAGGCCTAGCGCCCGCGACAGGAAGCGCCCCAAAGCGCAACGTGGACACATCCAAATTTTTGGAAGAAAACAGAGGTGTTTTTTGCAAAGTGCCTACCTGTAGATTTTGGCCTCTAGCTCAGCCGGCACCTAGGGAAACCTACCAAACCTGTGCATTTCTGAAAACTAGAGACCTAGGGGAATCCAAGGAGGGGTGACTTGCGGGGCTCGGACCAGGTTCTGTTACCCAGAATCCTTTGCAAACCTCAAGATTTGGCTAAAAAAACACATGTTCCTCACATTTCTGTGGCAGAAAGTTCTGGAATCTGAGAGGAGCCACAAATTTCCCTCCACCCAGCGTTCCCCCAAGTCTCCCGATAAAAATGATACCTCACTTGTGTGGGTAGGCCTTGCGCCCGCGACAGGAAACGCCCCAAAGCGCAACGTGGACACATCCACATTTTTTAAAGAAAACAGAGGTGTTTTTTGCGAAGTGCCTACCTGTAGGTTTTGGCCTCTAGCTCAGCCGGCACCTAGGGAAACCTACCAAACCTGTGCTTTTCTGAAAACTAGAGACCTAGGGGAATCCAAGATGGGGTGACTTGCGGGGCTCGGACCAGGTTCTGTTACCCAGAATCCTTTGCAAACGTCAAAATTTGGCTAAAAAAACACATGTTCCTCACATTTCTGTGGCAGAAAGTTCTGGAATCTGAGAGGAGCCACAAATTTCCTTCCACCCAGCGTTCCCCCAAGTCTCCCAATAAAAAATGATACCTCACTTGTGTGGGTAGGCCTAGCGCCCGCGACAGGAAACGCCCCAAAGCGCAACGTGGACACATCCAAATTTTTGGAAGAAAACAGAGGTGTTTTTTGCGAGTGCCTACCTGTAGATTTTGGCCTCTAGCTCAGCCGGAACCTAGGGAAACCTACAAAACCTGTTCATTTCTGAAAACTAGAGACCTAGGGGAATCCACGGAGGGGTGACTTGCGGGGCTCGGACCAGGTTCTGTTACCCAGAATCCTTTGCAAACTTCAAAATTTGGCTAAAAAAAAACATGTTCCTCACATTTCTGTGGCAGAAAGTTCTGGAATCTGAGAGGAGCCACAAATTTCCTTCCACCCAGCGTTCCCCCAAGTCTCCTGATAAAAATGATACCTCACTTGTGTGGGTAGGCCTAGTGCCCGCGACAGGAAACGCACCAAAGCGCAACGTGGACACATCCAAATTTTTGGAAGAAAACAGAGGTGTTGTTTGCGAAGTGCCTACCTGTAGATTTTGGCCTCTAGCTCAACCGGCACCTAGGGAAACCTACCAAACCTGTTCATTTCTGAAAACTAGAGACCTAGGGGAATCCAAGGAGGGGTGACTTGCGGGGCTCGGACCAGGTTCTGTTACCCAGAATCCTTTGCAAACCTCAAAATTTGGCTAAATAAAAACATGTTCCTCACATTTCTGTGGCAGAAAGTTCTGGAATCTGAGAGGAGCCACAAATTTCCTTCCACCCAGCGTTCCCCCAAGTCTCCCGATAAAAATGATACCTCACTTGTGTGGGTAGGCCTAGCGCCCGCGACAGGAAACACCCCAAAGCGCAACGTGGACACATCCAAATTTTTGGAAGAAAACAGAGGTGTTTTTTGCGAAGTGCCTACCTGTAGATTTTGGCCTCTAGCTCAGCCGGCACCTAGGGAAACCTACCAAACCTGTGCATTTCTGAAAACTAGAGACCTAGGGGAATCCAAGGAGGGGTGACTTGCGGGGCTCGGACCAGGTTCTGTTACCCAGAATCCTTTGCAAACCTCTAAATTTGGCTAAAAAAAAACATGTTCCTCACATTTCTGTGGCAGAAATTTCTGGAATCTGAGAGGAGCCACAAATTTCCTTCCACCCAGCTTTCCCCCAAGTCTCCCGATAAAAATGATACCTCACTTGTGTGGGTAGGCCTAGCGCCCGCAACAGGAAACGCCCCAAAGCGCAACGTGGACACATCCAAATTTTTGGAAGAAAACAGAGGTGTTTTTTACGAGTGCCTACCTGTAGATTTTGGCCTCTAGCTCAGCCGGAACCTAGGGAAACCTACCAAACCTGTTCATTTCTGAAATCTAGAGACCTAGGGGAATCCAAGGAGGGGTGACTTGCGGGGCTCGGACCAGGTTCTGTTACCCAGAATCCTTTGCAAACCTCTAAATTTGGCTAAAAAAAACCATGTTCCTCACATTTCTGTGGCAGAAAGTTCTGGAATCTGAGAGGAGCCACAAACTTCCTTCCACCCAGCGTTCCCCCAAGTCTCCCGATAAAAATGATACCTCACTTGTGTGGGTAGGCCTAGCGCCCGCGACAGGAAGCGCCCCAAAGCGCAACGTGGACACATCCAAATTTTTGGAAGAAAACAGAGGTGTTTTTTGCAAAGTGCCTACCTGTAGATTTTGGCCTCTAGCTCAGACGGCACCTAGGGAAACCTACCAAACCTGTGCATTTCTGAAAACTAGAGACCTAGGGGAATCCAAGGAGGCGTGACTTGCAGGGATCGGACCAGGTTCTGTTACCCAGAATCCTTTGCAAACCTCAAAAGTGGCTAAAAAAAACATGTTCCTCACATTTCTGTGGCAGAAAGTTCTGGAATCTGAGAGGAGCCACAAATTTCCTTCCACCCAGCTTTCCCGCAAGTCTCCCAATAAAAATGATACCTCACTTTTGTGGGTAGGCCTAGCGCCCGCGACAGGAAACGCCCCAAAGCGCAACGTGGACACATCCAAATTTTTGGAAGAAAACAGAGGTGTTTTTTGCGAAGTGCCTACCTGTAGATTTTGGCCTCTAGCTCAGCCGGAACCTAGGGAAACCTACCAAACCTGTTCATTTCTGAAAACTAGAGACCTAGGGGAATCCAAGGAGGGGTGACTTGCGGGGCTCGGACCAGGTTCTGTTACCCAGAATCCTTTGCAAACCTCAAAATTTGGCTAAAAAAAAACATGTTCCTCACATTTCTGTGGCAGAAAGTTCTGGAATCTGAGAGGAGCCACAGATTTCCTTCCACCCAGCGTTCCCCCAAGTCTCCCGATAAAAATTATACCTCACTTGTGTGGGTAGGCCTAGCGCCCGCGACAGGAAACGCCCCAAAGCGCAACGTCGACACATCCAAATTTTTGGAAGAAAACAGAGGTGTTTTTTGCGAAGTGCCTACCTGTAGATTTTGGCCTCTAGCTCAGACGGCACCTAGGGAAACCTACCAAACCTGTGCATTTCTGAAAACTAGAGACCTAGGGGAATCCAAGGAGGGGTGACTTGCAGGGCTGGGACCAGGTTCTGTTACCCAGAATCCTTTGCAAACCTCAAAAGTGGCTAAAAAAAAACATGTTCCTCACATTTCTGTGGCAGAAAGTTCTGGAATCTGAGAGGAGCCACAAATTTCCTTCCACCCAGCGTTCCCCCAAGTCTCCCGATAAAAATGATACCTCACTTGTGTGGGTAGGCCTAGCGCCCGCGACAGGAAGCGCCCCAAAGCGCAACGTGGACACATCCAAATTTTTGGAAGAAAACAGAGGTGTTTTTTGCGAAGTGCCTACCTGTAGATTTTGGCCTCTAGCTCAGCCGGCACCTAGGGAAACCTACCAAACCTGTGCATTTCTGAAAACTAGAGACCTAGGGGAATCCAAGGAGGGGTGACTTGCGGGGCTCGGACCAGGTTCTGTTACCCAGAATCCTTTGCAAACCTCAAGATTTGGCTAAAAAAACACATGTTCCTCACATTTCTGTGGCAGAAAGTTCTGGAATCTGAGAGGAGCCACAAATTTCCCTCCACCCAGCGTTCCCCCAAGTCTCCCGATAAAAATGATACCTCACTTGTGTGGGTAGGCCTTGCGCCCGCGACAGGAAACGCCCCAAAGCGCAACGTGGACACATCCACATTTTTTAAAGAAAACAGAGGTGTTTTTTGCGAAGTGCCTACCTGTAGGTTTTGGCCTCTAGCTCAGCCGGCACCTAGGGAAACCTACCAAACCTGTGCTTTTCTGAAAACTAGAGACCTAGGGGAATCCAAGATGGGGTGACTTGCGGGGCTCGGACCAGGTTCTGTTACCCAGAATCCTTTGCAAACGTCAAAATTTGGCTAAAAAAACACATGTTCCTCACATTTCTGTGGCAGAAAGTTCTGGAATCTGAGAGGAGCCACAAATTTCCTTCCACCCAGCGTTCCCCCAAGTCTCCCAATAAAAAATGATACCTCACTTGTGTGGGTAGGCCTAGCGCCCGCGACAGGAAACGCCCCAAAGCGCAACGTGGACACATCCAAATTTTTGGAAGAAAACAGAGGTGTTTTTTGCGAGTGCCTACCTGTAGGTTTTGGCCTCTAGCTCAGCCGGAACCTAGGGAAACCTACAAAACCTGTTCATTTCTGAAAACTAGAGACCTAGGGGAATCCAAGGAGGGGTGACTTGCGGGGCTCGGACCAGGTTCTGTTACCCAGAATCCTTTGCAAACTTCAAAATTTGGCTAAAAAAAAACATGTTCCTCACATTTCTGTGGCAGAAAGTTCTGGAATCTGAGAGGAGCCACAAATTTCCTTCCACCCAGCGTTCCCCCAAGTCTCCTGATAAAAATGATACCTCACTTGTGTGGGTAGGCCTAGTGCCCGCGACAGGAAACGCACCAAAGCGCAACGTGGACACATCCAAATTTTTGGAAGAAAACAGAGGTGTTGTTTGCGAAGTGCCTACCTGTAGATTTTGGCCTCTAGCTCAACCGGCACCTAGGGAAACCTACCAAACCTGTTCATTTCTGAAAACTAGAGACCTAGGGGAATCCAAGGAGGGGTGACTTGCGGGGCTCGGACCAGGTTCTGTTACCCAGAATCCTTTGCAAACCTCAAAATTTGGCTAAATAAAAACATGTTCCTCACATTTCTGTGGCAGAAAGTTCTGGAATCTGAGAGGAGCCACAAATTTCCTTCCACCCAGCGTTCCCCCAAGTCTCCCGATAAAAATGATACCTCACTTGTGTGGGTAGGCCTAGCGCCCGCGACAGGAAACACCCCAAAGCGCAACGTGGACACATCCAAATTTTTGGAAGAAAACAGAGGTGTTTTTTGCGAAGTGCCTACCTGTAGATTTTGGCCTCTAGCTCAGCCGGCACCTAGGGAAACCTACCAAACCTGTGCATTTCTGAAAACTAGAGACCTAGGGGAATCCAAGGAGGGGTGACTTGCGGGGCTCGGACCAGGTTCTGTTACCCAGAATCCTTTGCAAACCTCTAAATTTGGCTAAAAAAAAACATGTTCCTCACATTTCTGTGGCAGAAATTTCTGGAATCTGAGAGGAGCCACAAATTTCCTTCCACCCAGCTTTCCCCCAAGTCTCCCGATAAAAATGATACCTCACTTGTGTGGGTAGGCCTAGCGCCCGCAACAGGAAACGCCCCAAAGCGCAACGTGGACACATCCAAATTTTTGGAAGAAAACAGAGGTGTTTTTTACGAGTGCCTACCTGTAGATTTTGGCCTCTAGCTCAGCCGGAACTTAGGGAAACCTACCAAACCTGTTCATTTCTGAAATCTAGAGACCTAGGGGAATCCAAGGAGGGGTGACTTGCGGGGCTCGGACCAGGTTCTGTTACCCAGAATCCTTTGCAAACCTCTAAATTTGGCTAAAAAAAACCATGTTCCTCACATTCCTGTGGCAGAAAGTTCTGGAATCTGAGAGGAGCCACAAACTTCCTTCCACCCAGCGTTCCCCCAAGTCTCCCGATAAAAATGATACCTCACTTGTGTGGGTAGGCCTAGCGCCCGCGACAGGAAGCGCCCCAAAGCGCAACGTGGACACATCCAAATTTTTGGAAGAAAACAGAGGTGTTTTTTGCAAAGTGCCTACCTGTAGATTTTGGCCTCTAGCTCAGACGGCACCTAGGGAAACCTACCAAACCTGTGCATTTCTGAAAACTAGAGACCTAGGGGAATCCAAGGAGGCGTGACTTGCAGGGATCGGACCAGGTTCTGTTACCCAGAATCCTTTGCAAACCTCAAAAGTGGCTAAAAAAAACATGTTCCTCACATTTCTGTGGCAGAAAGTTCTGGAATCTGAGAGGAGCCACAAATTTCCTTCCACCCAGCTTTCCCGCAAGTCTCCCAATAAAAATGATACCTCACTTTTGTGGGTAGGCCTAGCGCCCGCGACAGGAAACGCCCCAAAGCGCAACGTGGACACATCCAAATTTTTGGAAGAAAACAGAGGTGTTTTTTGCGAAGTGCCTACCTGTAGATTTTGGCCTCTAGCTCAGCCGGAACCTAGGGAAACCTACCAAACCTGTTCATTTCTGAAAACTAGAGACCTAGGGGAATCCAAGGAGGGGTGACTTGCGGGGCTCGGACCAGGTTCTGTTACCCAGAATCCTTTGCAAACCTCAAAATTTGGCTAAAAAAAAACATGTTCCTCACATTTCTGTGGCAGAAAGTTCTGGAATCTGAGAGGAGCCACAGATTTCCTTCCACCCAGCGTTCCCCCAAGTCTCCCGATAAAAATTATACCTCACTTGTGTGGGTAGGCCTAGCGCCCGCGACAGGAAACGCCCCAAAGCGCAACGTCGACACATCCAAATTTTTGGAAGAAAACAGAGGTGTTTTTTGCGAAGTGCCTACCTGTAGATTTTGGCCTCTAGCTCAGACGGCACCTAGGGAAACCTACCAAACCTGTGCATTTCTGAAAACTAGAGACCTAGGGGTATCCAAGGAGGGGTGACTTGCAGGGCTGGGACCAGGTTCTGTTACCCAGAATCCTTTGCAAACCTCAAAAGTGGCTAAAAAAAAACATGTTCCTCACATTTCTGTGGCAGAAAGTTCTGGAATCTGAGAGGAGCCACAAATTTCCTTCCACCCAGCGTTCCCCCAAGTCTCCCGATAAAAATGATACCTCACTTGTGTGGGTAGGCCTAGCGCCCGCGACAGGAAGCGCCCCAAAGCGCAACGTGGACACATCCACATTTTTGGAAGAAAACAGAGGTGTTTTTTGCGAAGTGCCTACCTGTAGATTTTGGCCTCTAGCTCAGCCGGCACCTAGGGAAACCTACCAAACCTGTGCATTTCTGAAAACTAGAGACCTAGGGGAATCCAAGGAGGGGTGACTTGCGGGGCTCGGACCAGGTTCTGTTACCCAGAATCCTTTGCAAACCTCAAGATTTGGCTAAAAAAACACATGTTCCTCACATTTCTGTGGCAGAAAGTTCTGGAATCTGAGAGGAGCCACAAATTTCCCTCCACCCAGCGTTCCCCCAAGTCTCCCGATAAAAATGATACCTCACTTGTGTGGGTAGGCCTTGCGCCCGCGACAGGAAACGCCCCAAAGCGCAACGTGGACACATCCACATTTTTTAAAGAAAACAGAGGTGTTTTTTGCGAAGTGCCTACCTGTAGGTTTTGGCCTCTAGCTCAGCCGGCACCTAGGGAAACCTACCAAACCTGTGCTTTTCTGAAAACTAGAGACCTAGGGGAATCCAAGATGGGGTGACTTGCGGGGCTCGGACCAGGTTCTGTTACCCAGAATCCTTTGCAAACGTCAAAATTTGGCTAAAAAAACACATGTTCCTCACATTTCTGTGGCAGAAAGTTCTGGAATCTGAGAGGAGCCACAAATTTCCTTCCACCCAGCGTTCCCCCAAGTCTCCCAATAAAAAATGATACCTCACTTGTGTGGGTAGGCCTAGCGCCCGCGACAGGAAACGCCCCAAAGCGCAACGTGGACACATCCAAATTTTTGGAAGAAAACAGAGGTGTTTTTTGCGAGTGCCTACCTGTAGATTTTGGCCTCTAGCTCAGCCGGAACCTAGGGAAACCTACAAAACCTGTTCATTTCTGAAAACTAGAGACCTAGGGGAATCCAAGGAGGGGTGACTTGCGGGGCTCGGACCAGGTTCTGTTACCCAGAATCCTTTGCAAACTTCAAAATTTGGCTAAAAAAAAACATGTTCCTCACATTTCTGTGGCAGAAAGTTCTGGAATCTGAGAGGAGCCACAAATTTCCTTCCACCCAGCGTTCCCCCAAGTCTCCTGATAAAAATGATACCTCACTTGTGTGGGTAGGCCTAGTGCCCGCGACAGGAAACGCACCAAAGCGCAACGTGGACACATCCAAATTTTTGGAAGAAAACAGAGGTGTTGTTTGCGAAGTGCCTACCTGTAGATTTTGGCCTCTAGCTCAACCGGCACCTAGGGAAACCTACCAAACCTGTTCATTTCTGAAAACTAGAGACCTAGGGGAATCCAAGGAGGGGTGACTTGCGGGGCTCGGACCAGGTTCTGTTACCCAGAATCCTTTGCAAACCTCAAAATTTGGCTAAATAAAAACATGTTCCTCACATTTCTGTGGCAGAAAGTTCTGGAATCTGAGAGGAGCCACAAATTTCCTTCCACCCAGCGTTCCCCCAAGTCTCCCGATAAAAATGATACCTCACTTGTGTGGGTAGGCCTAGCGCCCGCGACAGGAAACACCCCAAAGCGCAACGTGGACACATCCAAATTTTTGGAAGAAAACAGAGGTGTTTTTTGCGAAGTGCCTACCTGTAGATTTTGGCCTCTAGCTCAGCCGGCACCTAGGGAAACCTACCAAACCTGTGCATTTCTGAAAACTAGAGACCTAGGGGAATCCAAGGAGGGGTGACTTGCGGGGCTCGGACCAGGTTCTGTTACCCAGAATCCTTTGCAAACCTCAAAAGTGGCTAAAAAAAACATGTTCCTCACATTTCTGTGGCAGAAATTTCTGGAATCTGAGAGGAGCCACAAATTTCCTTCCACCCAGCTTTCCCCCAAGTCTCCCGATAAAAATGACACCTCACTTGTGTGGGTAGGCCTAGCGCTCGCGACAGAAAACGCCCCAAAGCGCAACGTGGACACATCCAAATTTTTGGAAGAAAACAGAGGTTTTTTTTGCGAAGTGCCTACCTGTAGATTTTGGCCTCTAGCTCAGCCGGAACCTAGGGAAACCTACCAAACCTGTTCATTTCTGAAAACTAGAGACCTAGGGGAATCCAAGGAGGGGTGACTTGCGGGGCTCGGACCAGGTTCTGTTACCCAGAATCCTTTGCAAACTTCAAAATTTGGCTAAAAAAAAACATGTTCCTCACATTTCTGTGGCAGAAAGTTCTGGAATCTGAGAGGAGCCACAAATTTCCTTCAACCCAGCGTTCCCCCAAGTCTCCTGATAAAAATGATACCTCACTTGTGTGGGTAGGCCTAGTGCCCGCGACAGGAAACGCACCAAAGCGCAATGTGGACACATCCAAATTTTTGGAAGAAAACAGAGGTGTTGTTTGCGAAGTGCCTACCTGTAGATTTTGGCCTCTAGCTCAACCGGCACCTAGGGAAACCTACCAAACCTGTTCATTTCTGAAAACTAGAGACCTAGGGGAATCCAAGGAGGGGTGACTTGCGGGGCTCGGACCAGGTTCTGTTACCCAGAATCCTTTGCAAACCTCAAAATTTGGCTAAATAAAAACATGTTCCTCACATTTCTGTGGCAGAAAGTTCTGGAATCTGAGAGGAGCCACAAATTTCCTTCCACCCAGCGTTCCCCCAAGTCTCCCGATAAAAATGATACCTCACTTGTGTGGGTAGGCCTAGCGCCCGCGACAGGAAACGCCCCAAAGCGCAACGTGGACACATCCAAATTTTTGGAAGAAAACAGAGGTGTTTTTTACAAGTGCCTACCTGTAGATTTTGGCCTCTAGCTCAGCCGGAACCTAGGGAAACCTACCAAACCTGTTCATTTCTGAAATCTAGAGACCTAGGGGAATCCAAGGAGGGGTGACTTGCGGGGCTCGGACCAGGTTCTGTTACCCAGAATCCTTTGCAAACCTCTAAATTTGGCTAAAAAAAAACATGTTCCTCACATTTCTGTGGCAGAAAGTTCTGGAATCTGAGAGGAGCCACAAACTTCCTTCCACCCAGCGTTCCCCCAAGTCTCCCGATAAAAATGATACCTCACTTGTGTGGGTAGGCCTAGCGCCCGCGACAGGAAACGCCCCAAAGCGCAACGTGGACACATCCACATTTTTTGAAGAAAACAGAGGTGTTTTTTGCGAAGTGCCTACCTGTAGATTTTGGCCTCTAGCTCAGCCGGCACCTAGGGAAACCTACCAAACCTGTGCATTTCTGAAAACTAGAGACCTAGAGGAATCCAAGGAGGGGTGACTTGCAGGGCTCGGACCAGGTTCTGTTACCCAGAATCCTTTGCAAACCTCAAAAGTGGCTAAAAAAAAACATGTTCCTCACATTTCTGTGGCAGAAAGTTCTGGAATCTGAGAGGAGCCACAAATTTCCTTCCACCCAGCGATCCCCCAAGTCTCCAGATAAAAATGATACCTCACTTGTGTGGGTAGGCCTAGCGCCCGTGACAGGAAACGCCCCAAAGCGCAACGTGGCCACATCCAAATTTTTGGAAGAAAACAGAGGGTTTTTTTGCGAAGTGCCTACCTGTAGATTTTGGCCTCTAGCTCAGCCGGAACCTAGGAAAACCTACCAAACCTGTTCATTTCTGAAAACTAGAGACCTAGGGGAATCCAAGGAGGGGTGACTTGCGGGGCTCGGACCAGGTTTTGTTACCCAGAATCCTTTGCAAACCTCTAAATTTGGCTAAAAAAAAACATGTTCCTCACATTTCTGTGGCAGAAAGTTCTGGAATCTGAGAGGAGCCACAAATTTCCTTCCACCCAGCGTTCCTCCAAGTCTCCCGATAAAAATGATACCTCACTTGTGTGGGTAGGCCTAGCGCCCGCGACAGGAAATGCCCCAAAGCGCAACGTGGACACATCCAAATTTTTTGGTAGAAAACAGAGGTGTTTTTTGCGAGTGCCTACCTGTAGATTTTGGCCTCTAGCTCAGCCGGAACCTAGGGAAACCTACCAAACCTGTTCATTTCTAAAAACTAGAGACCTAGGGGAATCCAAGGAGGGGTGACTTGCGGGGCTCGGACCAGGTTCTGTTACCCAGTATCCCTTGCAAACCTCAAAATTTGGCTAAAAAAAAACATGTTCCTCACATTTCTGTGGCAGAAAGTTCTGGAATCTGAGAGGAGCCAAAAATGTCCTTCCACCCAGCGTTCCCCCAAGTCTCCCGATAAAAATGATACCTCACTTGTGTGGGTAGGCCTAGCGCCCGCGACAGGAAACGCCCCAAAGCGCAACGTGGACACATCCACATTTTTGGAAGAAAACAGAGGTGTTTTTTGCGAAGTGCCTACCTGTAGATTTTGGCCTCTAGCTCAGCCGGCACCTAGGGAAACCTACCAAACCTGTGCATTTCTGAAAACTAGAGACCTAGAGGAATCCAAGGAGGGGTGACTTGCAGGGCTCGGACCAGGTTCTGTTACCCAGAATCCTTTGCAAACCTCAAAAGTGGCTAAAAAAAAACATGTTCCTCACATTTCTGTGGCAGAAAGTTCTGGAATCTGAGAGGAGCCACAAATTTCCTTCCACCCAGCGATCCCCCAAGTCTCCAGATAAAAATGATACCTCACTTGTGTGGGTAGGCCTAGCGCCCGTGACAGGAAACGCCCCAAAGCGCAACGTGGCCACATCCAAATTTTTGGAAGAAAACAGAGGGTTTTTTTGCGAAGTGCCTACCTGTAGATTTTGGCCTCTAGCTCAGCCGGAACCTAGGAAAACCTACCAAACCTGTTCATTTCTGAAAACTAGAGACCTAGGGGAATCCAAGGAGGGGTGACTTGCGGGGCTCGGACCAGGTTTTGTTACCCAGAATCCTTTGCAAACCTCTAAATTTGGCTAAAAAAAAACATGTTCCTCACATTTCTGTGGCAGAAAGTTCTGGAATCTGAGAGGAGCCACAAATTTCCTTCCACCCAGCGTTCCTCCAAGTCTCCCGATAAAAATGATACCTCACTTGTGTGGGTAGGCCTAGCGCCCGCGACAGGAAATGCCCCAAAGCGCAACGTGGACACATCCAAATTTTTTGGTAGAAAACAGAGGTGTTTTTTGCGAGTGCCTACCTGTAGATTTTGGCCTCTAGCTCAGCCGGAACCTAGGGAAACCTACCAAACCTGTTCATTTCTAAAAACTAGAGACCTAGGGGAATCCAAGGAGGGGTGACTTGCGGGGCTCGGACCAGGTTCTGTTACCCAGTATCCCTTGCAAACCTCAAAATTTGGCTAAAAAAAAACATGTTCCTCACATTTCTGTGGCAGAAAGTTCTGGAATCTGAGAGGAGCCAAAAATGTCCTTCCACCCAGCGTTCCCCCAAGTCTCCCGATAAAAATGATACCTCACTTGTGTGGGTAGGCCTAGCGCCCGCGACAGGAAACGCCCCAAAGCGCAACGTGGACACATCCACATTTTTGGAAGAAAACAGAGGTGTTTTTTGCGAAGTGCCTACCTGTAGATTTTGGCCTCTAGCTCAGCCGGCACCTAGGAAAACCTACCAAACCTGTGCATTTCTGAAAACTAGAGACCTAGGGGAATCCAAGGAGGAGTGACTTGCAGGGCTGGGACCAGGTTCTGTTACCCAGAATCCTTTGCAAACCTCAAAAGTGGCTAAAAAAAAACATGTTCCTCACATTTCTGTGGCAGAAAGTTCTGGAATCTGAGAGGAGCCATAAATTTCCTTCCACCCAGCGTTCCCCCAAGTCTCCCGATAAAAATGATACCTCACTTGCGTGGGTAGGCCTAGCGCCCGCGACAGGAAACGCCCCAAAGCGCAACGTAGACACATCCAAATTTTTGGAAGAAAACAGAGGTGTTTTTTGCGAAGTGCCTACCTGTAGATTTTGGCCTCTAGCTCAGCCGGCACCTAGGGAAACCTACCAAACCTGTGCATTTCTGAAAACTAGAGACCTAGGGGAATCCAAGGAGGGGTGACTTGCAGGGCTCGGACCAGGTTCTGTTACCCAGAATCCTTTGCAAACCTCAAAAGTGGCTAAAAAAAAACATGTTCCTCACATTTCTGTGGCAGAAAGTTCTGGAATCTGAGAGGAGCCACAAATTTCCTTCCAGCCAGCGATCCCCCAAGTCTCCAGATAAAAATGATACCTCACTTGTGTGGGTAGGCCTAGCGCCCGCAACAGGAAACGCCCCAAAGCGCAACGTGGACACATCCAAATTTTTGGAAGAAAACAGAGGTGTTTTTTGCGAAGTGCCTACCTGTAGATTTTGGCCTCTAGCTCAGCCGGAACCTAGGGAAACCTACCAAACCTGTTCATTTCTGAAAACTAGAGACCTAGGGGAATCCAAGGAGGGGTGACTTGCGGGGCTCGGACCAGGTTTTGTTACCCAGAATCCTTTGCAAACCTCTAAATTTGGCTAAAAAAAAACATGTTCCTCACATTTCTGTGGCAGAAAGTTCTGGAATCTGAGAGGAGCCACAAATTTCCTTCCACCCAGCGTTCCTCCAAGTCTCCCGATAAAAATGATACCTCACTTGTGTGGGTAGGCCTAGCGCCCGCGACAGGAAATGCCCCAAAGCGCAACGTGGACACATCCAAATTTTTGGAAGAAAACAGAGGTGTTTTTTGCGAGTGCCTACCTGTAGATTTTGGCCTCTAGCTCAGCCGGAACCTAGGGAAACCTACCAAACCTGTTCATTTCTGAAAACTAGAGACCTAGGGGAATCCAAGGAGGGGTGACTTGCGGGGCTCGGACCAGGTTCTGTTATCCAGAATCCCTTGCAAACCTCAAAATTTGGCTAAAAAAAAACATGTTCCTCACATTTCTGTGGCAGAAAGTTCTGGAATCTGAGAGGAGCCAAAAATGTCCTTCCACCCAGCGTTCCCCCAAGTCTCCCGATAAAAATGATACCTCACTTGTGTGGGTAGGCCTAGCGCCCGCGACAGGAAACGCCCCAAAGCGCAACGTGGACACATCCAAATTTATGGAAGAAAACAGAGGTGTTTTTTGCGAAGTGCCTACCTGTAGATTTTGGCCTCTAGCTCAGCCGGCACCTAGGGAAACCTACCAAACCTGTGCATTTCTGAAAACTAGAGACCTAGGGGAATCCAAGGAGGGGTGACTTGCATGATTCGGACCAGGTTCTGTTACCCAGAATCCTTTGCAAACCTCAAAATTTGGCTAAAAAAACACATGTTCCTCACATTTCTGTGGCAGAAAGTTCTGGAATCTGAGAGGAGCCACAAATTTCCTTCCACCCAGCGTTCCCCCAAGTCTCCCGATAAAAATGATACCTCACTTGTGTGGGTAGGCCTAGCGCCCGCAACAGGAAACGCCCCAAAGCGCAACGTGGACACATCCAAATTTTTTAAAGAAAAAAGTGCCTACCTGTGGATTTTGGCCTGTAGCTCATCCGGCACCTAGGGAAACCTACCAACCCTGTGCATTTTTTAAAACTAGAGACCTAGGGGAATCCAAGATGGGGTGACTTGTGGGGCTCGGACCAGGTTCTGTTACCCAGAATCCTTTGCAAACCTCAAAATTTGGCTAAAAAAACACATGTTCCTCACATTTCTGTGGCAGAAAGTTCTGGAATCTGAGAGGAGCCACAAATTTCCTTCCACCCAGCATTCCCCTAAGTCTCCTGATAAAAATGGTACCTCACTTCTGTGGGTAGGCCTAGCGCCCACGAAACGAAATGGCCCAAAACACAACGTGGACACAACATATTTTTTCACAGAAAACAGAGGTGTTTTTTGCAAAGTGCCTACCTGTGGAGTTTGGCCTCTAGCTCAGCCGGCCCCAGGAGGGGGGGGGCAGAAATGCCCTAAAATAAATTTGATCCCCCTCCCCTCCCCCCCAAACCCCCCCTGCCCGGGAACGACCCTTGCCTACGGGGTCGCTCCCCCTGCATGACATTGGCGCCAAAAAACAAATCCCCGGTGCCTAGTGGTTTCTGCCCCCTTGGGGGCAGATTGACCTAAAATCGGCCAATGGGCAGAAATGGCCTAAATACATTTTGACCCCCAGGGCAGCGACCCTTGCCTGATGGGTCGCTACCCATCTCTAAAAAAACAAAAACCAACAAAAAAAAAAACACACAAAAAAATTAGCCCTGGTGCCTAGAGGGTTCTGCCCCCCCGGGGGCAGAAATGGCCTAAAATAAATTTGCCCCCCCCAGGCCACCCCCCCCCCCCGGGAGCGACCCTTGCCTACGGGGTCACTCCCCCTGCGTGACATTGGCGCCAAAAAACAAATCCCTGGTGCCTAGTGGTTTCTGCCCCCTTGGGGGCAGATTGACCTAAAATCGGCCAATCTGTCCCCAGGGGGGCAGAAATGGTCTAAATACAATTTGCCCCCCAGGGGAGCAACCCTTGCCTGATGGGTCGCTCCCCATCTCTAAAAAAACAAACAAAAAAAAACACACAAAAAAAAATTTGCCCTGGCGCCTAGAGGTTTTGGGGGTCCGAAATGGCCTAAAATAAATTACACCCCCCCAGGGAGCGACCCTTGCCTAAGGGGTGGCTCTCCTTGCGTGAAATTCACGCAAAGAAAAAACTCCCTGGTGTCTAGTGGTTTCTACCCCCCTTGGGGGCAGATTGGCCTCATCAAAATAGGCCAATCTGCCCCCAAGGGGGGCAGAAATGGCCTAAATATAATTTTTCCCCAAGGGGAGCGACCCTTGCCTAAGGGGTCGCTCCCCACCTAAAAAAAAAAAAAAAAAACAAATTTCACAAAAATTATTCCTGGTGCCTAGAGGTTTCTGCCCCCCCCGGGGGCAGAAAAGGCCTTCCCGAAAACATGCCCCCCCTGGGAGCGACCCTTGCCCAAGGGGTCGCTCCCTTTTGTCAGTATCAGTAAAAAAAGAAAAAAAAATCCCTGGTGTCTAGTGGGGTTTCAAAAGCCGGATTGCAAGCAATCCAGCTTTTGAAACCCTCGGAGAGACTTCAAAGGGAAGGAAATACATTTCCTTCCCTTTGAAGCCCCTCTGGGCCTCCCCCACGTGATCGAAAGAGAAATGCTTAGCATTTCTCTTTCAATCGCGCTGGAAGCTCTGCTTCCAGCGCGATGGGGGAGGCCCCTGTGACTAATCAGCGCGCTGATGTCACGGGGGGTGGGGGGTGCACGTCTTCCCCTTCCATCCCCGGCTTGGGGGGAGAGGGGGTGCACGGGGGTGCGCTAGGGCTCCCCCAAGTTCCCCTGTGCCATGGACGAGATGATCTCGTCCAAGGCACAGGGGAACTTTAGCCTTGGACGAGATCATCTCGTCCAAGGCACAGAACAGGTTAAGGGAAAATGATGGAGCTGCGCTAAAATTGGCAGCACTGCGTTCCATCATTTTCACAATGCAGGGATGCACTGTATTTAAGTATTTAAGTGAATATGGTGTGCCCCTGTGTTGTCCCCTGCGCTGACATTAAATTTAGCAGCCAGTGCCAACGCAGGCATCCTCGCACCATTGTGGGCCCCCTTTCAGAGGAATTTCCAATCTAAAACTATTTGACGTATTCCTGACCTGACACCTTTCAAAAATGCCTCATGATTTACCTAGTCTAAATGACTTGATGACCCACGACTGGAGATCTTTAGGTACTGGCCACAGCTGAAACATCATGGGTCATCATTCAATCATACAAAAATAACCATTTGTGTTCTGTTGGACACTGCCACAGCCATAACTATTGAGAGTACTTGAAGGCATTCTTAAAAGCATTTTTCATCCAATTTGTGTAGATTCATTTAATGATAAAAAGCTAGAGTAATTGCTTCATTACAAAAGTAATATTAAACAACTCATGAGGGATTGATAGTAAAACAATGAACACCATGACTCCGCTTCATCAAACTACAAATGAGGTAATCTGTAGCTTAATATGAAAGTGAAAATGACATATTACCTACTTAGGGCACAGTTGAATCCCTACAGTTCTAACAATATAGTAACGATTAAGTTAAAGGAATTCATATCTGACCCACATAGTGCAGCTTTCTTCATCATGGGGTTCCCAATCAAATATCAGGAAGGGCCTGTGAGTAATAAATTATGACCATCCTAAAATATCAGTCTGGTCCTATGGTGTCCAGAATGTTGTTATGACCAAGTCAACTGATCTTTGTGAATGTCCCTTATTTTTTATGTTGAACCACAATCCTTGAGGAAAACCATTAATAAAAATGAATAAAGGCTGTCACCTATTTTTATTAGTGTTCCTCTTTCACATGGTTACAACTTAGAGGATCAAGAATTAGACCCTCTCGAAATTCTCTAGTCAACATTGAGTGCCTGGCAGGGCAGGCATATTTGTCAGGCCTTTAAATGGAACAGATCCTCATTGCTAGGTATGATGGGGTAAACATTTTGGAAGTCACCTGTTTCCCTATAAAGGATAATCTAAATCTCATCCACTAAAACAAGCATTCATAATGCCCAAAGGTCAGAGTTATAAATGAAAATGCCTCCACAATCATTGATGTGTTTAGCCACTCAATAACGTATCATACATGCGCACTGTCACTCACCCTTAAATGCACCAACTTATACATCCACGATTAAAAAGACACACATTCTGCAACATATGCAGGACAATTTAAAAAAACAAAAGTAGAAAAAATAAACATCTTACCTCATAACAATGTTGGGCATATTCTTGCAATAACAAATAAAATTAAACTTGGCAGCCGGTATCAATCTGCCATGGTATTATACATGGGGAGTCATTCTGACCCTGGCGGTAAATACCGCCATGGCGGAGGTTGGCGGTAGCACCGCCAACAGGCTGGCGGTGCTCCGCCGGGCATTCTGACCGTGGCGGTACAGCCGCGGCCAGAAGCGGAAAGCCGGCGGTGTACCGCCGACTTTCCGCTGCCCATGGGAATCCGCCATGGCGGCGCAGCTTGCTGCGCCGCCATGGAGATTCTGACACCCCATACCGCCATCCTGTTCCTGGTGGTTCGCCCGCCAGGAACAGGATGGCGGTATGGGGTGTCGTGGGGCCCCTGGGGGCCCCTGCAGTGCCCATGCCAATGGCAATGGCATGGGCACTGCAGGGGCCCCCGTAAGAGGGCCCCACAAAGAATTTCAGTGTCTGCTTTGCAGACACTGAAATTCGCGACGGGTGCAACTGCACCCGTCGCACCTTCCCACTCCGCCGGCTCCATTCTGAGTCGGCTTCCTCGTGGGAAGGGTGTTTCCCGCTGGGCTGGCGGGCGGACTTTCGGTGGTCGCCCGCCAGCCCAGTGGGAAACCCAGAATGACCGCCGCGGTCTTTGGCCGCGGTACGGTCTTCTGGCGGTTCCCGCTTGGCGGGCGGCGGTTAGAATCAGGGCCATAGTGTTTTGTGATTTTCAAATTCTAGCATGGCCGTCATGTTTACAACCAAGATGTTGGCCATCTGGTAGTGATGGTGACCTAGTTTAGAGACAGTGGTCTTATGGGATATGTTGCTTTAGGAAATTGGGATGTATGAGTCCTTCACAACTAAAACACAATTGTATTAAGAAACAACCACCCTATTATGCACTAGCTATCAGGGTAGCAGGGCAGTACAACGGCTACACAGAAGAGGTGGCGTGGGCTAGTAAACCCAATTCCTTAGTACGCACAGCAACACTCAATAAATTGTCCAGTCAGTGTTTTTTTCCCTTAAAAAGAAATGGTACTTTTATTACACGCACACACACACACACACACACACACACACACACTCTACTAAATAATATGCATGACATTGCAAGTATGTACATCAGGTATACGGAAACACCTTTGGTGACACCTTCATGTCACATTAACCCATTTAGTGGCTCCTAAACATTATGGCCACAATAACCTGCCCTCCTATCATCAATTATACTAGATGCAACATCAAAAAATAAGAGAGTGTTTTTTTTACTTAGGGCCTCATTACGAGTTTGGTGGTTATGAGACTGCCAAACTCACAGTGGCAGTCTGATCACCTCAGTGCTCGTACCAAATTACAACTTTGGTGGTCGGACCGCCAAAGGACAGCCCTCCCCACTGGGAACATGGTTCCTGACAGCATGACAGTGGTCGGACTTGCAACCAGACATTGAGGTGCTGAACTCAGCGTCACCTGGTGATTGCAAACCCTCTTTCTGCCAGCCTTTTGATGGCGGGGAGCCCGCCATGAAAAGGCCGGTGGAAAGGAAGTGCTGGGGTCCCCCCCTGCCCAGCACCATCAGAATGTGCACTGTCTGCTGTGTAGACAGTGCGCATTCCAATGGTGTTGGAGTGTGAGGATACTGGCCTCAGCTCCCTTAAGGAAGCAGAGGCCAATATCCTAACACTGTTCCTGCCAGTCAGCCCGGTGGGAATGCAGAATACAATGTTCCCACCTGGAACATTGTAATTCACTTGGCGGGAAAGTCACCCCTATGGCAGTGGCGTCCTGTCTGTGAGTTTTGGCAGTCCCATGGTAGAACTGCCAAGCCCCTAATGAGGCCCTAAAACAGGTATATTGGCTTTGTCAGACAGTTAGTAAAAACAACCATATGCTATTTTTCAACATTTTCCCCAGTGAAACAATGGGGCAATAACCTGATAAAAATACATTAATAATAATGGCAAATATTACACTGTTCATCACCAAAATTATCCATAAAACTTTTCAAATTCAAAAATGTTGTCAGAGACTTCCTTGTCCTATACTAAGATTAATATTGCAATCACATAACCAACTACATGAAACCCCCAGCCTCTAAACAAAATAACTAGCTCTGGGTATGGCTAAAATTAATGAAAACCTTCCCCAAGGTCATACCTATATGGCCTCAGGAGACATAGGGTGACTTTTTCTTAATACATTCTGGAGAGTCACTTCAATCCATGCATCCCCCACCCTAAACCTCAGTCCAAACCTTTAGCAGTGTCACTACCCGTCTTTGGGGCACCACAGTCAATATGTAAATTTTGCCCCCTTGCAGGGCATTATGGGACCTCATCTAAATCAATACAGAATTGATTATCAGGTTTTTACTTTTTAAAAAGCAGTCTTTCCTTATTGCCTTTTGCTTTGTTGCTGGTTTTAATGAGTGCACCGGTCCCACTGGGCACCCACAGTGTTAGAGGTCATTTGGGACTGTGGAGAGAGCCCCAGGCTTACATGGTCCTACCAGCTTCCTACTCACAGCCCCTATGCTCAAGGTCCCTGTGCATACCAGCAACATAATTCTGTGCTCTTGCAGGCAGGGGAAGCCCTTATTTTTGGCTCCACCCCGTGACTGGAACAAGGCACAGTTTCCCCTGCTCTTTCTACTGGGCAGGGAAGCAGAAGGTTGGCACACCAACCCCCTCCAGCCATAGGTACAGCAGTTGTGCTCTGCTCCCAGCCTCAAGTCACTCAGTCCTGTGGTGCAGGACACCTCCCCCCAATGGAATGAAAGCACAAAAGATGACCAGGCTCCTGAACTTCTCTAGGGGTATAATTAAGAAAAGCATAGTGCACTTCATTTCTTTATTTTTTCAGAAAGATGCCGGACTACACAGTCCCAGTTCTCAGGTCATGCGAGGGCTATTTCAACAAGCTTGGGCTTACTTTGCTCCTGGTATCCAGCCATAACCACCAGCAGCATTATCTTCCACCTGCCCGGCCTGTAAGGAGGCAGTTTTCATGGGGAACTGGATTTTCTGGCTCCCTCCACCAGACTTTGTCAGAGTCCAGGTGCTCGTCACCAGCTAGTGGGAGCATTTTGCACAACTCTTCCACAATCAGGCAGCAAAACACCCTGTCACCACACTCACCAGCCCCAAGAGCCTCCTGAGTTTTTGAACACCACATTTGTGTCAGCAGATTTCAGAGCCAGTCCACTATGGATCGGGGGAATCATACAGGGTCGCTCTTCAGGTGCATTCCTCCAATTGTGCCTAAGGGGCATAAGTGGGCCCAGGAAATTGGCAGTGGAGAGGCCTATCCTACTCCTGAGGGTTAGCTGTAGTCAAAGTCCATCCTGACCAGACATCCTTTGGCTTCTCCCACCAGCTAGCATCTTTTCACCGCCACTGCTCTAGAGTTCAATTTCTTCCCAACTGTCTCTCCCCTGTTTTTGTTAAGTGAGGTGAAAAGTTAAAAAATTCGTAGAATGCCACATCATCCCTCCAACCATGTCCCAACCATCCTGCACAGTATTCTGGTAAAAATATGGTAACTTCCTATTGTGTGTAAATTGAGCTCATCGCCGCCCCTTGAGGGCACAGCTGCCTGATGTCTTTCCACCAAAATTTTAAAGGTCAGCCCACCTGTGTAAGAGGTCTTGCTCTCCTCCTTTGTTTTGTTACACCTGGGGTGTCAAGACAGGTGGACGTAACAAGCTAATCATGAGATGCAGATCTTTCAGTATCCATTCCTTTCTCAGTAATTGGGCCAGGCACTGTTAATTGCTCTTGTGTAGGGAGGACCTTGATCCCTCTTCTGGGAATCGGAGTAATTAACTTGGCCAGTAGGGGGGACAAGACCCTGGAATCAGACTCTGAGCTGAGTCAGGGAAAATATGACAAATTTCAAAGTGCCATAATACATGTATGAGGAATATTAAGGAGTGTAAATTCCCACTCAGGGTGCATGTTTATCCACCAATTGATGCTAGACCATGAAGGCCTAATTAACACAAAACAAGCTTTATCTTTGTGTAAATAATCTATTCCCATGGTTTGTTAAAGACGGTAACCACTAGAAAAGGTCTTGCCTGTTAAGGTAAATATGCAAGATTCCATGAAACAAAATGCCCTTTTGCAGTCTCCAATAGGGAATATCCACCTTTAAACACCCCTTAATTGTAACATATGTTTTTCATATTGTCTCAGCTAAAATCCACACAGTTTTCTTAACAATAAAATAAAGCAGTAATAATATTAGGGACAAATAATTAAAAGTCAGTGAAAACACCCATAGGAGCAGAGATAGAAATCTTCTTGTTCCTTCCTTGTTTTTTTTCAAGATGTTTTTTTGTCAGTTGTCACACCTGTGAATGTAAGCTTCAACAAAATGTGAATAAGTGTGGTGTCAATCTTTTAACACAGTATCATAGCATCACTGGTGTTTTTGACCCATAATGTTTGAATAGCTGAATTAATGTTTGCCTCTGTAGGGTAGATATCATTGGACAAAGGCATAAAGTGGATAATTGAAGCTTATTCATCCTTTTTGCACAGGCATGGGCCTGAAACCGTTTTTTATATGACTATCTTGCAGGGAAGGTCCTATAGGAAAAATGGGTAGCCTAGCTACCATATACACATATCAGGTAGTTCTGGTTTGATCATGTCTAGGTAGGTCTCTATCTCACAGAATGTACTTAGTTCTAAGTAGTTCTGCTTTAGTGTTCTGTCTTTGTAGTGGTTAACCACTTTTCTCATTACTAGTAATTATTTTAGATTGACTGTAATCTTTCTGCATTGATTTCACTTAGAAATCCTCAGTGATTCCCACAGACGATTTTCTTTTTCCCCACGTGTTGTGCCCATTAATTTTATGCATACCTGTCTGTTCTCTAAGCATCAAAATAGGACTATAAATGTTGGTTTACATGAATGTTTGCATGCAATTTAGACCATAATAAGGCTAGGCATGGTTGTATAACATCTTGGGAGAGGCTATTTAACACGGTGCTATGCTTTCACAATAAATACATCAGGTTAACTAATATATAAATACAATTACAAATACCATTATCGTAATTTTTCATACTAAACAGATCAGTCACATAGGCTTGATCATTGGCTTGCTACCATAAGAAAGAGTCCTGCTGTTTTGAGTATTAGCTTTCCCACTAGCCAAAAAGGGCAATACAGGCACTCTTTCAGTGGAAGCACACAATTGTAGCTGTACTGTAGAAAAACTAAAATGTTCTTAAACCCCTCTATCAGGAGTACATCTGAAAGCTCTTTCCTGTTAATTACATAACCTCTGACAACAGCTACGCTGTTAAAAAAGCCCTAGCCACACCTCATTATGGCAGAACGACAATTGAGGGTGCAAATTGCAAACCCAATTAGGTTAAGTACATAAAAAGGAAAATTTGCACCAGATTCAGACTTTGACACCAACAAAGGTCTAATATGAAAACTCTTACCCATTTCTACATTGGGAAACAGCACATAACTTGTACCCATGCCATGCACAATGTTTTTGTCAATGTCAAGTTGCAATGTTATCAATGATGTCTTATAAAATATCATAAATAATGTAATATGTAAAGTAATGAGCAGTGATGGTCAACTGCATGAGTTATAATTACTTTACGGCACACTTTATAGTTAATTCAGATAAATATAACTGGTGAATTTCAGCGGATGTGTTAGGTTAAAATGGTGTCTTTTACCTGTATGTTTCACCAAACTATATTGTCCTTTGAACTTTTATTTTTTTCCATTGAACTTCTAATGTTTTAATGTAAAATAAGATATTATAACAATTCCTGACTGTACCATCAATTGATCCTTTGTTTTTTTCCAGTAAATTTCTATATGTTCTTAGCAAAGTAAGATGGTGTTGGGTTGGGTGCAGGGCCTGCCTCTGCTTTGGGTGTCCTCAGAGGGACCAAGGTGTACATGGCTTTTTTCATTGCATCTCAGGGGATTGATGTCTCAAGGCCAGGGAAGGGCTGGTGGGGGCTGCACTAAAAACTAATCCAACTTTACCGATACAGAGGATTTTAAATTACAATTCCTCAGACACCAAACATCGCTGTCCTACCTTTTGCCAATCAAAAGTTAGCACTTATTAACTGTAATAAGGTAACAAAATGTTATCCTATGAGAGCAGTAGGTCGTACAGTAATGAACAACAGGTTTATGAGTTTTTCACTACACCAGAACATATGAACCTTAAGAGTAAATGCCCAACCTTTTAATTACAATGCACTCTTCCCTATGGGCTGTCAAGGTCCCACAATGGGGGAACTTAGGTGTAATTAAAAGGGAGTTTTAGACTTGGCAAGGGAGTTATGTTGCCAAGTCAAATTGGCAGTTTAAAACTGCCAGCAGGTTGCAATGGCAGGCCTGAGGCATGTTTTAATTGCCTACTTAAGTGAGTTGCACAATATTTGCTGCAGGAAAACGAGTAGCATTTAATTTACCACCCTTGTTATATGGTATACCATATAATGTATACATTCCTGGTGAAATCGGACAACCACCTCATCATACCCATAAGCAAAGGTTCTCTCTCCTGGCGTCCACATGCCCGGAACAGTTTTAAGGTATGGGCAAAGTGGACAAATGCCCAGGGCCTCCACCATCCAGTGGGCCCAACTTAATAAGCGATTTGTTTTCTTGGTCTCTTCTAGTTCTTTATTACAACCTCTCTCACTCTTTCTGCCTGTATTTAACCTAAACGCAGTCTCACTCCCTACCTTCTGTCATCTTAAGGACTTTAGGTGTACAGAACAAACAGATTTATGTGACCTGGTTTCTGAAATGTTAACGTATATTGAGTATGATTAGGGATCATGTGGACTTGAAAAAGTGAGAAATGTGTAATAAATTCAGATTTATTATAACAGCACTCTGAAAATGTATCAGGCCTGAGGGCCCCCATAATCCTTAAGATGACACTTCATGATGGCAGCGTTAGGTGCTGACCAAGATGGCCACACCCTGCTGAAGTTCTTGCATGGCACCGTTTTGCCATAACCCCTGTCTGCCGCTTTGGGGTCAGATAGTGACCACAGATCAAGAGGGTGATGTGCTGCACCTCTGGTCCCAATGGGACTGTCTACTCCACCTGCTGAATGTGGAGCAGCTGAGACTTGGGGAGAAGAGACAGCTAGCGGATTGGGCCCTGACAGGGCTCACATGGGTGTGCACAGGCTCAAACAGAGGCACTCTCTTGCCCTGTCAGACGCAGTAGGCAATCAGGTCCCCAACACACAGATTCCCAGACAGATGAACACAGGACTATGCAGATTCCTGCCTGGCATGCACATGTGGTATAAATCAGCTGCCTTGACCACACCTGCTTGAGCAACGAAGAAGAACAGTGTCTTCTGGCCTAAGCCTCCCAGATAAGGAGCACACCTGGCCCTACACAGTCCCAGATTGAGGGGTAGAGACCTCTGATGTGCACCATCTGGTGAGTAGGCCTCTTTTGGTGCCTATGTTTCTCCCACATTTGTGTCATCGAGCCCGACCTGCTTTCAGACCCTGGGCCCAGTATTTTTACTTCCTTCTCTGGATACATTCCTGCCCTAGTAACACAAACAGGCATTCCTATAAAGGGGCTAATGATTGTCAGACTGATCTCTCCTAGTTGGGGAGTTCCCTGACTCATTAATACTTGCATGGTCAACAACGTACCAGGGGAGTCTCTAGAGATCTCACCATCAAACAGGTATACAGGAAGTACCACCACACACTGGCTAGAACTCCTGCATGTGAAGTTACAGGGGCATAAATTTCACCAGCTCACTAGTGTTTCAATACCATTCTTGCCCTATGCTCAGACTGGCTCCATACTCTCCCATCCCTGATAACTGCAGAGTGCTCCTAGAACAGTACTTAACTTAAATCTTGGATTCACACATCTGCCCATATATCTGCTTACCGATTGATGGAAAATCTATCCACCTGTTCTCTTTAAGCAGCAGCACAAACGGCAGCTACAACGTGATTTTCTCTGAAGCAGTAGCATGAACCAAGCCTCCAGACAAACCCACACCACCTTCAGAAATGTCACAATTCCCTGCAAAGGACACAGAAGTCATATTGACTGGATATCTTGGCAGTTGAGGCCAGACTATCAACCATGGATGGTAACTTGAGTGATCTCTCTTCTGAGGTCCAATCTGTAAGACTCGAGGTGATCATCCTTCACTCATGTCCAGGCACATTTGAACCCTGAGTGGAACACCTGGAAATGCAGTACACAGGCTTACTGGAATGGGTCAGGGTCATACATTTCCTAATGTATGAGGTCCCAGATTTGAAGGACATGTCTAGATGGGGCAATGTCCGCATTGTTGGCACCCCGAAGGAAAGAAGGAGAGTACAAGCTGAGCTTCATTGGGATTTTCCTCTACAGTTGTTGGAGCTCGGAACCACTGAAATTTCAAAGGGCTCACAGGGTTTGATTGTGCTGCATGTACTCTACCCAGCTGCCCAGCCTGATCGTTGCCTCCTCATTTCCATTGCTCTTTGAAGGCCATCATATCTTTGTTTCAGCAGTTTACTCATCGACCACCAAAACCAAGCGCAAGAAGCTCCTTGCCCTGCGACCCCCAACTCCGACACTGGTACCTTAAATATGGTCAGCTAGATTCGGCACATATGCAGGATTCCATTGATGGAAAGCAGATATGCCAACTCAAGTTACCTGGAAACCTTCATAGATGACTTTGAGGGCTCTTCTATGGATGAAAAAGCCACCCAGGTGCTTCTAACATCCCTTCAGCTACAGAGACTACCTGGCATTGCCACAGTCACAATAGTGACAGAAGCAATTAGATATTGAGCCTCTAGTTGGCAGCGGTTTACACTCCGTCCAGGAAGGGACCACAATCCTACTCAGGATAAGTTATAAACGCACAAAGATTGACCTGTACATGCCCTCAGGTAGCTCAGCACTGAGCAGTCAGGCTAAACTAACAGGCAATGTGTGCACACATCCAGTAACACAGTGATAACACCATATAATCACTTCATACCAGTTCAGAAAAGTAGCCAATATTTATCTGAGTCACACAAGACCAAAATGACAGACATCTAACATACACAACCCAAGTTATGAATTTTGAAAGATTAAATCAAAATGCAGTCCTTAGAAGTCAGTCACTCCTACCCTTGGCATCTGGTCATACTGGACCAGGGCAAATCCAAAAGTTCAGTCTGACAATGAAAGCGCACGGGTCGGGTACAGGAGTCAAGCAGACCCACTGACAGTACCTTGATTGGGTCGAAGCTCGGTGACGATGTGTTGATTCGAGGAGGGGATGGGTCGCACTTGCAGGCAATAGGGATCCTTATTGGACAATGTTGTTGATACATCCATGTCCAGAAGCAGTGAATACAGGTTCCGATGCATCACTGCTGCATTGGCCAAGTCAGGGCTACATTGAAAACCGGGGTTGTTGCCTCACATAGCCGGCAAGTTGTGTCTGTGACTTTGGTGCAGGCAGTAGCAAAGCAGTGTTTGTGCAGTGGGATGATTTGGTTCCAAGTGACACACCAGTGTCATTGTGTCAGTACTTGTGTTGCAGAACCAAACTCACTTCCAAAGGCCCAGGGCTGGATTTAGAACCACTTGGCAGAGCAGGACTCACAGCAGAGGAGCCTAGGTGCTGGTACCCAGAAAAAAGGGCCTGACAATTCTCTCTAGAGCTTGTCCTTTGCTTAATCCATTCAGGACATGGGTGGTGCAAGTATGTTTGATCTGTAAAGATGTGGCAGAGCAAATGAGAGGTGTGTGCACTGTCTGACTACAGCGTGGCAGGAATCCGTTTATGATCCCTTTTGTGAGGATGGTGCAACAAATTAAGACATCAAGAGTCAACAAGTTAAGGATGTAAATTGTGAGAATCCATTAGGGCAGCTGTTCTTAAGCTTTTTACTTTTTTAGGCTCCCACGCAAATACTGGAACTCATTGACTCATCTGAATCATTACTGGCGATTCTTACTGAGTCATTACAGGACGTTGGGGGCCCCATACTAAGCATTTTTGATGATTTGAACGTCATAATAATACACAAAGAACACAGAAATAGGCATTCATCAAACAAATACATAACTAATGAAATATTTCATTTAATGAACAAATGTGAAAACAAATACAAAAAATTAATAGGAAGGATGGAGCTTTTCTAAATTTAAACAATACCACTCATTATCCATGCTGCATTCTGTTTGATGCACGTACATTGCTCCCATGAATCACTGTAAGGATATTAACCTCATTTTTAGCATGCTACTTAACATTCCTTCCAATTTACAAAAGGTTCTACAGTTTTCAGTTGTACAGTTTGCTTCTTTATTTACATATTTTTTTTATTAAACTGTTAACACAATTACATTTTCTAAGCAGTCATAGACTAGAATGGACGTCCTTAGGTTCTCAGAACACGTTAGAAACCACTGCCCTAAGGTATTTCTGAAGTCCTTAACCAACAAACTAACACTTATAAATGGCAGAAGATAGAGGTCCTTTAATGTATGGCCCCTTTCCTGATCTATTAATCTCCTGAAGCATGCTTTATAGTCTAGCTGGTTGGGGAAGAGCCTACTCACTTTGCTATTGTCTCTCATACCCCTGTCAGGGAAACATAACTCCTCCCTCCACCCTACCAGATCTTCTGAACAAAGAAATATATGATCAGCAATCAACTCCCCTAAAAGCAGGTCAGGCTGTTGACAATGCACAATTACCAAGGGTTTGGGCCAGCACCTCAATAGCAGAAGCAGTAAAGTGAGGCCGAAAGGTGTCCATTGCAGGTCCAGGTTTACACACACTCCCCCTACTCACCCACAATAGCACTCAAGGCCACAATCCAGTATTTGCAAAAGCACCCCAATGGCAGCAATAGTACACAGAGGTACAGTGAAGGATTGAACTAATCAGATTTGCGGAAAATGAGGAAGGGGAAAAACAGTAAGAATAGCATGTGTCCAACACAGGTTCAGGAACACAAACATGTGCACTCGGTCAGATGCATACTCCAGGTTACTGTCTGAATTGTTATCACTCTGAAGCGATGATAAATTGC
Source organism: Pleurodeles waltl (assembly GCF_031143425.1). Lineage (NCBI taxonomy): Eukaryota > Metazoa > Chordata > Amphibia > Caudata > Salamandridae > Pleurodeles > Pleurodeles waltl. The sequence continues at coordinate 358,496,426 of NC_090449.1, read as the reverse complement.
AGAGCACAAAACCTTAGCTGGTGGCACTCAGATTCCTTTAGATACTCTCTGGTCGGGCCAAGGCCCAGGAGGACAATGTGATGTTAAGTTTTGGTTTATGGGAGAGGGATGTGCAAGGTGTACCCCCAACTTCTGGCCTCAGTGTCTGGTATAGGTATTTCTGTCCCGGGGACCCCATCCCCGGGACAAATCAGGCACACCATTGAGCACTGATGCACCCTTTACTCTGCTTTTGGAGGGGGGACACAGCCCTATTAGGGATGTGTTGGCGCCTTCCACCACCTATCCCTGAGTCTGGGCATTCAGAGGGCCAGGAGCAAGCTGTGACCTGCCTGCGTTGCACATAGGTGGGTGTAAGGGAGCCAAGGTGCACCCCCCACTGAAAGGGGAGCACAGGCAGGAAAGAGCCTCGATAGGCAGGGAGTGAGAGGACTACTGTGCTTCCTTTAAAAATCAAGCAAAAAGGCAGAACAAACACTGTGGGTGTCCCAGGAGGGACCGTTTTGCTCCAAGGAGGTGCAGGGGCACCATCAACATTTACAATGGAGTGTTTAGGGGTAGGGGTTGCTTGAGTACAGCAGCCCCTTCACCCCATAAAATATCTACAAAAACAACTCCAACTCTTCTAGGGCCTAGAAAGCATGACCCCTGTAGAGGTTTTCTTCATTTTCATGCACTCAGAACAGACGCTTTTGCTCTTGGGACCTTGTGATTTGTGCTAAGGCTACATTATGTGACCTGCAACAAGTGAAGAAAGTCTTTGACACACATTTATGGTCTATTTGAATTTAAATGTTTTGACAGTTTTATTGATGATTACTATAATGCCTATACTTATAATGGATACATGTGACCTTGTTTTCTGTGCTCATCAGTTTTAATGGTGACACAGTGGTAAATCATAAAATGTAATTATTATTAATGTAATGACACCTTTACAAAGCCAGCAAGCTTGCCTTATATATAATCATGGATCTGGAATAGATGGGTGCCATTGTGATTATAAGGTTCAGTACCCAATAGGGGTGAAATGTGATATGTGGATGTCAGGGTTATTTTTATCAACCTGGTGCATATATCTGTAATTTAATGCATAGTATTTAGCAGTTTGTATAATAAAAATACTTTTGCTTAAAAAAAAAACACGGAATAGATAATAATGTATTGAGTATTGTTATTGAGTGCCAGCAAATATAGATTACTAGCCCATAGAGCCTTACCTGAATAGGCTGTGAGAGCCAAGTGCTGCAATGCTCGGTGTCTTTGGAATTGTAATGAAAAATCCTTTCTATAGTAAAGTCAGATTTCAGATTCCAATATTTAAAATACCACTTTTAGAAAGTTTGCATTTTCTTTCCTTAGCAATTTGGTGCTGTCTCTGGGTCACATGAATGAGTGTAACTGACAGCTGGGCTTTGTTTGTTCATCCTAGGCAGCCTCACACAATAGAAAGCTTAGTTGTTCCTGGATGGGCCATCTCTGGCAGGATAGGAGGGCTGAGCTTGGCATAGTCATTTGAAATACTTGCAAGGCTGTGTCCTGCCTCCACACAAAGGGATGCATACCCCCCTGTGGTTAGTCTGAAGCCAAGACAGGGAAGGCAGGGTGGCTGTGGACTTCAATGGTTAAGCTCTAAAAGCTTCTCCCACTTTAAAGTCCGAACTGGGTGCAAATATTGGACCGCAGACACTGACTCTTCAGTACAAGTCTCAATTCTCAACCAGGAAAAATGCCTGATGTGCTGCTAAAAAGGACTGCCACTCTGTTGGACTGCTGCCCTGAAGGATGACTGCCCTACTTTTCTGACTTGCTGCTTGCTGTCCTCTTGTAGGTGTGAGAAGGACTGGACATGCATCTGTGGAAATCAGGACCCCAGAGTGACTCCAAGGGCTAGCTGGCTGGCCTCCTGAACTAGAGGCTCAGAGATAGACGGCTCCAACAACATCAAACCCACGACTTGGAATCTGCTAACTGTGAGTTCTAACCTGCCAGGGGGTGCCACCCAAGTCCTGGACCCTTGGAAGTGGGCCTAAAGGTGCTCTGCCAGCCCATCTGTGGAACCAGTAACCCCATTTCTTACAGCAATGCTATCCATTACTTTGCATCAGGGAGCATTCTACATGTGTTACATTGACATACCTATGCATCCACATGGTTTTTTAAACAAAGCCCTAGCTAACTAACAACTGTGGACTAGGTTTTGCACCACAAAATAACACATCTTTGGAAGTGGTATTGAAGAAATGCTTTTATTTCTTCAAACCTTCCTGACTTTGCATGTGTGCTCCTCTCTTCAGCACACATCCAAAGTGGAAAACATTTTAAAGTTTTTTAGGAATATTTTCCGGTATAGAGTCTATGGTAAACATGATGCAGATACCCTAAGGTATAACGGTGTGCGCTTGGTGCCCATATCTTAGCAGAATTTGGTTGCTGCCCTGTGTTGTATGATATATTTATAAATCTCCCAGCAAAAACAGGAAAACTGTGAAAGTACTACAGAATGGTGTTATTCCATGTAACCTGGAAAAAACTCAGGGGGTCATAACAGACCACTGTCAGAGTGCGCAACTGTAGTACACCAAATTTATTGTACTGCAAATTAATTGTGCTGCAATCTTGTATTGGAATCAGATAAAGCATTACCAGTGTAGTTTAAATATGCAAATGGGTCTTTTGAATATCTTATAAAGGCTCCACACTAAAAAATGTTATGACATTGTTTTCATACATCTGATTAAATGTTTTGATTTTCCCCTCGGATGGCTAAATAGTTATCTTTAAATTCAAACCTTTAGTTGGAATTTATAAAATCCTCTAATAACACTAGGTTGAAGAAATCTTAATTGTTGAAATGGAAATCACGTTTAACCTCTTGTAGCATAAAGCTGTCTAACACATACAAGACCAAAACCATGATATTTAGGAAGTGCTCATGACTATGAGACTCCACCTGGTGGCCAGCAGGGCTAGGATTGACAACCACCCCTCCACCACCTGTGCCAAGAACATTGGGATCATTATCAACAGCAAATTTGGCATGATTGCCTAACTTATTGCTATCTCATCCTAATGCTTCCATACCCCGAAGATGTTAAGGAACATTTTCAAATAGCTCTCAATCAGCACCCGAAAATCTGTACAGTGCCCTGGTCACATGCACACTGGACTACAGGAACACTCTATGCTGGAAGCAACAAAAAACTCCCTAGAAGAATGCAGACCATTCAGATCTTGGTCCGCCAGAATCACTCTCTACGTGAAGGAGTGCCAATTGCTCCCTATTCATAAATGAGCACAATTCATACTTCTCACCCACTCTTTCAAGGTATTATATAACAGTGGTACAGTGTACCTCAACAATCGCATTTACCTTTACAAGACACCGCTATTTATCCAGATTCCTATTTGCACAAATCCCATACATACAGAAAACTAGATCAGATGGTCAAGCCTTCTTCTACAGCATGGACCTACAGCTACACCTGAGACTCCTCCTGACTTCTTGAATTCTGCAAGAAGCCAAAGACATGGCTTGTCGAGGATTCCCCCTAGGTGTGCCTAGAATCACACCTGCTCGGCACTAAGATACACTCCCAGGTGATAGTGCACTCTACAACTTGTATTACATAACATAAAAGCTGTCCCTGTCAGTGAGCCTCCTCATCTCTAATTATTTGTGCGTGTGTCTTAATACACACTCTTTTCAAGTTTTCCTTTTTCAGTTTTTCGCATCTGACTTTCAGAAAGCACTGTAAGCAAATTAGAACATAGGCATTATCAGGTGTAAAATGTATTGATTCTTAAGACTGAACTCTTCATTTTGGAAAGTTAATGAGAAATAGTAGACAGGGGCAGTAGTGTAACTTAATGATGCCCCCCCACAGAATGGGATGAGGTGCCCCAAATACTCACATCTCACAAATACTCATTGGTTTTGGGCTGAATGTGGTGCCTCAAGTTTAGGGTCCCCCTTGAATAGTTCCCCCTGTGCTGCATCAGCCAAGGGGTCCTGTGTTACTCAACTGAACAAAGATGCAACACTTCACACTCGGTTGGACACTACCCATCATTTATCCTGCTTTTGAATTATTTTTCCATACCACTTTACTTTGTCCATGAGGCAAAGGGTGGTACTTTAAATATGTTAGAACATGTAAATAAATATATCTTAGATTATAAGTTTGAATACAAAGATTTAAGATAGAGGTTGCTTCACAAACACATTTTTACAGGACTAAAGCAATACCCAAACCCAACCTTTTTATTCTAATATAGGCAACATGAAAATACATAAACTATTACATTTCCTTTTGTGCAATGGTGCAAATTAGAATTCTACAATAAGAACATATTGATTTCAATTAAAGTACAGTATCCTGCTATTGAACAGGCTGCCCTCTTTGCTTTCAAACTAATGAAGATCATTCTTTGGGACTAAATGGATTTTTCTACTACTGGTTAATTATTATACAAAGAGGCAAAACTTTTCCTTTTTTCAGATTGACACACTGGAAAAAGTTAGAACCTAATCAGTCCAGCAAATAGCTGCACAAAAATATCACTAAACTATGTTGTTCAGGTGTTGAGCGAGTTGACGCATAGTTCTTTTAAGATTAAGGCAAATGCAATGTAACTTGGGTCATTTACTGTGCTGAATCTGAAACATGTTTTAGGGTATGTTACTTATTAATATGAGCACCCAAGATATTGTTGTGGTTTACATTTTGCAACTACTAGTTAATAAAAAACTATTTTTTAACTTTTTTTACTTACATCAGGAATACTTGCCTCTTCAACAAAGCCCAGAATCTTAACACTTTAAAGTACTTAACACAAACTGTATCTCAGGCAGCTCCAATAACCTCAACCTTGAATTACTACAGCTTATGTAACAGCCTTCTTAGTAGATACATGTATGTATGTGTGTATGTATGTATGTATGTAAGTATATATATATATATATATATATATATATATATATATATATATATATATATATATATATATATATGTTTGACTATGGTATTACTATAATACAAACCTAGCTCAAAGGGAGCAGAGACCTGTACATGGTACATTATTCTTTACAAGGTTTGGTAAAGGAAACTAAACTAAATCAAAGTTGTAGTTAATGCAACACGCTAAAAGAACTTCTTGCTCTCTACTGAGGAAGGACAGCAACCTGAAACATGTCTAGTGATATCACAGCAATGGCTGCATTAACAATGATGAAAACTAAAGACTTTTACTTCAGGGACACCCCCTGTCACCCTTGCCCACCCCAGGAGGACACCCAAGGCTGGAAGGACCCATCCCAGGGACATTAAGGTAAGTTCAGGTAGGTTATTTTTTTATTTTATTTTTGTGGCATAGGGGGGCCTGATTTGTGCCCCCCTACATGCCACTATGCCCAATGACCATGCCCAGGGGACATAAGTCCCCTGGGCATGGCCATTGGGCAAGGGGGCATGACTCCTGTCTTTGCTAAGACAGGAGTCATTTCTATGGGGGTTGGGAGTCGAAAAAAATGGCGCAAATCGGGTTGAGGCGAAAAATCTGCCTCAGCCTGACTTGCCCCATTTTTTGACGCCCAAGCTCCATATCCCCCTACGCCGGCGCTGCCTGGTGTACGTCGTTGTTTTCCACGCACACCAGGCAGCGCCGGCGGCTAACGCCGGCTAACGCCGGCTAACGCCGGCTAACGTCATTGATTAAATACGGCGCCCGCATGGCGCTTCAGAATGGCGTTAGCCGGCGCTAATTTTTTTGACGCAAAACTGCGTTAGCGCAGTTTTGCGTCAAAAAGTATAAATATGGCCCTAAGTGCTGGGATATGAGGCAACGTGCTCCCTTCCACCATTATAAATAATTATATGACACCAAAATATTTCTTCATGGAAGTGTAATATGCTCAAAATATTAATTATTTTGCATTTTCTGTAACTATATGAAACCAAAGAAAAATGGTCATAACATCTTTATAGCATGATATATGCATTTGTGAAGCATATTTTTAACCTCTCACATATCTTGGCGCTGAATAACAGGTGTTATTGTTACTCGATTCAGTGGTGCACATGATATAGACCATATGAGGATAAAAGGCTGAAGGGACGCACCTGATTTGAACTAGTTGCTATAGGGTCAAACACAGGTTACTGGAGTGAATTTAGTTCATTAGTTCACTAAGCGACCAGACCCTACTTCAATAATATATAATTATCTGTTCAGAAACATGAAAGGAACACCTACAAAATTACAATAGCCATAGTCTACTGATGAAATACCCATTTGGACCATGCTGAATCAAACTAGTCAACAAATGATTGATACTAAATCAAAAAATAATGTGACTCGTGTATTTCCAAATCCCTGAGCTCCAGTAAAAGGTGCTAGAAAAGTAGAACTATCTTTGTTTTTGTAATGCTGGAAAAATTCCTTTTTAAAAAGCACAGTGTAATGTGGAACAGAGCAAGGCAAGAGGATAGTGCTAAAATTACATATCATTTGCAACACTGCAGGTAAACAAAAATCACCCTGTCACCTTAACTGTACAGTCAATTTAGGGGTGTAACTTGAATAAACTGTTATTGTGTTGTATTATAATCTTGAGCGAAAATCAGTGCTATGCCATAGAGTGACTGATATTTCTACTGTAAGCCTGAGATTGACTCCATCATGTGCTATTTGTCTTGTGTTCCAGAACATTTGAGATCCTCCTGAATAAGAAGTAGCCCTAAAACAGGGATAGCTATCTGTGTAATGTTTACTCACACGTTTTGTGGCTTAGACAATAAAGTTCACCGCATTTTCAAAATAGCACTCATAAATGGCTGCACAAATTGTGCAAGTCTGGAACACTGTGAAATGTCACATCAGTTAATGTTCTCCTACAGTGAGAAGCTCTCAAGAAGGCTGTGGCAGAGGGGTTCTACCTGTAAAACCCTCGTTTTTTGGGGGGGTTTGGACCTCTGGTGTGGAGTGGTACAAGAATGGCCATAGGAATGTTGATGGCCTAGGCTACTTTCAAATTTTGCAGCTTCAAACAGTGCCCCACATTATAAAACGTTTTCTAGAATGTATCCACGACTCCTGGGAGAAAGACTTTTCTGTGGGATTATTCCTTAGAAGTGTATATTTGGAGAATTTTGGAATTATACATTCATGAAGAAACTTGCCAGATAATCATTTAGAGCCTAAAGACTGCTTGCTAGTTCTTTTTAAAGGATTAATATGTTTTCAATAGTAAATGTATAAAGTATGCTTTTGTAAACTAATGTCTTGGGATTCTGCACTAAGGTGAGCTCCTCATCATGGCAAAATGCTAAGCAACTTAAGGACTAAATGATGCTGATCACACTAATGCTTCTGTATGCAATGATTAATTGGCTTGACTACTGTTATATCCATGGACTGTGGATGTGGCTATTTTGCTTAATACAGGCAAGTCACATATTGATATGGACATATGAGTGTGATTTTGAATACAGCACAACCCTTTTGATTAAGTATGTGATGCTTGCTCCAATAAGACTTCTATATGAGTTGCAAGTGTCGCTGAAAACTATGAGATTGCTTTCTGAGGCAGTATTATCTGAAGTTGTTGTTGAAACATAAGGCTTTAGTAATCTTTAGTATTTTAACGTACATTTTCAGTTATTTTAGCCTGGACTACTGGACTACCGAGCTTGACATACTCTAAATCATGTTTGTGAACTTCGCTGGTTTCACTCCTTATGCTTTCAGACCTCTTACTGTGAATAAGGTATTTTGGTACTTAAGGCACAGCACAGGTTATAGGTGGTTTAGCACTATTTTGGTGATATTTAAAATAAGGGTTGTCAGTCACTCTGGTTGTAATGGTGTAGGTGTTTGTTTTTATAAATGTTGTACTTTTCTTAGCTTTGTGACTGTGCACATTGTTGTTTGGTGCTGATTTATGTAGGTGTTTGGGACTTTCAGTTGTCTCTCTTTCCCTTACTTTTTCTCTTTTTTTAATCCCCTCTCTCTCTTTTTATGTTCTTGCTTTATTTTCTGATTTAATCGTTTTTTTGCTCCTACTCTCATGTGACAACTGACTGTAGTCATAATTTAACATTCTAGTATACATTGGATATTGGCTAGTCCCAGAGGAATTCATGGTCTCACTGGGGTTTTGATGCAGTTTACATTGGATCATGGTAGATTATAGACATACCTCGTGAGTTATCTTTTTCTATCTGTACACAGTATTCTTGGTTTGTCTACCACATGGGGCTGTAAAAGGTGACATGGGCAAGCTACAGTATGTTTTTCCTTTTTTTTTCCTTTTTACTTGCTTTGGTTGCACAAATTCTTGACAGTAATTGTGTTATCTCTGATTAGATGTCATAACATACATACTAAAGAGGAATGTTTTTAAGTGTAATTAATGATTGTATTTTAAAGTCTATATGTAAAGGTTCAGTTACGTATTGTATGTGTGTATTATTTTTTGTGTTCTTACATGCTGTCAAATACACACATTGGTGTGTGTGTGTATATATTTGTAGATTGTGTTTACCCTAACCAACATACTTGGGGTGATTACTCTTATGTTTTATGGACTGTGAATGATATGATATGCTTGTGTATTTGTTTATTTAAATGGTGTGCTAGGTTGACTAATTTGTTGTAATGGAGATCTTCTTGTTTTGTCATGTATGTGATGTAGTCATTCATAGTATGTTATAATATGAATTGCAGCCCTGAGGAAGCCAGTGATAGGGTGAAACACATTGGTTGTGCTTTAGCATAAATTGAAAACAAGAATAAATGACAGAAAGGACAGAGGAGGTGCCTACTTTGCTTTGATTTGACTCACTTCTTTTAATATACTTTTTATTTAAGTTGCCTCTCTAATGTAAATACGTGCTATCAATGTTGGACCATTTGGTTGCTGGCCTATAGAGGTGGGCAATTGATACTGTGTACAGAGTGGCTATGACAGGTGGTGCAGTAAAAGGTTCCCTGGCTGTCAATATTTGGCCAGTACACAAAATGCTGCATGCATGTAACTAATCAAATGCCATAGCCAACCAGCTAATTGTGAGGCTAGTGCAACATTCATCTCTGAATGGAGGAACTCAAGATCAGACCATTTTCTTTCTCAGTCCTTATCTTATCAGGGAGGGGATGCCCAAGACATGTTTAAATATAAACTCCACCAAAACCAAGCATTTGCTTACCTCCAAATACAGTTCAATATGTGACAGGGGTCTGGTCTCAACTCCTGGATACATCTCACTTCGGCTAAGTCAGTTTACAGTCTGGGAATGTGGATAGATACTGACCATTCCTCGAAGACACAAGTGCTCACGGTCACCTCCCCTTCTTTGAACTTAGAAAGCTAATGAGAATACTGTAATTCATTGAACTTCAGTGAATATCTGGATACAATCTTGGTTGGAGCTACAGTGATCTAATTCTTTTGCAGCCCAAACCAAAAGTTTACACCATTTAGCACTGGTTCAAAATGTTAAAGCCATGCTGCTGTTTGATGTTATTAGGATATGTCATATTTCTCAGGTCCTAAGATCCCTACACTGGCTTCACGTCAGTTGTTATAGTATCTTTAAAGCAAAGACAATTGTACAGAAATTGTAAATAAAACTATGCATGTGTTCACAGAATCCTCAGCCATTACGTTTATTTGATACATCCCAAATTCAATATTATCATCTGCTTAACAGTCTGCTCTACTGGTGATAAAACCAGAATGGTCTCTTATATGAAAAGGTATTTTTTAGCAACAGCTGCCAATGCATTAAATGGTCTCACTGTCCTTTGTGGATAAAGGGCAGATTTCTCATAGCCTGAAAGAGCCTCACATTCTTTCTTTTCATCCAGTAGTTTCAATCACTATGTTCATTAGTTAAATTCCTTATTAGAAATGTTTTATTTAAAAAAAAACAAATACAGTACTTTCTTAACTCGTCTTTTCCGGGCATAATTTAAAAGTCAAATATCTACCAAATGTACATTTAAGTATAATACAGCTGACACCTGTTTTTTTGAAAACCCTACTTCTCAAGACTTGATAGTTTAATATATTTTCACTTGTACAAAATGTGCAAGGAATTCCCTACAAGGGGTTTACAGTAATGAGTCTTGCAATAGGTCTCACTGGGATCATTTTTTCACACCCCCATACTGAACGACTTAAAATTCCCTTTAAGATATGTGCTGTATATGGCTTCTGAGTCACATTACACAAATGACTCATAGGTTGGCCTTCTCAACCGTTTCAGTAGTCCTAATAGTATAGCTCTGTTAATCCTCACCACTGAATCTGTGTGTAGATGTAGATACAAATTTATCTCACTGATTGACCACCCCCTCAGAACCTTACGCACCACAACAAAACTATTCCCACATAGTCCACTCTGATAAACTCACATTCTTCCAACAAGAACAGCGAATGGTGGAGCATATTACTCGGGCTTTGGGGTTCTATCCAGGTTATGGTATGTTATGTAAAGGCTACAGTATAATAAGTGCAACGTTGTGTGAAAATATATATTTTATCAGATGATAAAAGCTGAGAAATCCTTGTTGTTATTTCTACTATAGTTTCACTACCAATAACTCCTGCCTCAGAGATATCAGTTGGGAGGTAATTAACTCTGAAACCGAAGTTTGTGTACTAGGATGAATCATTTTAATCCCAAAGGTAATGCACGGCGAGTCATCCTGATGAGATCTCTCCAGCTCAATGCTGGTTATCATGTGGGATCACTCCTACGTAAAATCCTGATTGGAGGGTTCTTTGTTTGGTCAATAAGAGGCAACATGTGAACGATATTGTAAAATGACAGCACGAAAAGTAAAGCTCAATGAAAAAGATGGGTTTGCAAAAAAATTAGGCCCATATTTATACTTTTTTTGCTGTGCTTTTGCATCATTTTTTGATGAAAAAGCTGCACAAACTTACAAAATATAGGGAGATATTTATACTTGTTTTGTGCCGAATTTGTGTCATTTTTTTACGCAAATTCGGTGCAAAACTAACTCTATATTTATTCTTTGTTGTGGAGTTAAAGTCATTTTTTGGACATGGAAACCTACCTTGCATCAATGAGATGCAAGGTAGGCATTCCCATGCAAAAAATGACTCTATGGCCCTAGTGCCATATTTACCACCTGTGTGAAAATCACGCACGGGGAGGAGGGGTCAAATAATGGTGCAAAGCTTTCTTTGCACCATTATTTAATGCCTGGGTCAGGGCAGGAGTTAAGGGTCGTGTGGGCCTACGTCCATGGTGGAACACCATGGATAAGCCCACAGGTGCCTTCACCAGTCCCCAGGGACACCCCACCCACACCAGAGGGACAGCAGAGGATGGGGGACCCCATACCAGGTAAGTACAGGTAAGTATTTTTTTAAGTACAATGGGGGACCCTGAAATGGGGCCCCCTATATGGCACTGGGTGAAATGGCCATCCTCAGGGGACCCTGGTCCCTCGTGCTGGCCATTGGGGTGATGGGCATTACATGTGGTATGGATGGTTTGCGTCAGAAAATGATGCTAGGATGGTTAGAGTCATTTTTTTTTAACTCTAACATGCCTAAAGTCATTTTTGGGTGCAAAACCCCCTTCTCCCATACTACCACCCCCACCCGGCTAACGTCATTTGTTTTATGCTAGCCTACCCTTTGAGCTGGCTTGCACCATTCCATAAATATGGTGCTCGACTGGCGGTCAAGAATGGTGCAAACCAGTGAAAAACTTTTTTATGCAAAAGTGCGATAGTGCAGTTTTGCACCATAATTGTATTTTGTAAGTTTGTGTCGCTTTTGCATCAAAAAATGAAGTAAATGCAGCGCAAAAAAAGTATAGATATGGGTCTTAAACTCAAACTATAACGACTTACTAAAATAGTAAGAACATTTGCCATCCTTTGTACATCTCCCAAGTGTGATAAGAAGTAGTGGCAATGTGCCAGAAAGTTGCCTTTTCCAGTTACTTTAAAATATTATGTGATAGATAATAGAAGCCACATCAACTGTTATGCAAATTTTATGCTCACGTCTTTCTTATACTGCAAATCGTGCACAATCTGTGTGGCTATCTGCACTTTTTGAATTATGGAACTGCAATATATAATTGTCAAAAAATACTAAACATAATATTAACAAAATCATTTTAACAGTAACAGTAATAGTAGTAGGAACTACATTTAAATATATATTTTTAATGGATTTCGAGTGGGTGAAAATATATTGGGGGTCATTACGACCTCGGTGGTTTTGCAAAAAGACGGCCGAGGCCACGGGAGACAGAATACCGCCATTGCCGGCGGTATTCCTGGCTCCCTATTATGACATTTCCGCTGGGCCACTGTTACCGTCTGCTGGCCCAGCGGAAATGTCACATCCACATTGCTGCCGGCTCGTAATAGACGGCTCTGATGTGCGAAATTTAGGCAGTGAAATGCGCGACGGGGCTATGCCTGGGGGCCCCTGCACTGCCCATGCCCATGAAGCTCAAGTGCATGGGCAGTGCAGGGGCCCCGAGGGGCACCCCAAGTCCCCTTACCGCCAGCCTTTCAATGGCGGTGTTTACCACCACGGACAGGCTGGCGGTCGGGGACTCATAAGCACCTGGGGATTATGACCGCCAGGCGGAAACCTGGCGGAAAAGTGGAGGGGCCGGCGGTATGGCCGTGGCTTTTCCGCCACGGTTATGATTGCTGCCGGAACACCGCCAGCCCGTTGGCGGTGTTACCGCCAAATTACCGCCGGACGCCAGGGTCGAAATGACCCCCATCGTTTTAAATCTGCAACCTTTTGAGGAGTTCAGATTTCCGACATTTGCTTAGTGTGAGACGCTTCCCTATTTAAGTGTTAGCACCTGTTCATTGTGAGGTATTTTTCATTCTAATAGAAACTAGCCCGATGTAGAATGTATGCAGACTTTACCTAGCTGTTTAGCATTTGCATCGTAAATTGTCATACTTTTTAAGCAGCTATGAGGCAAACTTTGCTGTTTTCCATAGAATATTGCGAAACGTGAGAAAATTGCAGAATAATACACTCAAGTAAGCTATTCCTGAGACTGTTCTAGAACATATTGACATTATGTGATCCTAATTAGTGTTCCAATATTTACTGCTCAGAGCAAAGTAGCACTATTGACTATACCGTCTGCTTTTCACAAAAAAAGGTTGGCTTCAACTAATATAACGGTTTTGAATGTCTGTGTGACACCAACAGTACAAGGTTTTGATTCTTCCCCCTCCCCCTTCCTTTGGTATGTTTGGTCCAGTCCCATGACGTAGCGTAACTGAATAAATAGGTTCATAACCGTGTTCCGAAGCAGCCACAACCAAGTAGGAATGTGTGTGTCCGCCTTAATGTCAAGGTTGCCTCAGATAAAGACTTCTGTACAAGTGCGGCCAACATAACTAACACGAGAGCAAGATGAATGACAGATAGAGTAAACTGTTTTTTTTTTATATATATATATATCTTGTGTGTAGTAAACACGAGAACCTACAATTCCCACAATGAGTCAATTTGGGATTTTACCTCCAAGGAACACTTACCCAAATCTACCAGGTCATGAAACGTTTCAATTTTTGTGTTTGCTTAATTCACTTGCAGTGTATTATAATAAATATTAGCACTATTAGTACTACATATAAGACTATCATTAACAGTTTATATTTAGAGCCCGTCCAAAATGTAATGTGTGATGTTAGCTACTTAAATGTGCAACAATATTTTCTGACACTGAACGTGTTTCTTAGTTAATGAGGTCGTTGCTTCAGTGCGCTGCCTAAGCCAAACACTGACTATTCCTTATCCTGTGCTGCCATCTGATGGAAAAATGAAATTTTAACTTTACCGAAACAGAAAGAATGTTGGTAATTTGTTGAATAAATATTCAGCTAACCTGAAAGCTAGGTGAGAAGAGGCAAGAACATATTATAGTGGTTCGGAAAGTGGCTGGATGGTAGGTAAATTAGATTACTGTGATAACACGATGACTAAAAACGATAGTAAGTATCTGCTCGGTGGTTACGAGTTTGTCTTCATACTATCTGAACACGGGTACGTTGCATTTCAACTCACAGTTAGATTTCCATACTTTGGCCCATATTTATACTTTCTTTGCACCGGATTTGCGTCATTCTTTGACGCAAAAGCGGTGCAAATTTACAAAATACAGGGGCATATTTATACTCCGTTTGCGCTGGAATTGCGTCGTTTTTTTTGACGCAATTTCGACGCAAAACTAACTCCATATTTATACTTTGGCGTTAGACGCGTCTAGCGCCATAGTCCATGGAGTTAGCGTCATTTTTTAGCGTGGACACCTACTTTGCGTTAATTATATGCAAGGTAGGCGTTCCCGTCTAAAAAATCGACTCCGAGGCATGTGCGTCGGATTTATACTCCCGGGCAAAATTCACGCCCGGGAGTGGGCGGGTCCAAAAAAATGACATACGGCCGCTTTTGCGCCGTTTTTTAGCGCCTGCAAAAGGCAGGCGTTAAGGGACCTGTGGGCTCTGAAGGAGCCCAGAGGTGCCCTCCCATGCCCCCAGGGACACCCCCTGTCACCCTTGCCCACCCCAGGAGGACACCCAAGGCTGGAGGGACCCATCCCAGGGACATTAAGGTAAGTTCAGGTAAGTTTTTTTTTTTTTTTTGTGGCATGGGGGGCCTGATTTGTGTCCCCCTACATGCCACTATGCCCAATGACCATGCCCAGGGGACAGAAGTCCCCTGGGCATGGCCATTGGGCAAGGGGGCATGACGCTGTCTATCCCCCTACGCCGACGCTGCCTGGTGTACGTCATTTTTTTAACGCACACCAGACGGCGATGGCGGCTAACGCCGGCTAACGTCATTCAATAAATACGGCGCCCGCATGGCGCTTCAGAATGGCTTTAGCCGCCGCTAAGTTTTTTGACGCAAAACTGCGTTGGCGCAGTTTTGCGTCAAAAAGTATAAATATGGGCCACAATTGTTTATGGGCCAAAAAGTGACGCTAATGCGGCGCAAAAAAAAGTATAAATATGGGCCTTTATTTTGTAAGTTTGCACCGTTTTTGCGTCAAAAAATAACGCAAATGTGGCGCAAAGAAAGTATTTTACCTCAGTTTATTGGTAGTCTCTGATTTTGATATGGACGACTTATCACCAGCCTTATTCAGGTCTTCAGTGTGAGAATCACAAATAAATCTTTCAAGTTACCCATTTCCTGTGTTGTGGGACTAAAGTTTGTTAAAAACAGAAAATCTGCTATTAAATTAGGTCAATTTTGATAATTGTTCCCTTTGTTTTAGGTGAAGTTTCTGCCAGGGATGATAACAGCTCCTTCATTGAAACATAAATTATTCTGCAGATCCTTACATCTAAATGTATTCTCTTTGAACGTTCTCAGTGTAAAGCAAGAAAGCTGAAAGCTAGGGTAGATTGGCCCTTGCCATGAGGCCATAGTGCAAGGATTAATTCCCACGGTCGTATGTCTAATGAAAACCTTTTACGGTCCAGCACGCAAAGCGCTCTGTCGCTGTTGTTAGCTCTCTACAAGCCTGTAACCACGCCCATCAGTTAGGTTGGTTTGTGGGCTTGCCTTTTAAAATTTGCTTGATTTGATTATTGAAAGGCATCCATCCCTCATGCCCGTTCCACTGTTTAGGCCTCCTCAAGCATACTGGCCAACTACTGAGAACATACAAGGCTTGATGTTTTCTTTATGGTTTCTGGATTTCTTTTTCTCTTTATTTCGTAGTCAGTGCAATCTCGCTGGGCAGTAGTTGCGCGATTTGCATGACACTAATCATGTTACATAGATAATTGCACTTTTGCTGGTTACATGGATGATTGCACTTTTGCCAGAAACATGGATAATTGTACTTTTGCCGATAGATTCACTGCGAGCTAACTTCTGTTTCCTTTTGTGTGCTTGCTTCAGGTTTATGGGCCATTGGTTTGCTTTTGTGAAACTATTTATCAGTTTATGTGGCAAGAAAAATCCAGTTAGGAGTTCACAATGCTAATAGCTCTAACCCGAGCAAACGCGAGACCCATTGTATTGCAAATGCTTGTTTATCCTTCCTATTAGTCCAGGTGGGACTGATCAACTAGGAGGGTTAAGAGGGCTATCCAGAGTAAATCAAAAACATTTCTCCTACCTCTTGCATTACTAACAATCATCAACAAAATGTCTTTTGAGACTGGATAGCCCCTTTAATGCACGTGGCCCCGTTTCCTGATCCATTGAGTTGAGAAACAAATTGAATTTATGGGTGCATTTTCTCTGGAAGCAAAAGTGGCTTAATGCCACCTGTAAATACGGCACAGGGTAGTGCGCCACAAGAGAGTCTCTTCCGGAGTGACCCTCCGGGTGCACTAGGGGCTCATAAATATGCTGCTTTATCTCCTGCCCAAGCCTCTTAACATCTTAGTAGAAAAATAACTTAATTGTCCACAATTTTCTGCAAAGTGCTTATCAATATACTAAGATCAGAGATGTAAAGTTTTGCAAATGATGAAGGGCTGTATCCACGTTTAAGTGTCACCAATACTGGGTTACACAGAAACGTGACTAACACTATGAAAGCTTAAAACAGAGCTCACTAATGAAGGGCAGTCCTGAAAGGCATTTGGCATGCAAAATTGCTTGTGCAATGTAATACGACTTTGTATGTTTTATAAACTTGAAGGCTAAAGGTGAATTCATGAGTGGTTTAAAAGACACCAGAATTTGCTTATAGTGAAAATGTAATAAACATCACCAAATACATTAAAACAAATATACAAAAAAGATTAACATTCATTTGAAAAGTGACTTCAGTCCAACAGACGTTCATGAAGCCATGCATTAACAGTGCAATAAAAGGCATCACAAGTCCTGTTCTAGGAAACTTTTCCGTAACATGTCTACTTGCCTATAGAATCTATAACATATTTACACATATAAAATCAAGGGTTTTTGAAGCTCTGGAAAACAAAGATTGTACAAATACTCTAAAGCAATCAAATTGTACAGCGCCTCAACAGTTGTTTCTTTATTGCCCTTCACCAAGCATCCAGTGACCTTCACAAATAGTCAACACATTCCAACTATGTTTGAGATTCCTTCTTTTGTAGGACCTAAACTTGTCCTTATACTGCTTAGGGGTGAGATCATCTCTTGTGATTAGGGTGTCCTTCATGATAGAGTAAGTGAGCCCCTGAGGATCCCCTAAGGGTGTCAGAGTATCCCTCCCCTCTACCTCAAAGTGCTTCCACAGACCCAACCCCTAATGTGCTTCAGGGACCAGATTCATGTGGAGAGCAGACTCATACCCCTTAAACCACAGGTAGATGTCACCCTCCCTCTTGTAATCTTTCACTAGGTGTTTAGGAATGTGCACCCTCCTCTCATACTGCACTGTGGTATTACTGCCACCATCTCTACTAGATTGGCTCCTCTGATCTAGTTCCCTCAAACTAAGGTCATGAGCCAATAGAATCTTCTTCTCTTCTATGCCCATCATCATCTTCAATAACTCCAACTGGTGAGCCCTCACTGCCTGTCTGTCCTGCAACTCTTCAGGTGTCAGACCCTTGGATGACACACTGCTACCTGCCCTGGTGACCCTCCCCCCAGACATAACAGGTCCACACCATTGTGAAAACTCTGTGCTTCCTCATCCCCATCCTCATCCTCTGTTTGCCCCCCAGCTGTCACCCAGGCCCTCAATGCCTTTTGAAGTTCCTCCTTCCTGGTGGAGCTCCTAATGGGACATGCACGATCCTTACAGAACTGTTTCGACTGAGCACCTGAGTATCTTTTCAGTTTCCCTAATTCAAAAACGTATCCAGGTGCATCTCCACATTAAGACATGATGGCAAGTCAGAAAGTGCAAAGTTCCAAAGCAGAAAAAGAATTCCCAATGAAGACTTCAAGAATCACTAAAAAGACCACCAAAAATATGGAAGCAGGACAAAGTCCAAAAAGAGAAACAAGTAAAAACAAGTAGTATGTGGTCACGTAATGGTCTGCACTGAAAACAGTAGTGTACACTTAATCACTGTATGTCAAGCACAAATACAAGTCCAATCGTCACCGCTGATCACCAATGTTAGAAATGGGGTCTTTGGTTGGCAGTCAGGTTACCCCCTGTTCAAACAAGGACCTTCACTCTACTCAGAGTAAAGGAGAATCACACTCAGTTAACCCCTGCTCACCTCATTGGTAGCTTGGCACAAGCAGGCAGGCTTAACTTCAGAAGCAATGTATAAAGTATTTGTACTGACCCCCACAGTAATACAGTGAAAACACTTCAAAATGTACACCACACTAATTTAGACAAGACCAAAACAACGAAAATTCAACATAATCCATTTAAAATATGAATTTTCAAAACAAGAAGAGTCTTAATTCTTAGAAAACAGTGAGAATGCTGTTGTTACACAAAGTACCTGGTTAGTGTCAGTCAGTCAGTCAGTCAAAATAACTTTATTCGGTGTATTGCCATAAAAATACACATACGTACATATAAATCATCATAAAAAACAGTACTTATTGCACAATTCCAAAGGCAAGACTCTTCGATCTGCAAGTCTATAAAATCTAAGCGTACCACTTAAGCCTACTAAGTCAATATATAATAATAAATACTTATAAAGTCATATACGACAATAAAACAGTATTTGAATTCCATTAATAAATAAATAGTCACATCACTAATTCATATTGAATCCTAATGGTGATAGCGGATTTGATAAAACTTAAAATAGAGCTGCACATTTGTTTGGATGAAAGGCTTTGAATGCCAATCAATCCTTCTTTATAAGAAAGAGTGTGTAAATTACACAAAATAGGTAATAAAAAGGTTTCCCTAGGAACTGAATAGAGTAAACAAAATAAAATAAAGTGATAAGTACTTTGTTTCGAGAAATTGTCACAAGGGCATGGCGGTAATGTTTTTTCCCACATGCATTTTGTTGGAAACGCCACTCTAAAGTGAATCATATTAAATCTAAAAAGTACAAGTAAAGAGTATAGGGAAGGGATCGGAAACCAAACAAAATAAGGTTCTATCGAATTTGATGATGAAATTTGTACATATAAATCAAAAGAACTCTTTCTCTGCCACTTGGGGCCTTATTTATACTTTTTGGTGCAAAACTGCACTAAGGCAGTTTTGCCCCAAAAAGTTTTGCACCGGCTTGCACCATTTTTTAGCACCAGCTGGGCACCATATTTATGGAATGGTGCAAGCCGGTGCAAAGGGTAGGCTAGCTTAAAAAAAAAAATACGTTAGGCAGTTTTGAGTCAAAATAAATGATTCTGACCAGATTAGCATCATTTTTTGACGCTAAGTGGCGTATTTATACTCTGTTTGCAATGAATTAGCGTCATTTTTTTTTTACTCTAATTCAGTGCAAAACTAACTCCATATTTATACTTTGGTGCTAGACCCGTCTAGCACCAAATTAATGGAGTTAAAGTCATTTTTTGGAAGTGGAAACCTACCTTGCCTTAATGAGATGCAAGGTAGGCGTTCCCGTGCAAAAAAATGACTCTATGGCCTTAACACCATATTTATACTCCCATGTAAAAATGGTGCAAGGGAGGGAGGAAGGGTCAAAAAATGGGGCAAAGCTTGCTTTGCCCCATTTTTTAAGACCTGGGTCAGGGCAGGTCTTAGGGGACCTGTGGCCCTATTTCCATGGTGGAACACCATGGAATAAGCCCAGAGGTGCCCTCCCTAGGCCCTAGGGGCACCCCCACCCACACTAGAGGGACTGCGAGGATGGGGGACCCCATCCCAGGTAAGTACAGGTAAGTGCATTTTATTTTTGAAAGTGCCATAGGGGGCCCTGAAATGGGCCCCCATATATGGCACCGGGTGCAATGGCCATGCCCAGGGGACCCCTGTCCTCTGTGCTGGCCACTGGGGTGGTGGGCATGACTCCTGCCTTTCCTAAGGCAGGAGTCATGTGGCATGGTAGGTTTAGCACCATAAAATGACGCTAATCTGGTTAGAGTCATTTATTTTTACTCTAACCTGCCTAAAGCCATTTTTTGGTGCTAAACCCTCTTCTTCTATACTGCCAGCCCCACCCGACTAAAGTCATTTTTTAAAACTCTAGCCTACCCTTTGCACCGGCTTGCACCATTCCATAAATATGGTGCCCGGCTGGTGCACAGAAATGGTGCAAGCCGGTGCTCAACTTTTTGGTGCAAAACTGAGTTAGTGGAGTTTTGCAGCAAAAAGTATAAATAAGGGCCAATATTTTGTAAGTTTGCGCCACTTTTGTGTCATAAAATGACGTTAATGCGGTGCAAAAAAAGTTTAAATCAGGGCCTTGGTGCTAGATGGGTCTAGCACCAAAGTATAAATATGGAGTTAGTTTTGCACCGAATTAGAGTAAAAAAAAATGACACTAATTCGGTGCAAACAGAGTATAAATATGCCCCTAAATATGGTATTAAGGCCATAGAGTCATTTTTTGCACGGGAATGCCTACCTTGCATCTCATTAAGGCAAAGTAGGACTCCACTTTCAAAAAATGACTTTAACTCCATAAATTTGGTGCTAGAGGGGTCTAGCACCAAAGTATAAATATGGAGTTAGTTTTGCACCGAATTTGAGTAAAAAAAAATGACACTAATTTGGTGCAAACAGAGTATAAATATGCCCCTTTGGCCCATATTTATACTTTTTGACGCTAAACTGCGCTAACGCAGTTTAGCGTCAAAAAATTTAGCGCCGTCTAACGCCATTCTGAAGCGCCATGCGGGCGCCGTATTTATGGAATGGCGTTAGCCGGCGCAAGCAGACCGGCGCTGCCTGGTTTGCGTGGAAAAAAAACACGTAGACCAGGCAGCGCCGGCGTTGGGAAAAAATGACGTTAGGGCGTCTTAAAATAGGGCAAGTCAGGTTGAGGCAAAAAAATCGCCTCAACCCGATTTGCGCCATTTTTTTTACGACGCCCAGACGCCATTTCATGACTCCTGTCTTAGTAAAGACAGGAGTCATGCCCCCTTGCCCAATGGCCATGCCCTGGGGACTTGTGTCCCCTGGGCATGGTCATTGGGCATAGTGGCATGTAGGGGGGCACAAATAAGGCCCCCCTATGCCACCCAAAAAAAAGTAAAAAAATATAAAAAATAATACTTACCTGAATGTCCCTGGGGTGGGTCCCTCCATCCTTGGGTGTCCTCCTGGGGTGGGCAGGGGTGGCAGGGGGGGTCCCTGGGGGCAGGGGAGGGCACCTGTGGGCTCATTTTGAGCCCACAGGCCCCTTAACGCCTACCCTGACCCAGGCGTTAAATGGTGGCGCAAATGCGGGGTTTTTTGACCCGCCACCTCCCGGGCGTGATTTTTGCCGGGAGTATAAATACGACGCATTTGCGTCGCCGTCATTTTTTTAGACGGGAACGCCTTCCTTGCATCTCATTAACGCAAGGAAGGCGTTCACGCAAAAAAATGACGCTATTTGCCAATACTTTGGCGCTAGACGCGTCTAACTCCAAAGTATAAATATGGCGTTAGTTTTGCGCCGAATTTGCGTCGAAAAAAACGACGCAAATTCGGCGCAAACGGAGTATAAATACGGGCCTTTGTATCTAAGATTCGTAGCGTACTCTTTATATCAGAATTTAACAATTTCCTTCACATTGGTGGGCAAGAGCTCTGGTTTAGAATACATAAACTCCAAGTCCAAATTTCGAAAATTTTCGAATTTTGTTGTGGTTTGCTAACGAAATACAGGCCCATATTTATACTTTTTGACGCAAAACTGCGCCAACGCAGTTTTGCGTCAAAAAAATTCGCGCCGGCTAACGCCATTCTGAAGCACCATGCGGGCGCCGTATTTATTGAATGACGTTAGCCGGCGTTAGCCGCCGGCGCCGTCTGGTGTGCGTTAAAAAAAACGACGTACACCAGGCAGCGCCGGCGTAGGGGGATATGGAGCTTGGGTGTCAAGAAATGGGGCAAGTCAGGTTGAGGCAATTTTTTCGCCTCAACCCGATTTGCGCCATTTTTTTTCACTCCCAACCCCCATAGAAATGACTCCTGTCTTAGCAAAGACAGGAGTCATGCCCCCTTGCCCAATGGCCATGCCCAGGGGACTTCTGTCCCCTGGGCATGGTCATTGGGCATAGTGGCATGTAGGGGGGCACAAATCAGGCCCCCCTATGCTACATAAAAAATAAAATAAAAACACTTATCTGAACTTACCTTAATGTCCCTGGGATGGGTCCCTCCAGCCTTGGGTGTCCTCCTGGAGTGGGCATGGGTGACAGGGAGTGTCCCTGGGGGCATGGGGGGGGCCCTCTGGGCTCCTTCAGAGCCCACAGGTCCCTTAACGCCTGCCTTTTGCAGGCGCTAAAAACCGGCGCAAAAGCGGCCGTACCTCATTTTTTTGGACCCGCCCACTCCCGGGCGTGATTTTGCCCGGGAGTATAAATCCCACGCACATGCCTCGGAGTCGATTTTTTAGACGGGAACGCCTACCTTGCATATAATTAACGCAAAGTAGGTGTCCACGCTAAAAAATGACGCTAACTCCATGGACTTTGGCGCTAGACGCGTCTAACGCCAAAGTATAAATATGGAGTTAGTTTTGCGTCGAAATTGCGTAAAAAAAAAAACGACGCAATGTCGGCGCAAACGGAGTATAAATATGCCCCACAGTCTTTTACACAATCATGTGTTAAAGTAGCCGCCGGATTTGACCATACTTTTATCCATAACAAAAGGGGGGCAATATCTATCAAATCTGTAATGTAGCGGATTCCCAACTACTCATGGCATATAATATTCGCTACATTCTTGGGCACCATAAGTAGCCGGTGGAGAAATTTGTTCTCTGCCCGTTGTAATATACTTGAACTGGTATATCCCCAGAGGCCTCCCCCATAAATCGCCGCCGAGACACATTTGGATTTATAGAGCGTGATGATCTGATGAACCGGTCTATGCCCTAATCTACGGGCAAAGCGAAAGATTGCTTCACCATTTCTTTCCATTTGTTGAAGCTTAAAATTCAAATGGAATTTCCATGACAGAGAGGAACTTAGGTACAAACCTTGTTAAGGTGTTCCCCCCCATTTTAAAACATTTAGTGCGTGTGTTTTTAGGACCACAGATCATAACATGTGACTTTTTAAAATTAACTTTCAAGTCAAGCTCTTGTGTGTGCACCTGGTTAGTGTAAAAAAAAAAAGACGCACGGGTGAGCATTCATTGGAAAAGGCAGGGATGCTTTGATCCTTCCTTGCAAGGGAGGGCACATGTCATTTTCTTCTCCGGTCAGGTCGGTGAAGCGTAGTTTCTTCTCCCTCGCAAGAGAGGAATGTGTTGATTTCCAGATGGGGCACCTTAGATCTGTGCCGAATCAGGTTGACTTTGAGGCCCAGAGATGATGTTTGGAAAATAACCTGTTGCACGGTGTTAGAAGACCCAGCTGCGTTGGGTTCGAGTTGTTATCGGCAGCCGCAAGCGGGTGTTGTGCGTCTTTTCTCCAGCCACAAAGAGTCCATCTACCAGCTGCGATGAAGGAGGAGTGTCGATTTTAGGCACGAGTCCGGCAGCGCGTCATTTATCAGCCGCGTTGCAGGTGGTGTGTGGAAAGTTCCCCCGCACAGCGTTTTGTGCATGGATTTTCAGCTCTTGACTGCTACCTTTACCTCTCAAGGGCCCAGGGACTGGATAGGACACGATTTGGTAGGGCTGGAGTCTCAGCAGAGAGTCCAGATGTTAGCAAAAGAAGTCTTTCATGGCCCTGATACTTCAAAACAGGAGCCAAGCTCAACTCAAGCCCTTGGAGATTCTTCACAAGCAGGAATATACCAAAAACGTCCAGTCTTTGTCCTCTTTCACTGGCAAAAGCAGCAACTGCAGGATAGCCAAACAAAGCACAGTCACAGGCAAGGGTAGTACCTCTCTTCAGCTCTTCTCCTTGGCAGAGGATCCTCTTGAATCCAAAGTGATCTAATTTTGAGGGGGTTTGGGTCCAATACTTATACCCCTTTCTGTCTTTGAAGAAGCCTACTTCAAAAGAAAGTCTCAGTTGTTCATAAGATCCTGCCTCACCCAGGCCAGGCTCCAGACACACACCAGGGGGTTGGAGACTGCATTGTGTGAGGGCAGGCACTGCCCTTTCAGACGTGACCGACCACTCCTCCCTCCCTTCTTACCATAGATGTCTCATCAGGATATGCAGGTTACACCCCAGCTCTCTTTGTGTCACTGTCAGGAGGAGATTCACAAACAGTCCAACTGTCAAACTGATCCAGATGGACAAATCACAAACAGGCAGAGTCACAGAATGGTTTAAGCAAGAAAATGCCTACTTTCTAAAAGTGGTATTTTCTAAATAACAATCTAAAAACCAACTTCACTAAAAGATGTATTTTTAAATTGTGAGTTCAGAGCCTGTAAAGTCCATATTTCTATCTGCTTTCAAAGGGAATACAATATTTAAAACCAGCCCCCAGGTTAACCTATGCGAGAGATAGGCCTTGCAACAGTGAAGACTGAATTCAGGTACATGTCACACCTTTAACATACACTGCACCCTGCCCATGGGGCTACCTAGGGCCTACCTTAAGGCTGCTTTACATGGATAAAAGGGAAGGTTTAGGACTGTCAAGTGGGTTATTGACAGTTTAAAACTGCACACACAGACACTGCAGTGGCAGGTCTGAGCCATGTTTATAAGGCTGCTTATGTGGGTGGCACCACTAGTGTTGTAGGCCCACTAGTTGCATTTGATTTACAGGCTCCGGGCACCTCTAGTGCACTTTACTAGGGACTTACTACTAAATCAAATATGCCACTCATGGATAAGCCAATTTACACATACATTTTACATAGGAACCTTTGCACTTTAGCACTGGTTAGCAGTGGTAAAGTGCACAGAGTATCAAAAACAGCAAAAAAGGAGTCCAGAACACACCAATGACTTAGGAAGAAATTAGGGGAGACCACGCCAAGGATGCCAAGTCTAAGAACTGCCATGATGGGTGAATTTGTGTCAACACGGACCACTGGGATGTGGTCAGTAACAAATACCAACATGAATGGCTTGCGTAAGGGTTGCTCCTTCTGAAATGGAAATATTAATTTCTGTAACTAAAAGCTTTCATATCCAGAACCACATTATATTTTGTCTGTGATTCCAGAAGGACAAAAACTGTTTTACATCCTGCAGGTAGAGGAAGGCTTGTGCCACCTTGGATGAAGGGACTGTGATACGAGTTGCATTAAACTGAAAAAGGAAGTACTAAAAAAAGGTTTGACTTTGATGTAAAATGATTGTGTATAGTGAACTCTCCAGTCACTACCTAGTTCTTAGGAACCTATTCAGAAGATTCCTGGACCAGAAAACAAACATAAAAAAAGGTACCAGATTCTGTCTGGCATCAGGGCAAAGAGGAGCCAATAACTCCTACTGGCTTAAGTCATTGGTCTCCTTTTGCTGCTTCAGTGACACAAAAGGCAAAAGGGATCCCTGAACTGAAGAAGGTACGTCGATCCATTTTGGAATAAACTGTGATAGGGCCCTGGGTGGAGAGAAACCTGGCACCTAGAATTCTGGTGTGAGGACATAAAGGCAGCAGGAGAAGGAAAGAGGAACTTTTGAACAACTGAGAACTTTCAGGGACTTTGTGATTTTTTTTACCACCTCCACAGGATGAGGACTATGGGCAAAGGCTTCCTCAAGAAGAGTGCACCCTAGATGGTCAAGAT
This sequence comes from Pleurodeles waltl, assembly GCF_031143425.1. NCBI lineage: Eukaryota > Metazoa > Chordata > Amphibia > Caudata > Salamandridae > Pleurodeles > Pleurodeles waltl. Next base: position 358,470,696 of record NC_090449.1, on the reverse strand, counting down.
TATCCGGTATGAGCCATGCTGAGCTTTTTTTTTCTGAAGAAACATGTTTCAGCTTGTCTTGTGCATCCCTGTGACAGAAACAGCTTCCAAAACCAAAATTGTGGCTAACTCACCTTTTACATTAAAACATCATATCTCATGTTCCCCTTTATCAATGTGATCCCTTTTTTCTATTTGCTCCTTCGATTTTTTATAATTTTTCTAAATTGGTTTGGTTATTTTATGGTGGTGTGTTCTTAAGTTTAATGTGGTTTGGTGCTGCTAAATTTAACATATATTTCTATGGAGAGTTGTCTACTGTTTGTGCCACTAATGCCAGTGCTTGAGGACAGATTCTCTTAAAAATGTATTGCGTCCTAACCAGATTGTGTTTATTAAATTGGTAGTGGTACCCCCTTCTAAAATAAATAAAAAACTAAATTTCTAACAATTAGAGCTAGTTGATTGCAACATTTGATGTGGAATTAAGTGGGTCAACAACCATCAATTTCATGTGACAGCTAAGATGGCAAGTGACATGGACGGTGGCTGGAAACTGTAAAGGTACCTGAAATTATAAAGCATTTTTTTATCCTTAAAGGAGACAGTTATGCAGAACACTTCATGAAACCATTACAATCTTGATGTCATTTAAAATCTGGATGGATTTTCGCAGGTGTAAAACTGATCTTTTCACAATGACCATCCCGTGAACCTGGAAATCTCCCGAATTCCTTAATAAAAGGAGAGTTATGAACAGTCAAGGAGGATACACAGAAACATTCTGTGTGATAATTACTAATAATAATGAATAATTGTATGGATTAAATATAAAGTTCATAACATCTGGATCCAACAAATAAGCCAGTTGCAAATTTTACTAAACTGCAAAACTTCATGCTAGTCCACAGGCACCACCAGAATCATGCTTCGATCTGAGTGTCAATAATGCTACTTTATTTTTTAATTAGATAATACAACTGAAATCCAAGGGCCTCATAATGAGTTTGGTAGTCGGCCCACCAGATCGCCATGCTGACTGTCTTTCAGACTGCCCTATTACGAGTAATACAGGCATGACCACCGACCACTAACCAAAAAAGGCAGACGGCCATCAGTGCGGAGGCCTGGCAATAGGCGTCCAACCTCCAGCGATATCAGGACCATGACCAACCACTGACCATATTACAAGCACACAGTAGCTACGGAGGACCCCCAGCCAATGGTGGTCCTAACCACGGTGGTCTAATGTGACCAAAGTAATACACAACTGCACATTTGGATGAATTTGAAAACAACACAGCTGACTCACATTGCCACACTGGACAAACCTGCAAAGGAGACTATAAAACACACCCCTTCACAGACCACAATCTTTTGCATTTACACTGCAATACATAGAAGCCAGAGCATCTTTTTTTCCACAAAGTAGAGATACTTGGCACCACTTTTTCCAACATCCCATACAACACCCTGAACAAATTTTTTGCCGAGTCACACCCTTTTACACTCCCCCTGTTTAGTAAGTCACTGTTACCTGTTTTTTTTCCCACCATGGCATGCTTAAACAATCCCCATTTTTCAGAAGATGAGTTTGGCAGTAGGACCACCAGACCACCATGTTGACTGTCTTTCATACTACCCTATTATGAGTTATTCAGGGAGGACCGCTAACGAAAAAAGGCAGACCGCCAGCAGTGCGGAGGCCTGGAAATAGGCGGCCTGACCTCCAGCACCATCAGGCCCACAACCAACCACTAACTATATTACAAGCACAAAGTCACCAGGGAGAACCCCTATGGCGGTCAGTCAATGGCAGTCCTAACCACGGCAGTCTGGGGTGTCCAAAGTAATACACAACTGAATATTGGATGAATTTGAAAATAACACAGCTCACATACATAGCCACACTGAACAAACCTGCAAAGAACACTATAAAACACACCCATTCACAGACCACAATCTTTTACATTTACACTTTTTTTCACCATCCCATACAACACCCTGCACACATTTTTTTGTCCAGTTACACCTTTTTGCACGTCCTCTGTTTAGTAAGTCACTGTCACCGGTTTTGTTTGTTTTTTCCACCATGGCATGTTTAAAAAATCTCATTTTTTCAGAAGATGGGTTAAGGGTCATGGTGGATAAAATGAAGGGAGGTATGAGATGAGAGCCACAATTGTCTGGAGCACAAGTCCAGCATACTCCTCTCAGCAGGAAAATGGAATTGTGGAACAGGATTGTTGACAGAGTCAGTGCTGTAAACTCTACCCTGCGCACAAGGGAGGACATTAGGAAGAGGTGGAACGACTTCAGGGGCAAGGTCCATTCCGTGGTCTCCAGATACCAGCTGCAGGTCAAGAAGACTGGTCGTGGCCCTCCCAGTGCCCCATTTTGACCATCTGGCATCTTTAGGGCTTGACGGGAATGCCTGGAGGAGTGGAGTCTTGTACGTCACAACATTAAAAATGTCAACATAAAGCTATGTCATGTATGCTTACAGCTCAGCTTTGCCACTTTTATGGTGACTCCACTCACCAGCCCAGTGTCCAGCTGTCCTAAGACCTCTATAGGAAACTCACATTTGAAGTGTACTCACTTGGGGAGGTGACATTTGTATATTGTGTGTAGTACCGGAACTGACATGACTACAACTTACAGTAGGCACTGTTCTATAACTCAAAATTTCAGATCAGTGGTCACTTCTCAAATACCGATGTTTGGTACCTCTCAATTTAAGGGTACACACCTGGAGAGATACCATTTGTCAAGTGCATGTAGCATAAGCACTGACATGACTACAACTCTCAGCAGGCATTATTCCTGTAACCACAAACACTAGCACAGTAGTCACATGCTGCAATACATCTGTTAGTGAACTCTCAATTGAAGTGTACTCACCGGGGGAACATTGGTCAAGCGTGTGTATTAGAGGGAAGTTGCTGAATGCATCTCACAGGAGGTGCTGGTTCAACCACTCGAAACACCTGAACAGTGTCTGGCAATTCACAATTTAGGTTTACTCAGCTGGGAGGATTCCATTTGTCAAATGTGAGACATAGAGGGACTGACATGACTACTAAGGTCAGGAAGGTCATGTGTCTATTAAACCAACCATCAGCCCATTGTTTACTTGTCCAAATACCATTGTTTGGTAACTCTCAAATGAAGTGGACTTGCCTCGGAGGATAACCTTTGTATTGTGTGTATAGTATAGGGAGCTACATGACTGCAACTCCCAGCAGCCCTTATATTTGTGACTCTAAACACCAGCACAGGGTTCACGTCCCCAAAAACACCTGTTTGTAATCCCTCCAAAGCTATTTACTCACCTGGGAGTATATAATTTGTCAAGTGTTTTGAAATAGAGGGAGTGACATGAATGCAACTCCCAGCAGGCCCTGTATCCGTAACTCTAAACACCAAAACAGTGTTCTTTTGTCCAGATATTCTGGGCCATATTTATACTCCGTTTGCGCCGAAATTGCGTCGTTTTTTTTTACGCAATTTCGACGCAAAACTAACGCCAACTAACGCCATATTTATACTATGGCGTTAGAGGCGAATAGCGCCAAAGTTCCCGGAATGTGCGTCATTTTTTAGCGTGAACCCCTTCCTTGCGTTAATGATATGCAAGGGAGGCGTTCCCGTCTAAAAAATGACTCCCAGGCCTTTACGTGGTATTTATACTCCCGGGCAAAAGAGACGCCCGGGAGTTGGCGTGGCTAAAAACGGCGCATTTGCGCCACTTTTTAACGCCTGCTCAGGGCAGGCGTTAAGGGGCCTGTGGGCTCAAAATGAGCCCACAGGTGCCCTCCCATGCCCCCAGGGACCCCCCCTGCCACCCTTGCCCACCCCAGGAGGACCCCCAAGGATGGAGGGACCCACCCCAGGGACATTCAGGTAAGTTCAGGTAAGTTTTATTTTTTATTTTTTATATTTTATTTTGGTGGCATAGGGGGGCCTTATTTGTGCCCCCCTACATGCCACTATGCCCAATGACCATGCCCAGGGGACAGAAGTCCCCTGGGCATGGCCATTGGGCAAGGGGGCATGACTCCTATCTTTACAATGATAGGAGTCATGTTGATGGGGGATGGGTGTCGTTAAAAAATGGCGCAAGTCGGGTTAAGACGATTTTTTCGACGTAACCTGACTTGCCCCATTTTAAGACGCCCATGTGCCATTTTCCCCCTACGCCGGCGCTGTCTGGTCTACGTGGTTTCTTCCCACGCAAACCAGGCAGCGCCGGTCTGATTGCGCCGTCTAACGCCATTCCATAAATACGGCGCCCGCATGGCGCTTCAGAATGGCGTTAGACGGCGCAAAACTTTTTGACGCTAAACTGCGTTAGCGCAGTTTAGCGTCAAAAAGTATAAATATGGGCCTCTGTGTCTTAACTTTCTATTAAGGTTTACTCCCCTGGGAGGATGATATTTGTATAGTGTGTGTAGTACAGGGAGTTACATGACTGCAGCTCTCAGGAGGCTCTGTTACTGTCATTCCAAACACCAGTCCAGTGTGCCTTCCTCCACAGATTCATGTCTGGAAACTCACACATTGAGTGTACTCTCCTGGGTGGATAATATTTGTATAGTGTGTGTAGTAGAGGGACTGGCATCACTCCAATTCCCAGCTGATCCTGTTTCTGTAACTCCAAACACTAGCAAAGTGGTCACTTGCCCAGAAAGCTCTGTTTGTCAACTCACAAATTAAGTATAAGCATCTGGGGGAAGAACATTCGAAACATGTGTGAACTAGATGGACTAGCCTGATTGCAACTCTCAGGAGGTGCTGTTTCAGCAACTCGAAACAGCAGAGCAGTGTTCCTTCATTGAAAGACCTGTTTGGCAACCCTCAATATACGTTTACTCAGCTGGGAGGATACCATTTGTGTAGTGTGTGTAGTAAAGTGTCTGACATGACTGCTTAGGCCAGGAGGGTCCGTCACTGTTACTTCACTCACCAGCCCAGTGTAATTTCTTCCACTCACCTCTGTGGATGATATTTTTCAAGTGGAAAAAGTAGAGGGACTGACATAACTGATAATGACAGGAGGCTATGTCTCTCTAACTCCAACCAGAAGCCCGGTTTTCTCATGCCCAAATACCTCTGTTTCCTGTGTCTTAACTCTCAAATTAAGTTTACTCATCTGGGAGGATAACATTTATATGTTGGTGGGAGGTAGAGGGAGTGACCGGAATGCTAAGCCCAAAAACCCCTTTGTCTCTAACTCTAACCACAAAAACAATGTTCAGTTGCCCAAATGTATCTATTCATGAACTCTCAATTGAAGTTTACTCACCTGGGAGGACACCACTTGTCATGTGTGTGTAGTATAGAGAATGACCTGACTACAACTCCCAAGAGGCACTGTTTCAGTTACTCCAAACACCAGACCAGTGGTCACTTGTCCAAATACCCTTGCCTGCTAACTCTCAATTGAAGGTTACTGCACAACTCTGAGATGTGTTTGGCCACTTAGCTCCATCTTGGACAGCTAACCCAATATTAAACTATTGAGGAGAGGAAGGACAGCTTACCCAGGGTGCAAAACAATTATCCCAAAGGCCTCAAGATGCATCACCATAATGGTATTGGCAGCATACACATTCACAAACCACTGGACCCATGATGGCTCCAGTCACAAATACAGCAAAGTCCTAGGTCTGCCTGCATAACAATCAACTAGGCCTCATAACGGCCAAAGACATATCTTGCCAAGCCACTGTTTTCCCTGCACTAGTGGCAAGATGGCCATCCTCCCAAGTGCTAATGATCTGCATATTTTAACAGCTGCTTGACTTGGATTGAATTGGCATGCTTCACAAATGGCAGGTCAATACAACCAATATTATGGCTACTTGCCACAATAAGATTAACTGCAAAACTTTGTACAAGGTATATGTTTAATGTAACAATACATTGCTGGAGCTAGATATCACAATACAACCAGCAACATTGCATCTTTCACATCATCAGGTCGAGCTGTCACTGGGCACACAGGGGCCACAGAAGAGACTGCCACTACCCCCCCTTGATGAAGCCCTCAGTGAAGAAGATGCTCCTGGGTGTCTGGATGTGGAGAACGGTTCTGGCCCATTTGGGTTACCTGGTCAAATGGCAACAGTGAGTCTCACTGTAGCCACATCAACACTTCCCAGTCGGGTTGCTTCAATATCACAGGCTACTATCCACCTCCCAGCCTGTGTCCCTAGCACAGTGTCAACTATCTTGTGCCCCCCAGTCCTGGATCTTGAGTTGCAGTGTAACACTTCCAACAATGAGGGTCCGGGACCCAGTGGGAGAGGGCACGCTGTGTCAAGGGCACAGGCCCGTGGGGGTAGGGTGTATGGGAGGAATGCTGTGGGCCAGCGAGGTGAGGCCATTGGGGCTGCTCCTGGCCAGGACACCATCAACCACGTTGTGGTAGTCTATTAGGAGTCCAAGGGTATGATGGGCTGGGTAGCAGCTGAACTCTGGAAAATCAAACAGCTATGGAGGGACATCCATAGGGATATGCGTGAATAGTGGGAGGCTCACAATACCAACATGGCCTCCCAAACAGGCGTGACAAGGGACATTAATACCACCCTGAGCAGGGCTCTACAACACCACGCTACTGTTTCCTTTGGAACATCAACACCAGGCCCTTCTTCATTGGTGCCAGCCACTAGAAGGGAGGTCCTGCTGGAGGAACAAGCCCTAGACACACCTGCCTCTCTAGCAGCAGATCCACCCCATCATGCAAGCGGGGACTTCCAGTGAAGAATTCAGGAGGTGCACTTGGCAAGACACCCACCACTGCCAACAAGTGACCTCTTGCTAAAGGAAATCCTTTGTGTGCCACACATTCACTCTGCTGACTGATCCTGAGCTACCTACCACTTCCAATGGAGGAGTACTCTTGACTTTGGACTCCCAATGGTGTGGCATCTACTCCAATAATTTTATTCACCATGACTGACACTTTCACTTTATTATTTTCCTCTTTATTGTCCAAATTGTATTTACTGCATCAGCACTGTAATAAATTAATCCATCACAAACTCATTGGCTTCTTGCTTAATTTCAACGTTTTGCTGTGTAGAGATGTGAGACCATGTGAACCATATGATGAAGACATAACTTTGTAAGGGGGGATATGTTACAGGTATGCAGTCTCCTGCTCAGGATTACAACCATTACACACAAACACATACACACGAGTGTCTGGTCACACCAAACCTTTTATTTCAGTGTAAAGCATGCAGGCTGTCCATATGTCTGGACCTTTTTAACATAAGAATATGTGACTCACACTGAGTCAAAGTACATATTCCAGGGTACAGCACCCCAGAACACGGAAGGGAGGGATTTTTCAGACATTGTCCTGTAGAACAGGCAAACATTAAAGTGGATGATGTCAGCAGCTTGAGCCTTATCACATACCACACCAAAGTAATCCGACATCAGATAATCCAAAATACTGACAAATGGCAGTACAACAGTCCCTGATCACAGCCCAATCATAATATCATAATCCAATGACCATGCATCTGGTGGTATGACCCAAACATTTGTCAGTGTTGTGGCACAGGCACTGTGACCTGCAATGATGAAAGACATCTATAGCTACATACAGGTCATATAAGAATAGTGTATATCTAATTTGAAGGGTAAAAGATTTACTTGCAATCGATGGCTACATATTTCATGACCACATGATGACACACATGATGCAATTGGCCCAACACAGCACATAAAACAAGTCCAATGTGTACGTCTGACCTTCCACCCTAATAGTGTGCAAGCTGCATTGGCACAGGTCTCACATACCCTAAATCAGAGAGCTACATTACCTCGAACTATCCATGTCCACTTTTTATGTCAGAACAGCATCAGATACCTGCCAGGGTCACAACTCTGAAATGGCCACATGAGGATGTCATGGTGAAGGTACTTGGACAAAGACAAAACAAGGAATACAGGCTTAAAAAATACCTATTACACAAATCAAATAGCAAACCACTGGAAATATAATTACATTGCAAGGAAACAATCAAAGCAACATCATCAAGGTCGGATATGTTAAAAACGAACTCTTCAAGCAGCATTTGGCTGAATATTGCGGAGTATCTGCTCCCTAGTTTTTGCTAAAACACTCAGTTCCACACATTCTCACAACTACAGTTTAGTGTACAGTCACAGCCATGACATCACATGACATCCTTACACTCATGAAAAGTGGCTGTTGATGAGATCTTCCTGCAAGTCAGTCCCTTCTTCTTCATCACTGTCATCCTTGCTTGGCATTTCAGGATTCTCATCCAGTGGCACTGCAGGCTCCCACTCCTCTCGGATGTACATAATGTTCATACATGTTGTGAAGCATGCAGCATGCTACAGTGGTTTGACACACTTTTCCGGGTTAGTAGAGGAGGGCTCCACCAGTCATGTCCAGACACCTAAATCTGGTTATTAGGAGCCCAAGAGCTCGCTCCACTACCCGCCATGTTCTTCAGTTGGCCTCATTGAAGCAGATGTTCCCTGGCTTATTTGGATTCCTTAGTGGTGTCAACAACCAAGGATGGTTTGGATATGTGAAGGCTCCTGTTAAAGATTGGGACATATGTGCAACAATGATTCATGATTATAGCACCAGACATCGCACACACCCAAACAAGACAGATGTGACTTACCAACCTCAGACTCACTCTGTTTACAGTTGTGGCATCACTTGGGGTATGGAGCTGTTCTGCATTATGAAGGAATCCTGGGCTGAACCCAGATAATGGCACACACATGTGAAATGTGGAGATCCACCAAACAGGCTACTTGCACATTGATGGAATGAAAGTTCTTTCTGTTGCAATATACTTGTTCATTGGCCTGTGGTGGATACAAGCCAACATGTGTGCCATCAGTGGCTCCCAACCATATGTGGAATGTGTGCAAAACCATTAAAGTCAGTCTTTACATGGGCTAAATCCTCACGTCGGGGACACCGGATATAGCAGTCAAGGTGTTTCAACATTGCTGAGAGGACATCGCTCAACACCAGTCTGAACATAAGTTGGGACATAGCAGTAGATAGGGCTGCTGTATGTTGAAAAGACTCTGTGGCTAGCAAGAGCAATACTGACATGACTTGTACAAAGGGTGGTATGCTGGTTGGATAACTTTAGCTGCCATCAGATCTGACTCCAACTGTCAACATAAGTCTACTAATGTTTGCCTATCCAGGTGGTTATATGTTATTATGTGGCTTTGCTCTGTCGTCTAAAGGTCTGGCAGTGAATGGTAGACAGGAGGTTGTCCCATCCTCCCTCTCCCAGGGTACCTATATATGACAAGACATGATTTGTAACGTTAGTCAGTGTGTCCACAGCAACATACAAGATACATGTGTATTATATCATGAGAAAAGGCATTTTTGAATGGATAGTTATGGCAACATGTACACATCATAGTTGCAAATAACACAAGGGTCACATGTGACCCCCTTGGTTTTCTACACATGTCCACAACATGTATATGGACCAAACTCAAAGATGTACAACACAATTTCCCCTCAAAATGTGACTGGATATCCCAACCGCCAAAATGACTGTTGGCAGTCGTGGACTGTGCCCCACTATTAAATGACATCTGTGCCCTGCAACATACTACAATGGTGTTTGAGTAGTAGGCCCTACATGACAAGACAGGATAAGGATGTTTGTGAGGTCAAAAATCCTTTTTTGCAGGTGTGACACAGTTTCTAAAGCTCAATAGAGCATCTGGGGCCACCAAAAAGGCTGCTGCTTGACCTCCTCCACTGGACATTAAGAACCGACTGACAGTGGAAGTCGTCATGGCAATAGGCAGTTGCAACCATGACAGACCTAGCCATAGTCTAACGTTGTTGCCAGTGGCAGTCGTGGGCCAATGGCTGTGTCTGCCAGCAGTGACAACCACGTACATGGCAGACATGACCCCCCATGTTCTGCAGATTCACTCACTTGAGTCCTGACACTGCTGCCAGCAACACCTCCTCGACCTAAGCTGCAGTGTTCTGCCTCTGCATGCAATCATGCCATGTCTTTTAGTTGATAGGGCCCCTGCCTTCTCACCAGAGGAGCTGAAGAGGCTGGTGACTGAGGTCCTACCCCTGTATGGATAGCTCTATGGCTCACCAGAGGAGCAGATAAGTATCTTGCAAGTATAATTTACTCTGTACTTCACCATCCTAGAATGTGCCCATGTGTGCCAGTTAGACTACTCTTGTGCCTGTTGGCATCAATAGGATGGACAATGTGCAGGTATTAGTGGCCAGTGCCATATGTTGAGATCAGTCACATTGTGCTGTGTGAGGTTTCTGGGGTCCTAGTTCCTCCTTGTGTTGGATATACATAACTAGGTAAGGAGACATTACTGCCATCTACTCACATCTCTTTCCTCATGATTGTTGTAAATGTCAGACAATATGTATGTGCATGACAACATGAGCTATGCATGCATGTTGAATGAGTCAGTTGAGAGTCATGTGAGCAATGTGTATAGTGCCACAGATCTTTCAAACCACATTTCCCTTGATAAACTGTTGTGTGGAAGACAAATAATGAGTCACTCTGCCCTTCAGGTTGCCATACACACCACATGACAATTTGCTCTTGCTACATTGTGTATTACCATACATGGAATTGATGGGAATGGAGTGTCATGTAGGTTCTGTCATCTCAACCTGCAGAGACCAGGGCCTGTCAAATGTATCTCCCAGTGTGGGACCTTGTCTAGGCTGTGGTAGAGTCACTGTCGCTATACAACTATGACACTGTGCCTACTCTCTGTACCATAGCAGATCCTGTCATGTGGCCAATATGAGGCTCTGGTGGCAAAACCTGTCATGAATGCCTCATTCCATTGACTAGATTAGGAATGGGTTGAGAGACAAATCATTAATCTAATATATATGTGCATTTAGCAGCATTGTCAATGTGTGTGTTAGATTAATGACAGGTTCCTTGCTCCATAGCTCTGTGGTCACCTTCACACAGGTCATATTTGTCCTGTTCAGGCATATTGCATGACTGATAGTCCTACAGTGCAGACAGTGTGTTTATTCCTGGAAGGCCATGATATGTGACTCAATAGCTTGGTCACATAGCAGAAACTGTGCAATGCATGCCTTTGTTTCTTGGAATGCTTCTCTCCAGGAATGACACATATATCCATAGGAGTGTTCTATGGTACAAGTACATAACACCAAATCCAACCACCTGAAGTGGCATGAGTCTGCATTTGGTAGGCCACATGTCCAAACATGGACAAGGAAGACACTTTCTGTGCCCACCATGCCAGCCCCTCGATTGTTACTCATGTGAAATGTTGGAGTTTGTGCTCTGGCAGTTGTAGGGACTGTATGAAGTGAGTCATTCTGACAGAGTGTGAATGTGTTGGTCTATTCATGGCTAAGGACTTTACACTTCAGAAGCCATATAGGTGTGTAGTGTTTCATTGTACCTCACATCATTTACAGGCTGCGAGAGCATGGGCTACCTGATGTCAGTAAGCTTGCTTAGTCATTGTAGGCCATGAGCAGGGCAGTGGGCTAATCTGTGGAAGTAAATTCATAAGTCTGTAGTCAGGTTCCTGTACTTATTGGCTTGTGTGTTTCACACCTGGGGAGTATTAACAAATAGAAAAGTCCTAGTTTGGTGTTACTGACAGGTATGTGACTCAACCATTTGTGATGAAACTTGTGAGTACAATCTCTTGATTTCTCTTTTGCATTCATGCAGGTCAACGCCCATCATATAAAGGAACTATGGAAAGCCATTGCCAAGAAAGGGTGAATCCTGGGGGTCCACAGCCGGCAGAGTGCCCACAGTAGGAAAAGGTGGGAGGACCTGAGAAGCTGGGCCCGGAAGCTAGGGATATCCGCCGAACGTGGAAGGGTGCCCGTGGGACCATGCCCCCTCCCTTATGGCCCACATGCTGGTGGTGCCCTATACAGAGCTTGATGGGAATTTGAGGACAGCACAGCAGCCACAAGGGGATGAGCACAGGGCATATTCTTGTCTGTCACACTGCCAAGTGAATGTGTTAGGTTCCGACAAATTTGGATTATAGATGAGCCATGTGTAACACAGTAGATGAGAGATTTCTTGTGTAGACATGTCATGTGTTGTATACTGATGTGCTTTGCCTACTGGCCCAGGGACCTAGGACACAACTGTGTACACTCCACACACAACTTGTTCTCCAGGGAAGACATATGGCTGTCTATAGTGATCAATCAAGTAGTGATTGTTGTTGGAGTGGGTGTAAATTCTATGCAACAGATCACTACTCCTCAATGTTACAGTCCAAAACTAAGGAAGAGATGGATCACTGTCCTCAGCCATGTTTCTGAGCAAGTCAATATTTTGGAATCTCTCACCCAGAGGCTACTTGTCTTTATCGCATGACGGGTGCTGGTGCCTCAATAAAGTCTGTAATGTGAAGATGGTTGTCATACATTGAACTTTGGGTGCAGCTACTTTGGGTGCAGCAACAGATAAATGTTTTCTCTTAGTAAGTGGGGAATGTCCATTGACATGATTTATGTGCCATCACTGTTGCCAACATTCCTTGTGCCTACATGTCAGCATGTGTCCCTTTCTCATTAGCAAAACGTTTGTAAGCTGCTCTTTCATGAATGTCTACCTGTGTCGATGGGATGATGCCTGTACTCCCTCACATATATATGCATGGAAACCTTTGTGTGGAATAAGACATTCACAATGAGGGTACATTTCATGTTGTGCCACATACAGGAGTGTGTCACCATAGTTTATTGGCTGACACATACCCTCATGCATCAAAGCACGTCTTTAGACATGCACAGCTGCAGTAGAAATGAAGGACATGACAAGTAGGTCTAGAGATTTGGACCGCAATGTGCATTTCTATGCCATTGATGTGGCATCATGTAGCAAAGTGCACTGCAAATGTGAAATGGGTATGGTGTGTAACCGTAAGGCTTGTAACCTGATTGTTGGCATGCATCATGGACTGATTTGCAGTTATGTTGAAATCACATGTGTTTGGGTACAACCATCCATCCACAGACATTTGGATCTGCATGACCATAATGGAGACAGTGATGTAGCTTCCAATTGGGCAACATGTTCAGGGCCTTCAACAAGTACTTGCAAATCTCTGGGCCTCTCCAGCATCCAAGGGATGACTGGCATCTACTAATGCACTCAGAGAATGTCATTGTAAGAGGTGCCAGACATTAGTGGTGATTTCCCTGGGGCTTGCTGATTCATTGAGTTGTGATTTTAGGGACATCTTTCCCTGGCATTTTGCAAATGACATCTACAGTGTCTATTTCTATGCCACATGTGTGGCCTATCTGAGCAACATTAATACTACCTCCATGACTCCACTGGGAGAAATATCTCTTGGTGAATTGCGCATTGTGGAACTGCTTCAGTGTGACATGAGTATTTCCATGTCACCTTTTCCAGGCTATTATACTTTTGTCAGCAAAATGGCAAGATTTGAGACACGGTGGTTGGACCAGTCATGTGACAGTTGTGGTGGGCAACCTCATAATATGTCCAGTGGCAACACAGACTCCGCCAGCCTGTTTGTGCTGCCTCATGTGTGAGGTGGTCTGTGCTGCACGGCAGTGCCGAGGGAACCCCAGCGGTCATTGCTCCATAGGCCCACATAACTCGTAGTATAGGGATCTGACCACCAATTTGACTGAGGTCAGACTACCCAACGCTACCATGAAGGTCCACGGACTGCCAAACTTGTAATGAGGCCCCAAGACTTTAAAGTTGGTGATACCAAATGCGAAACACTTTATTAATCTCTAAATACATTCAGTCTGGAAAGATAAATCACATATATTTAAATTCAGCAAATATTGCAGATATTTGAGCAGCTTGGTCTGCACAGGAATACTTAATCAAAAGTCATGCTGTCATGGATACGTCTGCTTTCTGAAAACAGTTTGTAATAGCGTTGAAAGTATGCAGTCAACTTGAAACTCACCTATTGCACCAACAATAGAATGAACAGTAAAACCCTACTAATCTGCCGCTTATTAGGGAAACTCATTATTCCTCCAGAATGAGACATTTTCGAATTAGTTAATGCTTCTGTAGGTGACATTGCTTTATAAGATAATATGGTGCAGTTCCAGACTCACTACAATCTGACTATTGTAAATGTAAACTTCATCAACCATGCTTACTGAATGTTCCATGACAGAACCAAGCATTTTCACTTTATGAGACTATTCTAACGATTTTGCTAGAGAGCTGAATTGTGCACTGGTTACAGATCTGTCCCAGTTCTCCCATGATATTATTGTAAATGCTGTTCAAGGTAGTCCATAAATTTCAGTTTATTTTGTGGTCACAGAAGTAATTTGAGTGCAGTCAGTGCTCTTAGCTTTGCCACTAGTGTTTTGTTCTTCTGAACTCTTCAGAAGGCAAAAGAGTCTGGCACTCATCCATAGACACCTACCAGAAGGTCATGTTTCCCATTGAAACTGCTCCTTGGTGGGAACTCCTTATTCAAGAAACCAATCACCAGCTACACCAAGGGACAGGAGAATGGCTATACATTGCTAGTGGGTAGGTCTCTCACTGGTCATAGGTCTGTGCTAGTCATCCAAAAGTGCATTAGAGAAAATTCAGTCTTAAATAGCCCATAACTCATTGTTTAGTATGCAGTGGCTTGAGTGTTGAAGCACAGGGAATAAAGTTAGCCCTTGACATAAGAGTTTTGACTTAACATTCGGAAGAATACTATATCAACGAAACATGTGTTAAACGTTTCTAAGTGCTGGGCTACACTGGAACATACAAGTCACGACTTACCCAATGTGTGCAAGAACTGTACATGACTGCAATAATCATCACGAATTTGGGGAGACCTGGAAGAGTTTTGCCCGCCAATTTGCAATCCCACCCACTTTGATTCAATGCAGCAGACTCCTATTCAATAGAGTAATTTTTCATTTGGTTTCTTAGCTTCTAGAAGCTGTACTGGAATTTATTCATGAATAATACAGCATCAAGGCATGCCTGCCCCACCAAGACTTACCCTTCTGAAGATACTGAAAGTATGAAACATGGCTCAAGGTTCAAGCTCTGCGATGCACTTGAACCTTTAAGGAACTGCTTATCTATTGCAACTGAAGATTGTTTGACCACATGTACCATCATGCACTCGGGGAAAACTGGGACAGAGTTGTCAGACACTGTGCATCTCGACCAACTTTGATTTATTACAATGAAGTTGTCAGATAAGGATCCAACCTGGTTATCGAATTTCAATCCAAGCACACATCAGGTACGTAGATTTGTTGTTACATTAAAAGGCACGAAGGGAAAAGTGCATTGGGTGTGCACACCCCTGGGGCCTGATCTCAGAGAAGAAGATGATCATTTATACTAAGGCAATTTACCAAACGATACAGTAGAGTAGAGGATTCTTCATGTATATCTTTAAGTAAAATAGTAATGTCCCATTATATACTCATCTTTCCTCTGTCTGCGACTACTGTGCTGAAAATCAAATAGGGATTTCCAGATCATGCTAAATTAAAGCTTATAGTAGTCAATTCAATTAACTATCAAATTCATTAGCAGTTTGTTAATAATGGTACCACTGCATATTCCCGTAGATGTGTAGTATTTGAAGCCAGACAGCTCACCGATTTGCTTGGTCCGACCTCGCTGCAGCCTACAATTTAGTTCTTTACATCATCATCACGGCTCCAATGGGATTGTCCTCAGCCAACCATTAATCACAAAATTATTTGCCTTTTCAGCTCTGGTTCCCCAGATTTTGCAGCCATATGTGAGCCCAAAACTGTAGGCTGCGTGATCTCCTAGCAATGGCCACTGCTGCCTCTGTTTAGCTCCCGAATAGAGAGTTTTCTTTTGAAAGTCAACATTTCTGCAGCCATAATGTGCAAATAGTGTATTTTTTTCTTGGGCATAAAGTTCATTGATTTATTTCCCTGACAGGGATCGCCATGCCTTGCATAGAAAGTCCCAAGTAAAGAATTCTTGTGGCAGTTGCCCTGACCATAATCGTGCAAGATGACCACCACTATGACATTGTGGCCTTTTAGTGGAGGGGGCCACTGGACACAGGTTTAGAATGCTGGAGACCTTGTAAATGTTATGATTCTGCCACTTCTGCCAATTAGAAGGTGTAAGCACTTATTTGACAGAGCATTTGAACTATCAATTTGTGGCAAATTTCTTATTCTACCAAACTCTAAATTACCCCATGAGTTTCTATCAGGGCCAGCCCTTTCATAAGACAGCTAAGTAAGGATTCATAGGACTCCGCGTAGAGGTGGTACACAATTCCTGCAAAAGTCCAGAAAAAAATGTATTTTATAATTTGGTGGGAAGCCTACAGTAGGTGAATGTCTGTGTTACTTCGAATGCTGAGAATCATCACACGGTTTCTGGACTATATAACACTTAACACGACTTTGTCTTGTCAGATCACGACTTTATAACCATTTCATAAAATTACAGGCACTTAAATAACAAATAATTGACACTATGTAAATTAACCAATGTCCAAAATTATACCATGTCTCACCCCAGAATGATCACAACCTTAAAATATGCATAAACTGAAAAAATGCACTAAAAAGCTATAAATTCAGTACTTGTTCCTGCTACTCACACTTACAAAGAAGTATTCATTGACAGTACCTTAAGGGGCAGTATTGCTCATTTAATACATTCTCAATTGGAACAAACAGTTTAACATGAATGCACCATTTCCAATAGCTGCAGACAAAGGACCGCTTTACAAGAACAAACCAGTCTTTTATCTACACAATTGGCTATTTTATAACTGAATGCGTATAACCTGTAATACTTTACTTTGGCGGAGAGATAACTTACCCTCCTCCATAGTTCATAGGGCTCAGCATAAACTAATACAACTTTTATGAAGTTAAAATTTATTGCCTAATCAAAGATATACTTTTAATGAGATTTTGTCTTTGATTGAACGTGCGAGGCGGTAATGAACAGCTGGGTCATTACTCTGCTTCCAGGCATTTTATTTAATTTTTATTTAATTTCAGTTCCCTGATGCCTCAGATATGGTACCCATAATTTATTCTTGTGGTGTAATTCAAGGTTCTCTTTTTCAATCTGTAGTTTCCCTATTGAAATGTCTAACCTTTGTACAAAAAAAAAATGCATTTATCCACACAGAGTTAAAATCTTACATTGTGGGTTACCAAAACAACTTTGATTAAATGATGCACGAAAACATTTTGATGTGTTATAATAGCTGCCGCTTTGGGTTCTAACGCAACATATCATGCTCTGCTAGTCTCACATGCACCATTTTGTTTTGGGTAGGTATAAGGAAATCTAATCCGCTGGCTGATTTCGTATTTAACTTTATCAACGCAGCATAGACGTACTCCATGGGAAAATAGAGTATGATGTGCAACTGCACATCTTCTCTCTCCATGTGGAAAGTATTTATGCTGTTAGGACACTTGGGACTATATTTAAAGGAAAATGACGGAGTGCGACGCTGTGCCAAAATTGGCAGCGCCACGCTCCATCATTTTCACAATGCACGGATGCGCAATATTTAATGGAATACGGCTCACCCCTGTGTTGTCCTCCTAAGCTGCTGCTAAATTTAGCTGCCAACGCAAGCACCCTTGCACCATCGTGCAAGGATGTCTGCATTGAGGGGTTTGATTGTTTATGTGTGGAAAGGGACACCTTCAATCATGTCTGGCATTTTGCTCTTTCTATGCGTGCTGCAGAATTTAGCACGCATAGTAAAAACAAACAATGAGGAGGAATAAAAGTATTCCTCCTCGTTGCGCATTGCTAGCGCCACCCATGGCGTGACAGTAGATTTTGGCACTGCCTAGGGTTTACGAAAATCTGAGGCAGTGTCAAAATGCAATGGGTGTTGCTGTGGCACACCAACAGCAACACCCATTGCATGCCCCTTCCAAGCAAAGGGCTGCATGTGAAAGGGTAGTATTTACAAGGTGGAGTTAAGCCACAAAACTAGCTTAACGCCACCTTGTAAATATGGCGCAGGGCATAGTACCATCGGAGTGTCACAAAAAATGATGCTCAGGAGGTGCTAGAGGCTCATAAATATTCCCGTTAAGGTGCATTGCTTCCAAGTATGGAGGTTATCCACGTCATTTATCGTACTGCTAATGGGTGTTATTCCTGCCCATTTCTGGAGTAAATGTCCTCATATTGCTATGGTGGATAAGGGTGAGATCAGAGTTTGTAAATACCCAAAAACATACAAGACATGGGGCAATCACAGACTTGCAATGGTAACCGCTCCTTGTAGTGCCCAATTTTAATGCGCTTGGGTGGACGTTGGTACAGCACATATCTCTTCATCTGTGGAAGGAAGATAAACAGTAGCAAACTGATTTACACATAGTGAGATTATTTTTGTGAATTCCTGGCAGGCATAAACAGAGTCACTTTTAGTTGTAAACTATGGTGCATATTTATACTTGGCTTGTGCAGTGTTAGAGCCAAAAATTCTGATCTAAAATGGTGCATAAATAAGTCTATATTCATATTTTGATGCTAGCATCAACATATTGGTGTTATTGGAGTTAGCTCCATGTTTAGGATGTGCGAAACCACCTTGTGTCTATGAGATGCAAGGTAGGCGTTCCTGTCCTAAAAATTACGCTAACCCCCTAGCGCCATATTTATCCCCTGATGCAAAAACAGTGCAAACAAAGGAACCGGACTCAAAAAATGGCACAAAGTCCGATTAGCGCAAAAAATGAATGCCTGGTCAGACACAGGCATTAAAAAGAGACTCACACACCACCACTCATAGAAAAAAAACCAAAATGAGCCTTGGAAACTGCCAGGTTAGTGGCCAGTATCTCCCAGTCATCCCTCTCTGACTACCTACCAAAGGTCCTGGTCGCAATCCTACGCCACAACACATCTGCTTTCCAAACACCCAGCAGCTGCAGCATGAGACCAAGCAAGGTTTCTATTAGACATCAGGATTTCCACATGTGCCAGGTGCAATGCACTTTACCCATGTCAACTGATGCCACCTGCAGTTAGGGAACACCTCACCAGGAACCGCAAGCAGTAACAATCCATCAATGTGCAGGCTATTGTGGACTACCGTGGGCTCTTCACAAACATCCTGGTGAAATATCCCAGCAGCCTCAAGGATGCATACATCTTTCGCCACTGCACCATCAACCAGCGGTTCCAGTATGGCGAATATGGCAATGGCCTACTCAAAGGTAAGTCACCATACCAATCAATACCACACAACACAACAACCATCAAGAACAAACAAGACAAACTCAAAAAGAAATACACATGGTCAGGGCCACATAGATGTACAGGTAACAACAATATGCCACATGCCACACCACACTGCACACATTGCATGTCACAAATGGATGCACCCAAATCTTCATAACACAGCAAACCCTGACTGGCAAACCAGATGTGGACAGGTGGAGCCAAGTTTCCTTTGCATGCAAAAGCTGCTCACAAATCACTACAAGTATCCACTGGTAGACAAATAAATACAGAGCACACACACACATCACACCAAACAAAGAAGCACACATGTATGTCAATGGCATAGGCTATGGTCATGTTGAGGAAGTAACACCTAGGCACAGTCCCACGTAACTCATGGTGTACCTAAATCCAATGCCCAAGGGGTGCCATAACCAAGGATACATCAGCTACACATACCTGACATACCTGTAGTGTACACATACACCTGCCTGCTGTATTGTGTCCCACACATATGTATACAAACATATTTGCCATTGAAGACCATGGGGTTGAATTATGAGAAATGGGGCAGCACCTACTCCAGTGTCACCTCACATGTGCCCCTAGTACCCACTAAGAACACCATGGCGGTCATTCTGACTTTGGCTGGCGGCGGTTGCCGCCAGCCAAACGGGAACCGCCACTTGGCCGCTCCAGGCCATTCTGGCTTTCCCGCTGGGCCGGCGGGCGCCCACCAAAGGAGCGCCCGCTGGCCCAGCGGGAAAGGCCCTGCAACATTGAAGCCGGCTCCGAATGGAGCCGGCGGTGTTGCAGGGGTGCGACAGGTGAAGTTGCACCCGTCGCGATTTTCACTGTCTGCTGAGAAGACAGTGAAAATCTTTCTGGGGCCCTGTTAGGGGGCCCCACGACACCCGTTCCCGCCATCCTGTTCCTGGCAGTAAAAACCGCCAGAAACAGGATGGCGGGAAGGGGGTCGGAATCTCCATGGTGGCGCTGCAAGCAGCGCCGCCATGGAGATTCAGCCCAGCCAGGGGTAATCCGGCAGGAAACCGCGGATCCCCTTTTCTGACCTCAGCTTTACCGCCACGGTCAGAATGGGCACTGAACCACCGCCAGCCTGTTGGCGGTGCTTCCGTGTCCCTCCACCCTGGCGGTCATAGACCGCCAGGGTTGGAATGAGGGCCCATGTCTGTTCCAACTACCAGAAAGGCTCCACCATGGTCTTGGGTTTGTGAAAAAATCATTAACATTCATCGATGACATAGTCGGATGTGTTAGGTGTATAGTAGAGATACCTGACCTTATATGTACCGTACTAAGGAACCCATGTGAAAAATAGCTGTGCTCCCTCCTAAAGCCAGCACTGTACATGTATTGAAAGTGTCTGTCAAAAATCATGTAATAGAAGGCATGCAAAACTTCTGCAACAAATTACTTCATCCTACCAATGTGGGACACACACTCATGTACACGTCATGGTTGGTACAACCATCATCTGCCACAAAAGGTCACTAGGACACATTAATTTTAAGGAAATGACAGAGTGCAACACTGTGGCAAAATAGGCTGCACAGCTGACCCTCATTTACATGACACAGGGATGCACCTAATTTAATAGTATACAGTAAACTCCTGTGTTTTCGCCAGTGCTAGTGCAAACATTAACTACCAGCACCAACCCAGGCATCCTTGCACCATTGTGCAAGGATATCTGAGTTGAAGGCTATGATTGTTCATGTGTGGGACGGGACACCTTCCAACACATAAACTACCATGTCTGGCATTTTGCTGCTACTAAGCATGCAGCAGTATGCAGCACATATTGAATTTGCTAAAACACAAGGAGGAATAAAAGTATTTCTTCTCGTTGTGCCTTGCTAATGCCACCCCTGGGGTGGGATGAGGTATTGGTGCTGCCCCAGGTTTAAAAAAAATCCCAATTCAGAGTCAGCTATAAAATGCTCTGGGTGTTGCTATTGCACACCCCCAGCAACACCCACTGCACACCCATTCTACGCAAAGGGTTGTGTGTGAGGGGGCCGTAGACACAAGGTGGCATCAAGAAACATAAAATGGTATAACGCCACCTTGAAATACGGGGCAGGGCATAGCGCCACCAAAGCTTCTATACAAGTGATGCTCTAGGTGCTCAGAATTATGCCCCTAAGTGTCACACTGCATGCATAGTGCAACATGTCAAAAAGGATGGCACAATCTTGCTTTGTAGGGCAACAATGCTGTCTCAACATCTGACACCATTGTGCTGGTAGGAAGTGGCATGTGCCATGTAAGACTAGTACACCGCTCCAAATATGGACTATACAACACAGGGGCACAAATCATGACCATCACTTCTGGGAACAACATGGAAACTTTCCAGGCCCTTGAGCCACTACCTAAGTTTGTCATGTCCATCAACACAGTTAAAAAAAAAAACATTTCACAAGAACAGGAACATACAGTACACCACAAACAAGGTTGTATCACAACTCCAATGAAAATGAGGAACTGCCATAGGATGTACCAAACCACTCTCAAAACCTAACAACACATCTCCTCTCTATCCTTTGCACCTGACCAAGGGTATGGTATCCAGCCGTGGGTGATGACCCCTTTTGCCAATTCCACAACGGTGGAACAGCGGGCCTACAATGAGTGACACAGGAAAACCTGCAATGTGGTGGAGAGGACATTTGGCCTGTTGAAATCCAGGTTCAGGTGTCTGTCCCTGACAGGAGGAAGCCTCTTACATGCTCCACCACTTGTATGGAAGATCATCTTTGCATGTGCCATCCTGCACAACATTTGTGTCTTGACAAATATACCCTGGGATGAATAGAATGATGTTACCAGTGAAGATGAGGAGGATGATGGAGCAGATCATATGGAGGGGGAACAAATTAACACTGCAGCCGGAGTTTGTAGGAGGCTCCACATTGTGGGGAACATCTACATATGACCACAATACTTTCAACATCACCTTGTAAATAGCACTAATAAATCACTTTGTATTTGAATCTCCTTGGTGTACGCACTCTTGACTACATTTTCCATTGGAATGTGACTCAAAACACAGTGAGCAGGTAGGTAACACAAAAGTGGCGAGTATGGTAGCAACAAAGTTTGTGACATGAGTGGGTCTACTGCCACCATATAAAATATCAGTGACATGCAAATTGCGGGCAGTGAAATCCTGAAGGTCTAGATCCATGCACCCCCACATATACTGTCCTGTCAAGTGGGAAAGGTGCCAGTACCTGGACCATCCACCACAACAACACCATGTATGAAAGGAGGATTACAAGAAGGTAGAGGTTGTCACCAAATGGATAACAACTCATGTACGAACAGTACACTGTCACAACTCATGGTGGCAGTAGCATTGCCTGCATGGTACATGTGTGACAAGGGTGGTACATCATTGTGAACTGTGGTCCCTCAGTTGAAGCTCAGGGATTGTAACCAATGTCCCATGCTGAGCCTGCACAGTGTAAACATGAAAATGTGTCCCAGTACTGCCAATGTGCATGACCCAGGCACATGGTGGGTTATACCTCACGTGTGGCACACACATGTTGGCTGTGGAGTGTGCAATGACTTGCCTTCACTACATAAGCAGCTATGGGTGCAGAATCACTATCCAAACACATGACCCATTGTCATCATTCATGGATATTTTGGGTTGAATGTAGTCAGAGTAGTAATGAGCACAATGTACATAAGGTGCCTACTTTTCACACAAATCTCCTGTCCTGACACATGCTAGGACATGTCTAGGCAAACATGTGCATACTGATGTAAGGGTGTATGTTCTAGGTAGAAACGGTTTTGCCAGGATTAACAATGCTTGATGTGACCGCATGCATATTTAGTATGCTCTGTACAACTACATCACAAAGCACAAAGTAATACACACCACCCATTGTCACTTACATGACACGACAAGTGCATTATGGCAATACAGACAATTAGTCCTGCACATGTCTTGGTCTCCAACATCGCAATCAGGTGTGGGATGTGCTACTTTGTCCAGCATTGTTGAAATATGTCTGAGACACAATGCCAAAAAGAGTGGGAGTAGACCTATCCACATATGTTGCAATTGGCTAATAAATTCTCCAGCACTGAGATGATGTTACACCTCAATATCAGTCAGTCTAGGTAAGAGGTATCTAGGCAGTGCCATGCTGGAAGAAATGCTAACACATGTACAATGGACATACTGGATGGACTGCTTCCAGACACCCACACATACTTATACATACAACATGGGATGTCAAATGGATACAAAATAAGTGGTGTGGCAGGAGTGATGTCATGTCTGTGTGAAACACATGACAACTCACATTTACAGACAATGGAACTGTACCTATTAAGTTGGCAGCAGAAGGAGATGTGAACATCTCCCATGAACACAAGTCACATGTAGCATCATGTCCATGTTTATATAGGCAATGTTGCAGTATGAGATGTGCACAAAGTGCTAACAGACTAAATAATGGGAGAAATGTAGGTGGCAATACATGCCTCACCAGTTGTGCAGGAATACATGGAGAAGGGACACACATAGACCAACACTTACTATATAACACATCAATGTCTACATATTACACATTTGAACAGAGAGAGTGGCAGAGTCAGTACATCACCCAGTCATGTTGCCCACTTGCATATCATGGTATTTGTCCATCGCATGTCACCATGACAGGAGGCTGTGACAGGTAACACCATATGTACCCTGGCATGTTTCCAATGTTGAAGCCACAACAGAGATGCTAGGCCAAAAAGATGCCAAGGGAAATGCTAAGGACATCAAAACATGTCACATGCACAAGATGTCCAAGATCAGAGTGATGTATGTGAGAGGAGAAAGCGGACATCAAGTACGGCAGTGGTAAATGTGAGATCCAGGACTGTTTGACCACAAATGTGCATGTGTCTGCTAGGGGGTGTGCAAAGTACTGCTGAGTGGCAAAAATGAAGAGGCTAGGTCCATGCTCAATGAATCCACACACCACTGTTCTAGCTACATGAATATACCACATTGTCAAGGGCCTAATGCATGTACACAGAGGTGTGATTAGACTGGGGTTCCATTGACTTACCTACTCACATACAACCATGATTTTGTGTTGCTATAGGAACTCACACTGTTGTGATGATGAGTAAGCTGGCAGCTATGCCAGACTGCAACACTGTGACACAGTGGTATGCAGTTATTTGTGACAGTCATTACTAACCTGATGGGGACAAATATGGGTGCCTAGTTGATGGCATGCAAACATATGCCACATATGTCAGCACACACGGACCACTGTATTGGCTCAGACATGGAAATGTGAATGGATTGAGTGCAAAAGGCAACCTAGCACAAAGTAGGGCATAGGTGTCACAAGATCAGTGAATGACAGAAATGAGCTACACATGTGTTCGGACAGAAACATAGGTGGCACTGATGTGCCAATACATGTGTTAGAAATGGGGTTTCTGGTGGGATAGGGTATGGACCAAAGCCAGGCAGAACCCACCCACTCTAGTGAGGGCAAGGGAGTTACATGTCCATGATAACCCCTGCTCACCCCCTTGGTAGCTTCGCACAAGCAGTCAGGCTTATCCCAGAGACAATGTGTAAAGCGTTTGCACAACATAAAGGAAACACATCACCAAGTTACATAAAAATAAACTGTATTGTACACATTATTAGACCAAACACAACATGTCAGTAATACCCTGCTACTCATGCAGTTGTCAGAACCTTACACAATACTGTTATCCTGCAGAAACCAGCAGTAGTCACATATAACACATAAGTTACTTATCATTCTGCAACATAAGCAGTAGTCAGGAAACATTACTACACAATACACTTATCATGACAGTATCATAAATGCCCATATTAGGACATTAGAAAACATATGGCAAGTCATGAAAACATATAAGCACATCATGCCTATTAAAGGAACATTGGCAAATATATGGCACATCATAAATAAAACAGGTTAGCATACAAGTCCCAGCATGCCCCTACAAGGAACATCCAAAAAGACTCTGGAGCAGAGGCGCATGTTCATGAAGAGGGCAGACCATTGCACCACATCCTAAAAGTGGAAGCGGGATACCGTAGGATGGGCAGGCAGTACAGGCATGAGCAAGAGCTTCCGGGTAATGGCGTGCCTTTCCACATGGTGGTCCCACGATGCAGGCACCAAGGGACACAGAAGCCAGCACCTCAGGGATGCAAGGGGTCCCAGCTCCACCTACACCATCAAGATCAGCACCACATGTGAGCACACAGCCACAGGTACAGTCACCAGCAGTCGGTGCCCCAACCCAGTTTGAGCTGGACCTCAGTTGGGACTTGAATGCTTTCCTCAAGCGACTGGACAAACTGGAGGAGGAATCGTCTGACAATCAGAGAACATTACAGTTCATTAAGAAAAAAATCAAGAAACAGAAAAAATGAACTTTTGGACTATTTGGACTACCTCTCAGTTCCTTCCCCTCCCTATTGCCGTTTTGTTAGTTTTGGGTTGGGTTTTAGATAGTTAGTACTAGGTTAGTGTATGGTAGGCATTAGTTAGGTTAAGTATGTTGGGGTGGGTTTTTATTCTAATGTTTTTATTGGTGGGTGTTGGGTGGGGAGTAATGTTGGGGCATGTGTATGTCCGCAAGGGACTGCGGGACTCAAAACAGTGGGGAATGTGTGCCTCGGATCACACCTGTGTGTTTATTACCTGTTATGAGGCACATACACACTCCCTCTAGGCTGCCTGCCACGGTCTCCATCCTCACCCACACCTGCTTTGCCAGCTCCTGCTGGACTCCTACCATTGTCCTCTGAAAGATGGTCCCTGGATCCTCATTGTCTAGGGGCATGTCAGTACTGGCAGGTGGCATATTCTGGTTGTTGTGTGGTTCATTTGTAGACCCCACAATGCTGTGTGTCCTCCTTGCAACTAGAGGTGGTGTCTGGAGGGATCCTAGGACCTCCTGGAGTGTCGGTTCATTGATGATTATCTGCTGGTCATTCAAGTCATCAATGAAATCCAAGACAGGCAGGTCGGCAGGAGGGAAGCCATCATCCTCTACAATGAGATATTTTTAAATCAATCATAGATTGTTGTGGCAGTTGACATGGCACATAATGTGTTCAGTAGTGGAGGCTCAGTGACTAGTTAAAGGCCCAAGGTTGTTATTGTACATTATGTGGCATATATTTGCCACTGGAGAGTCATATGAAGGGATCCTCCAGTGGCACTATGGGCTACATCGTATTTACTAGGTGGCATTAAACCACTTCTTGTGCATTGACGCCACCATTTAAAAAACCACCCCTTCCCATGCTGCGCTTTGTGTGGGAGGGGCATGCATTGGCTGTTGCTGTAGGTGGCCCACGCCAACACCCATTGCATTTTAGCACAGCCCCAGATTAATGTGTTTCTGTAGACCTGAGGCTGCGCCAATATCTATCACCACCTGAGGTGTGATATTAGCAGGGCACAGTGTCGACTTATACCTTATTTCCTCCTCATGTTTTCCTTTGTCAATATGTTCTGCATCACACTGCACACATGGACCAGGCAGATTGCCATATCAGTTTCATGTTGTGCAGGGAGGTCCTTCTTCCTACCACCAACTGCAGTTGCCAAACAGGAACATTGGGGCACATTGGGACCATGGTGAAAGCGCCATGGTCCGATGGCCTGGCACTGCCAGGTTGCCGGCAGCCTACGGGCTGGCGGTGCTACCGGTCTTGATCCTCCAGGTTAGCACTGCAATCAGCACTGCCCTGCAGATTATTATCCCACTTTTCACCAACCTTTGCATGGCAGTCCGTCCACCATGCATCAGATGGGGGTAATGGGGTGTTGGGTGCCCATGCATTTTTCATGGGCAGTGCAGGGACCCCCATGGGCAGCCCCTTTTCCCTTTCCACTGCCCAATTTACTGGCAGTGATAAGCACATCCCAACATTGGCACTGGCTATATTACAAGCCAGCATTAATGTTGTGGTGAGTTCCCCACAGAGGAGGCAACCCGAGACACGGTTTCTAGCCACCATCCCAGCAAGATTCTCACAATGCCTACTGCGGAGGAAACACCACACTAGTGGTCTGTCCAACAAAGGACTTTGGCGGGTAGCCTCCGCCAGCAAATTTCTAAATGGGTGCCAATATGTTCACAGACATGTAACATGTGATGTATTTGTTCAATTGTTTGCCCTTTCCCATGTGTGTAATATGGTTGTGTCTGAGTTGTTGTGGGATCACCATGTATGTGTTGTGTTCCACGGGTTGCAGGCTTTAGTGCAGATATTTCTCTTGTGGCACAGTTCAGGTCAGCAGCAATATGTGTAGCTCAACACTGCACCAGGTTAGTTACACAGGGCAGTGCCAAGTTTACTTGGATACGGGACAGCCCTGCAATTCCCTCTGCAGATGCACTGATTTGTTCTCCCTGCACCGAGACAGGCAATGTTGCTGCATAATGTAGGTGTGGCTGCCTTGAGGGGTTGAATTCTTTCTGTTCAGGGTGGTGTCCCTTCCTGCACATGTACAAGTAATATTAGCTAAGGTGGCATTTCAATGTGTGCTGCAAGATATGACACACAAGGGCACTGGCAATGCTACAAGGAGGTAGGGGAGCACTTTTGCAAGATCCAGCCCACTCAATGGTATTGAATCCGTCCTATTGTCTGGGTGCAGGAGGTTTGACAATATGCAAGGGGTGTTGTGATAACACAGCCCCATGGAACAGTATATACACATACATTCCAGCCTGTGTGTTGCATATTTACGTGGTGGAGTATAGCCCTGGTGCTTGTTATATATACACGTAGTGTATATGTTGAGGGGCTTGGCACAACCAAGGGGTGTGTACATGTGTTGCTTGTATGGGGATGGGGCATCTAGATTCAGGGCGCATGTGTCCCCATGCACCCTATTTAGCATGCATTGGGTGTGCCCTATCTACCTCCCCCTTCTGGTATTTGTAAGATCCCAGTTAATTCCCCCATGCAACTTATCTTGGTGGTGGTTGGTAGTCTGCGCTGTCCTATCCTTGGATTCCTGTCACCAGCTCTTCCAGGATGACTGCAGAAAGCATCTCCTCCAGCTCATCCAGGTCCTCCTGTGATGCAGGACTTCCACCTCAAGTCTGCAGTGCTGCCTTTCTGTTCTTTGCCAATTTCTCCCTAATTCTAAGCTTGCAATCTTGCCAGTGCTTCTTGCACTGGGTGACAGTTCTCTTCACCTATGCCATGCAGTTGATTTTATCCTCTATTTGCTGCTATGTAGCCTCTCTCTTACCAATTGGCAATTTGGAAGTGACAAAGAGATGGTGTTCGTTCTCCATCACCTCTCTGACAAGGATGTTGTGCTTCTCCTCACTGAAGCAATACTTGTGCTTTTTCTTCTCCTTCTCCATGGACTTCTGTGGATCCTCCTGACTTGTGCTTGGGCAATTGGGGTCTCCCTGGGGGTCTCTCCTGGCCTGATTCTTCCATTTTGCAATTTCACTCTTTCCTGCTTGTGTGTTTAAATTTGGAACTAACGCGGGCTAAAATGGCAGTAACCCATGTGTGACATGTATATGTACCGCAAAACGGGTTTTGCACAACTTTTGCAGCATTAATATAATTTTTCTTTATGACAGGGTGCAATGGTTAACGTCATTTTTTTTTAATGCTCACTATCCCTTTGTGCCTGCTTGCCCCATTACTTAAATATAACACCCGGCTTGTGCTCAGGAATGGTGCTAGCAGACGCTAATATTTTTTACGCTAAACTGAATTAGCGCAGTTTTGCATCAAAAAGTATAAATATGCCCTTATGTCTTAAAGACAAAAATGTCTTTGGAAATTGCCCTCTCAGTTCCTATCTGTGTACTTAAAAATACACTTATGCAACCACACATTTCTTCGTGCCGATACATTTAATCATGGTCTGATAAATTCTAAGAGTACTCACAGAGAGAGGACCATTTAAGATTGTCCAGTGCAGGGTGGCTAAATCTGAAGAAGCCCTTACAGCTTTCCTGTAAAGAACATCACAGTTAGATTGGTGTGAGAACGTAGTGGTTATCATGAAGGTTTTTACTTGGAACCAATCTTCTGCTCTACTGGCTACCAGTGAGGGACACCAAGATGATAAGATATCTGATCTCATGTTTACGAATTGTCAGTTTGGTGGCAACATTTGAATGCCCTAAGAATGTTGAACATAGGTGAATAGCTTGCAGAGATAAAAAAATAAATGCCTTAATTCTGAAACCAAAACAAGCTCAAAATTCCAAAGCTAAGGCATTGTGACTCAGACCTGGCACAGTCCTTCTCAGGATTCATACTTAAAGATGCAAATATATGAAGAGATACATTTGAATAGAGAGTGCTATTGAGTACCAGGCGTCAAATATAAAGTCCAGACTTTAGTCTGTTTATCTGTTTGGGATAAAGTCTATTAGACCTGACATCCTTGGTGTGGTTTACCCTAAATGTTTTGCCTTCTCACCTGTTTGGTGACTTCATTTTTGCGGGCTTTAGGACTCTAGCACTGGGCATCAGTGGTAAAGTGCCCAAAGTGCATATGCTCTTTCTCTAAAACATATCACCATTGGCTTATCCACAATTTACATATTTAATTTACTTGTAAGTCCCTAGTAAACTGCAATACATGTCATTAGGGCCAGTATATTAAATACTATTGCTGGATTATGCAACACTGATTGTGCCACTCACTTCAGTAGCCCTTTAAACATGACTCAGGCCTGTCATTGCAGAGACTGTGTGTGCAGTTTTAAACAGCATTTCAACCTCGCAATTCAATCCACTTGTCAGGCCCAAGCCTTACTTTTAATACAAATAAGTAACCCCTAAGGTAGGCCTGAGGCAGGGTGTTGTGTGTTTAAAAAGTTGGGCATGTATTTAAATTCATTTTCAATTCTGCAAGGCCTATCTCTCCAATAGATTAACATTTGGATTGCCTTATTACATTTTATAAATGTAATTTACAATTGTGAAGAAATAGAACCTGCAGGTTTGGTATCTCTGGAATTACGATTTCAAATCAAAACTTATGGAGAAGTCGGTTTATAAATTGTAAATCACTTTTAGAAAGTTGGAATTTTCTTACTTTAAATCATCTAGTGCCTTCTGCCTCTTGCTAAATACATGTCTGGGTGAGTGACAGTTGTGCATTTGTGCATTCCCTCCCGACAGCCACACCTAAAGGAAACATGGGTGTCCTGAGTGGCCCTTCTGCATGTTGATGGGCCATTCTAGGCAGGATGGAAGGGAGAAGCTAACAGATATGAATGGCCTGTGTCTTGAGCTCTCACGAAAGGCTGAATAACCGCCTGTAGTGTGTCTGGAACCAGGGCAGGATTTACCTCTCTTTAAAGCACCACTGGTATTCAGACCCTACCAAATCAGTTCACTTCTGGATCTGACAACATTCTGCCAGGAAAAAGAACTGCTGTGCTGCTGAAGGGACTGTCACTCAGCTGGATCTTGAAGGATTTTGCTGGACACCTGCTTTGCACACTTTGTTGAGCCTTCCCTGCTACCCTCCCTGCCTGGGAGTGAGAAGGATTAGATCTTATTTACATCCCTGGAACCAAACTTACTCCAAAAGATTGCTGTTTTGCCTCATATTCTGAAGTCTCAAGGACATCAAAGACTCTTGCAACCTTGCTACAGCCTCCAGACTCTGCCAACTGTCAGTCCTGCACTGCCAATTCATGCAATGCTCTGAAGTTAGGAAAGATTAGCAAGTTCTGCCAAAACACAACTGAGGTGAATTCCCTCTGATCATGTCAGAAAGTGAGAATAATTCTATCTTGTTTAGTCATTCATGGAGGGATATGATAATCCAGGATTTATCAGTTTAGTCTAATACAATAAAAGAGTGCAAACTGCTTTTAAAAAATCGCTTCTGATTAATATTATCTAATTAACACAATTACAAGATTAATTACAAGCTACTACGTTTTTTTAGAATCCTCTGCATCCAAATTGGCATCAAAGCTTATCCAGCTTTTGAATATATGTCAGGGATTTTAAGTGTTTTTTTTTTTTATAATAGGGGCATCCTGGGTACAGCTTCTGATGTTTTACGATAAATGAAGCAATGCTGTCAAATCCTGACAGAGCAGCTCCCCACACTACTATGCAATAAATCCTAAAATTAATTAAAAGGCAGACACGATTACTAAATCCTAGGGAAAGACAAAATCATAAACACAAAGAGTTACTCATTCCCTCAGATAACTACTTGCAGATGAACATCTACAGACAGACACTTTGGAGCCCAGTCACAAAAGTAAATTTACAAGCAAAGACATCATACTAGTAAATTTACTTTTATACTTATGAGTAACTTTACTGTGTTTGGCTATTCACCGGTCTTGCCAAAAGTGCCCATGTGTATGTCCCCATCCCCTGAAATAGGAAGGGAGTTAATAAAGACATCAAATATAACCTTAAAGTTACTACTACTGATGATCTTATGACCGTATTAATCATTCTACACTCTTGGCGGAGAAGTCTGCAATTGCGGCAGAGATCTCTTGATAGGAAAATATAAGGAATTGTTTAAAAGTTTATTAAACAAATACTTATAATTGTGCATTTAAAATCATTAAAGGTAATGCATAACATTTATTAAAAGCCATGTGATTTTTAATAATTATTACAGTTACATTATTGTTTAAATTAATAAAAAAATATGGTTATGTTTTATGTATAGGCAAGTGTAACATTAAATACAAATATTTATATTCTAACATAGTTTAAATAATTGTAATTTATTTCAACATTAGGTTCTATGAGGTTTTCTTTTCATTTTAAGTCCCTGCGTTCAATATTTTCTACAGTAGGGTGTGCAGGACCAGTGGTTGGCCGTGTGTGGTGCTGGACTTGCTCCAGCTCTAAGCTGAAATACATTTATGGCTGTTTTGGGTCCTTTTTTGGCTATAGTACCTAATGAAGGGCAGTTTGTGAGAAGCAGTGTTCTTACTCATTTGTAGGTGGGTGTTCGCCCACTTCCTAAGTCCCTTATTAATCCCTCCTTACTCCTCACTTTATCCCTTCCATTTAGTGATAAGTATTACTCAGTTTCCAGCTTCTCCCTTGTTTATCTCAACATTTACGACCAAAACATATACTTGTGTGTGGGGATCTCTGCAGTCGGGCAGAGGACTATAGTTTCAAATCATAGCAGAGGCATACATCTCCACACATAGTATGTGCATAGCATTTTGTATTATGTTAGTAGTACTACTAAACATACAAAAATATGCAGTTTTTAATTAGGCCTCAACGTGTTGAGGTTTATTATAGAAATGCTCCCATTATCCTATTCACTCATTCACACATGCAAAGTAAAAATATACATCTCTGATGCTGGCATGCCGTGTTTCAGGCATTTTCACTGCAGTGTTGGCAAATGTTGATGTTTCCATTTTCTTCTACGGGCAACATCTTATCCGTCACATTAACAACTTTGTGAAAAAAGCACAACTTTAGCTGTGGGTCCTGTAAAAAATGTAATCCTTATGCATGACGTAATTTCTGTAGTTGAAGTCTATTTTTTATCAAAAACAGATTATTTAGTTGTTTGCTAACCCCCCAAAACCTCCTCATACTAAAATATTTTAAAGAGCACAACTGATTGTGGGCAATTCACATTCCTAATATAACACAAGACTAGGGAAGTGTGATAGAGTGGGAAATGGCAGACACTAGAATATTCGCACATGAACAAACAAGTCTAAAGTACTTGACAACAAACCAAATAGCAGATACCATTACACACACAATGGTTAACCAGCCCCAAAAAACCTAAAAGCCCTGTCTCTGTAATTTGACTATCCAAAATACACCTTTTTGGTTCACTGCATCTGGAAAAGGCCACAAGCTTTCTACTATCACAGTGCATTTAGGTGAGAACTGCTGCATGTCAAAGAAAAGAGAAGCTCTCCTTGTTATTTGAAAACACCATTTGTTAAACAAACTGAATATTTTCTGGATCACTCTAAAGGCACGATTTCCTAACAGGTATCACAAATATTTGTTAGGGTAGAATAATCCCAATCACTTTAGAAGCACGTAGCAAGCAGCCACAGAGTCAGAAAGAAACCAGTTCAGAATGAGAGTCTGGACTTAAAATGTGTCATTATCACTGACACTCGCTGTGTTTGCGTGAGATCCAATTAATACTTTATATTTAAAAAGAGCAGGGGGACAAAGTCTTTCTTATGAGGCATCTACTGTCCCTATTCAGTGCCAGAGATGCAGAATATCAAGGATGGCTGATGCTTCTTTTTTCTCCACCCTACACTTCCTGTCTTTTTCTTCATCTTGAAGGTGCTTTTCATTCATGCTATCCAGCTTTGTTGCTGTTTCCCTATTTTTCACTTCGTTATTTCTCCCTTTGCTCTCTTTTGGTCCGTGTCATAGTCTGATGATTAAAATTAGGTCCAGTTCAAGAAAATGAATGCTGTTGTCTACCACCTTCAACCACCTGCACAAATTAAGCTCTGGGTCCAAGGCTCTCGAACAGAGGCTGGAAGGCTACCTAGCAGGACTTTACTCCTTTGATTAGTGGAAGTGGGCACATAGCCACACTGTGTCCCTGCACTTACACTCCCTCAACAACCTTTGCCAATCATATGTACCTTTCCTGCTGATGGTTCCACCAAGGTCTCTCCTTCAGGGGCGAGGTGTTGTTGGTGCAGTCCTTAATGACCAGGAGAAGGGGCATATGACTGAATTCACAAGGTCATACTCATAGCTTTAAATGATTGTTTTTAAAACTCCTTTAAAGCACATCTAACCCCTTTGCTGCCAGGCCTTTTCCCCTCCTGTGCCAAGCCTTTTTTTGGCTATTTGGGCATTTCGCGCTTGGGCCCTCATAACTTTTTCTCCACATAAGCTACCCATGCTAAATTTGCGTCCTTTTTTCCAACATCGTAGGGATTCTAGTGGTACCCAGACTTTGTGGGTTCCCCTGAAGGAGACCAAGAAATTAGCCAAAATACAGCAAAAATGTTTTTTTTTTTTTTTAAATGGGAAAAAAGGGCTGCAGAAGAAGGCTTGTGTTTTTTTCTCCTGAAAATGACATCAACAAAGGGTTTTTGGTGGTAAAATAACCATCTTCCCAGCTTTCAAGAACACACAGACTTGAATTAGAAAACCCCATTTTGCAACACAATTTTGACATTTTACTGAGACATACCCCATTTTTACTATTTTTTGTGCTTTCAGCCTCCTTCCAGTTAGTGACAGAAATGGGTGGGAAACCAATGGTGGATCCCAAACAGCCAACCATTTCTACAAAGTAGACAACATTCTGAATTCAGCAAGGGGTCATTTGTGTAGAAGTGTTTCTAACAGAAAATAATAGCTGAAACAAAAGAATATTTAAATTAAGGTGAAAAACAGCCAATTTTCTCCAAGTTTTACTCTGTAACTTTTTCCTGCAATGTCAGATTTTTTAAAGCAATATACCGTTACGTCTGCTGGCCTCCTCTGGTTGCAGGGATATATAGAGCTTGTAGGTTCATCAAGAACCCTAGGTACCCAGAGCCAATAAATGAGCTGCACCTTGCAATGGGTTTTCATTCTATACCGGGTATACAGCAATTAATTTGCTGAAATAGAAACAGTGAAAAATAGGTATCAAGAAAACCTTTGTATTTCCAAAATGGCCACAAGATAAGGTGTTGAGAAGCAGTGGTTATTTGCACATCTCTGAATTCCGGGGTGCCCATACTAGCATGTGAATTACAGAGCGTCTCTCAAATAGACGTCTTTTTTACATACTGTCTTACATTTGGAAGGAAAAATTGTAGAGTAAGGCAAGGGGCAATAACACTTTCTATTCTGTGTTTCCCCAAGCCTCCTGATAAAAACTGTGCCTCACTTGCATGGGTAGGCCTAATGCTCGAGACAGGAAACACAAAGTGGACACATCACATTTTTACATTGAAATCTGACATGTTCTTTGCAAAGTGCCTAGCTGTAGATTTTGGCCCCTAGCTCAGCCGGCACCTAGGGAAACCTAGCAAACCTGCACAGTTTGAAAACTAGACACCTAGGGAAATCCAAGATGGAGTGACTTGTGGGGCTCTGACTAGGTTCTGTTACCCAGAATCCTTTGCAAACCTCAAAATTTGGCCAAAAAAAAGCTTTTTCCTCCAATTTCGGTGACAGAAAATTCTGGAATCTGAGAGGAACAACAAATTTCCTTCCACCCAGCATTCCCCAAAGTCTCCCGATAAAAATGGTACCTCACTTGTGGGGGTAAGCCTAGCGCCCGCGACAGGCAAGGCCCCAAAACACAACGTGGACGCCTCACATTTTCACAAAGGAAACAGAGCTGTTTTTTGCAAAGTGCCTAGCTGTGGATTTTGTCCTCTAGCTCAGCTGGCACCTAGGGAAACCTAGCAAACCTGTGCAGTTTTAAAAACTAGACACCTAGGGGAATCCAAGATGGGGTGACTTGTGGGGCTCTGACCAGGTTCTGTTACCCAGAATCCTTTCCAAACCTCAACAATTGGCCAAAAAAACACTTTGTCCTCTCATTTCGGTGACAGAAAGTTCTGGAATCAGAGAGGAGCCACAAATTTCCATCCACCCAGGGTTCCCCTAAGTTTCCCATTAAAAATGGTACCTCACTTGTGTGGGTAGGCCTAGCGCCCGCGACAGGAACTTACCCAAAACACAACGTGGACATATCACATTTTCCCAAAGAAAACAGAGCTGTTTTTTATAAAGTGCCTAGCTGGGGATTTTGGCCTCTAGCTCAGCCGGCACCTAGAGAAACCTAGCACACGTGCACAGTTTTGAAAACTAGACACAGAGGGGAATCCAAGATGGGGTGACTTGTTGGGCTCTGACCAGGTTCTGTTACCCAGAATCCTTTGCAAACCTCGACATTTGGCCAAGACAACACGTTTTCCTCTCATTTCGGTGACAGAAAGTTCTGGAATCAGAGAGGAGCCACAAATTTCCTTCCGCCCAGTATTCCCCCAAGTCTCCCAATAAAAATGGTACCTCACTTTTGTGGGTTGGCCTACTTCCCGCGAAAGGAAATGCCCCAAAACACTATCTGAATACATCAAAAGTATCAAATACATAACTACCTGTTTTTGCGGGGCGGGGGCACCTGCATTTTTGATCCTGGGCTCAGCAGCCATCTAGGGGAACCTACCAAACCCAGACATTTCTGAAAACTAGACACCCGAGGGAGTCCAGAGAGGTGTGACTTGCATGGATCCCCCACTGTTTTCTTACCCAGAATCCTCAGCAAACCTCAAATTTAGCAAAAAAAATATATTTTCTCACATTTCTGTGTGGGATCACCACATCGGGACACATTTTTAACCACCCAACTTTCTCTTTAATCTCCCGGCAAAAATTATACTTCATTTGTGTAGGTGGGCCAAGTGATTGTGACAGGGAAGAGCCAAAAACATGTTGAAATTGAGGGGGAACCAAAGCGGGTACATAAGGGAAGTTTGAAAAACAAAAAAATTAGGCTGACAAGTGCAGCAGACTTTTATCGGTATAGATGAGACAGTGCTGGGTGGTAGGAATTTTGTGGATTTCTCCAGATTCCGGAAGGTTCAATTACAAAAATGTGGGAAAAATGTATGATTTCCAGCAAAGTTGTAGGTTTGCAGGGCATTGTGGGTGAGAAAATGGTGCGTGGTACATGTGAAACACACCACCCTGGAATCACTCAGATGTTTAGTTTTCAGATGAGTCTAGGTCTTGTGGATTTTTCTACATGGCGGCATCCCAAAGTCCATAAAGTGCAGCCCTCACCATTCCAAGTGGGACGATTTTGAGAGTTAGCCAAGCTCTCATGGCCCAGATGTAAAACCAAAACCCAAAATAATCAAATGTCCTCTTGCTTCCCGTGAGAGAAGGTGTTTTAGTGTGCGGGGGAGAGCTGAAAGACTGTTACCCCCTTCAGTTGGCGTGGGGCATAACGAGGCCGATACTGGTAGGTTGCCACCACCCCAAAATATCTTTTTTTTTATTCACTGGCATCTATTAGACTTTCTGCCCCCCCCCCAGGGTGTGGATCAGGGGTAATTGCCCCATCTGCCCACTGGTGGGAAGAACAACTTTGGACCCATTTATTTGGGGTGGGGGTATGGCCATACCCCCACCCTCTTATTTTGGGAAAAAAACTTCCCTGTTCTCTGGTGGGCTTTCTGCCCCCCCCTTGGGGACCGATGGGCCTTCCAAAAATAGGCCAACCTGCCCCCAAGGGGGGCAGATATGGTAAACAGTAATGTGCCCCCATGGGGAGCGACCCTTACCCAAGGGGCTGCCCCCCCAAAGAAAACATACACTTACACACACCAATCCCTGTTGCCTAAGTGGTTCCTGCCCCCGAGGGCAGATCGGCCTAATAGATATACGCCGATCTGCCCCCAAGGGGAGCTGAAATGGCCTAAAATAAACTCCCCCCCACAGGGGAGCGACCTTTGCCTAAGGGGTCGCTCCCCTTGCGTGAAATTGGAGCAAAAAATAATCCCCAGTACCTAGTGGATTCTGGCCCCAAATCGGCCTACTAGAAATACGCCGATCTGGCCCCAAGGGAAGCAGAAATGGCCTGAAATAAATTTGCCCTACCAGGCAAGCGACCCTTGCCTAAGGGGTCGCTCCCCTTGCAAGAAATTGGCGCAAAAAAAAAAATCTCCAGTGCATAGTGGTTTCTGCCCCCCATGGCCTAACATAAATCAGCCGATCTGCCCCGAATGGGGGCAGAAATGGTCTAAATACAATTTGCCCCACAGGGGAGAGACCCTTGCCTAAGGGGCCACTCCCCACCTCAAAAAAAATAAAAAATAAATAGCCCTGGTGCCTAGAGGTTTTTGCCCCCGGGGGCAGATCAGTCCGATAACAATAGGCCTATCTGCCCCTGGGGGGGCTGAAAAGGCTTAAAATAAACGCGGAGCGACCCTTGACTATGGGGTTGCTCCCCTTGCGTGAAATTGGCGCAAAAAAAAAAATCCCCAGTGCCTAGTTGTTTTCTGCCCCCCCTTGGGGGCAGATTGGCCTAACAAAAATCGGCTGATCTGCCCCTTGGGGGGACGAGAAATGGTCTAAATACAATTTGCTCCCCACCTCTAAAAAACAAAAAAAAACAAAAAAAGATCCCTGGTGCCTGGGGCATTTCGGCCTAATAAAAATAGGCAGAAATGGCCTAAAATAAATTTGCCTCCCCCAGGGGAGCGACCCTTGGCTAAGGGGTTCAACCCCCTTGGCTGAATTTACCTTCATAAAAAAACTCCCTGGTGTCTAGTGGTTTTGGCATCATACAAATAGGCCGATCTGCCCTCAAGGGGGGCAGAAATGGCCTAAATATAATTTGCCCCCTAGGGGAGCAACCCTTGCCTAAGGGGGGCAGAAATGGCCTAAATATAATTTGCCCCCTAGGGGAGCAACCCTTGCCTAAGGGGTCGCTCCCCACCTCTAAAAAAAAAAAAAAAAATGATCCCTGGCGCCTATAGGTTTCTACCCCCCCCTGGGGGCAGATCGGCCTAATAATAATAGGCCGATCTTCCCACGGGGGTCAGAAAATGCCTTGAAAAAAATTTACCCCCGGGGGAGCGACCATTGCCCAAGGGGTCGCTCCCCTTATGCCAATTTCTAAGTATAAAATAAATCCTTGGTGTCTAGTGGGCATTTCAGAAGCCAGATAGCTTCGCGATCCGGCTCATGAAATGCTCTGAGAGACTTCAAAGGGAAGGAAATTCCTTTCCTTCCCTTCGAAGCCTCTCAGGCCCCCATCACATGATCGAAGAGAAATGCTGAACATTGCGATGGGGAAGTGGCCTCTGATGGGGGGGTCGGGGTGGAAGGGGAAGGGCTTCCCCTTCCATCCCTGCCTTGGGGGGGTGGGAAGGAAGCCCACGGAGGGAGTGCTAGAGCTCCAGGCCGAGGACGTAATGGTTATATCCTTGGCACAGGAGCAGATGGACGTAACAGTTACGTTCCCGGCACAGAAGGGGTTAATCAATTTTAATGGTTGTGGGTTGTTAGCAATGAAATGGGCGTAGAAATGTAGCATTTGCCGTTTATTTTTGCAAGGGTATCTTAAGAAAGAATATACAACCCTAAGTATAATTCCATTTAGCTTCTATTACGTTTTAATCATTTTTACATGTTATGATTTAAAAACACCATTTGTTAAACAAACTGAATATTTTACAATGTATCTGGATCACTTTAAATGCACAATTTCTCAACAGTTTTCATAAATATTTGTTAAGGTAGAATAATAACAATACTTTAAAGAAGCAAAATGTTTGTTCTTTAAATCATATTATTTAGTAGC
Source organism: Pleurodeles waltl (assembly GCF_031143425.1). Lineage (NCBI taxonomy): Eukaryota > Metazoa > Chordata > Amphibia > Caudata > Salamandridae > Pleurodeles > Pleurodeles waltl. Next base: position 358,431,065 of record NC_090449.1, on the reverse strand, counting down.
ATTTAAAGGCAGTGAGTAAAATAACAGTTCATATTTCTGAAAATACAAGAGGCTAAAGTAAAAGCTTGGAATTAGGTAGGAGACTGTATTTATGATAGTACAACAAGAAGCTTGTCCTATGGGTAGGCCTTGCAGTAGTGGAAAACTTACAAATGTTTTACTACCAGGACATGTAAAACGTAAAACTGCATATTCAACTTTTTTGTGTTCAAAGTATTTTATTTATTTTAGTTAAATAACAAATAGTCAGATATCATTGTGATACAGAGAGATGATGGGTGATCAAAACAATAAAAAAAAGCACATGATATATGAATGACATTAATATGCAGTAATCCATTATACACTTAGGGTTGCTTTATAACAGAAAGAAGGATACAAGGGTATTCTACTAATTTATGTAAGAACAAAGATAATCAAGTGAGGGCTATGGAGCCATCATGGAATCAGATCACTTTATAAATTCTGCTCCAATGGGTGTCTATTTGTGCCCAAAGGATAAGGGACAAGAGTGGTAAAACTTGTATAATGATCGCAGTATAGAAAACAGTTTGGAGTTAAGAAAATAGTAGTGATGTATCACCTTGATGTCAGATAGAACAAACAGGAGTGAACTGGGGACATGGGGGAGTGGGAGGAATAGAAGGAGGGGGGAGTGTGAGTCAGAAATCCAGAGTCTGGAGGTTACTTATCATTCAGGTGCAGGGGTGTGGCAGGGAATGTGTTGTTCTCCCTTTATTATTAATTCCAATGTATCTATCTAAGGTGTGCCATACTGTATTGGAAATCTGGAGGGAAGATTGGAGATTGGAATGAAGGGTATTTGCCCCTCTAAGGTATGAGACCCATGCCCACAAAGTATAATGAGATACAAGGTTAAAGGACTTAAATTCAGAGAGAATAACTTTTACCGCAATGGTTAGACCAGAGCCATATCATTGGCTTTAAGAGTCACAGTGGGTCACGGAGCCCAGGGACCAAGAGCAACCATAGGAAAACTTAAGCCCATATTTATACTTTTTTTCACAACAATTTGCATCATTTTGTGACGCAAAAGCTGCGCAAACGTACAAAATATAACTGTATTTTGTGAGGTTGCGCCGCTTTTGCGTCAAAAAATTATGCAAATGCAGCACTAAAAAAGTATAATTATGGGCCTTAGTTTTATGGGTACATCATATATCTCTGGTAGTTTGTTTTGAATCAGGCACCAGTATGTGTCTAATAGTTGGCAATCAAAGAACATGTGTTGATGAGATCTTATGTCTTGGTTGCAGTTCCAACATTTATCATTTTCTCACAACTTTAGATTATGTAATCTCGATGGGGTCCAGTGTAGAAGATTCATGGTGAAGAATTTACATTGAAATAGAGAGGCGGTAATTTTGGTATGTAGTGAAAGTTTGCCAATTTTTTGCCAGCTGTCTTCAGTGATGTGGCAAAATATATCTTCATCGAAAGGCTTAGACCATTTTGTGTACAATACTGTTGCTTGTGATATGTATGGTTCAGAGAACACTTTATACATCTGTGAGAGGCGTCAGAAAATGGAGGGACAAAAGGGTATCTTTATAGAGAGTTTTATTAATGGAACATATGGCAATATGAGTCTCTTATACTGTTGTATTTGATGGTCGTTACTCCTTTTCCTTCTCTCTGCCTTCTATCTGGGTCTTCAAGCTTGTCCTCTTGAGCTTCTTTCTTTTCCCCAGGGTCAACTCAGGAGGAGCATTAAAAGAAAAGAAGAACAAGGAAGTGGGTAAGTAGGTTCTTCCTTATTCTCTCCCTCTCTAGTCCCCTCTTCTCCTTTCCTCTCTCGTTTTCGGGGCAAGATTTTCCTCGTCCTCGCTCTCTTTCTCTCTTTTCTTCTGTTGATCTCGGCTTATGGTTTTCTTACTGTCACTCTCTGCTCTTTCACTATTTTCTCTCAATTTACCTTTCTTCTTTTCTCTTTTCTTTTTCTCTCTCTCTTTCTTTGGTTATAGTTGTTCTTTCTTCTCTGTCTGTCACTGTCTTTACTCCATTTTCTATCTCTTGCTCTTTACCTTTGTTTATATTTAAATAAAAGAGATTGTCACAACCATCTTTTCTTGTGTTTTATGCTTCCTAAATGTTTTCTGGAAAAAAGGGTTTATTTGAGGCCACAATTATGGTTTGAAAAGGGAAAAAATCCCAAAAGGAATACAAATGGGGAACAAAACAAATCAATAGGCTTCTTGACGCTGAGGCCGGGATCTGGCACTTTGGAATGTGGGCAATAATAAAAACAAAGTTTGTTGCAGGTTTTATGGAAAAGGAAAAATTGTATTGGAGCTTGCCACTATGACAAAATGTTAGTCCCCAGAACCACTAATCCCCACCAAACATAAACTCTACAAAAACAACCCGTTCCCAACTCCCTACTTCCACTCACGTCCCGTACCTGGTGTGGCCACACTCACCAGAGCGTGGCCGGCTTCAGTGCGGTGCGTCCTCCTGGTTCCTGGCTCCCTGGTGCAGCAGCAGGCAAGGTTCGTTCTCCTGGGTGTCGGCGTCGGCAGGGGGCCTGGACTCATCCTCCTCTGGTGGTTGCCGACCTCCCTGGTGGTGGGGGCTCTTAAAAAGCCCTGCCGACACATCCCCGTCCGTCCTGCAGGGAGATGGCCAAAGCACTTCCGGGTCGGGAATGCTGTTCCCTGTAGTCTCCCCGGGGCCTTCCTGACTCAAGGCCGTTCCCCGGGGGTACCGAGGGGTGTCTTCAACCGCAGATGCCCTGTCACAGTCACTCTCCCTGGACAGTGGCCATTCAGGCCACAGGTCAACCGGATAACGGGAGAGGAAATCAGCATTGGCAAGAAGATGGCCAGGTTAGTGACGAACCTGAAAGGAAAAGGATTAGAGGGATAAGAACCAACGGAGAACTCATGCATTAGAGTCCTTATGCTTCACCAACCAGGTCAAGGGGGCATGGTCGGTAAACTAGGTAAAGGTCCGACCTGCCAAATAATAGTGTAGAGATTCGACGGCCCACTTAATCGGCAAGGACTCCTTTTCCAGGGTAGGATAATGCCTCTCTCGGGCAAAAGCTTGCGACTCAAGAAAACTATGGGATGGTAGAGGCTATGTTCATCAGCTTGGGAGAGAACAGCCCCTAGGCCCTGGTCCGAGGCGTCAGCCTGCATTTGAAAAGGTTTCTGAAAATCAGGACATCGTTATACAGGTTTGACAGTGAGGAGATGTTTCAGGAGCTCAAAGCGGTTTTTCTCTAGTTCAGACAAAGGAGAGATTTGGTTGGGTTTGGATTTTGCTAATAGGGTGGTGAGGGGAGCTGCTATGTCGGAGAAATGAGGGATGAATCTTCTGTAGTATTCAACCATCCCAGTAAGGCTCGAACATCTCTCTTTCTTTTGCAAAGAGGAATCTGTGTGATGGCCTGCACATTTTCCAGTTGGGGTTTCACAGTGCCCTGACCGATAATGTAACCCAGGTAATTAATGGAGTCGTACCCTCGTTTACATTTATCCGGATTTGCCGTAAAGCCTGCATCTCTAATGGCAGATAAGATATTGATTAAATGGAATAGGTGGTCCTTCCATGATTCACTATAGATGATGATGTCATCTAAGTAGGACGCTGCATACTGTTGAAAGGGCCTCAGTACCAGATCTATTAAGCGTTGGAAGGTTGCGGGTGCTCCATGGAGACCGATAGAAAGGACTCTAAAGTGATAAAGACCGGATGGGGTGGAAAACGCGGTCTTTTCTTTGTCTTCTTCCTTTAAAGGTATCTGCCAAACCCCTTTTGTCAGGTCCAAGGTGGTCATGTACTTGGCTTTTCCTAGACGTTCTAAAAAGTCATTGATTCAGGGCATAGGATAAGTGTCGAAGTGGGACAGAGAATTTAATTGACGGAAGTCAATGCAGAATCTAATAGTACCATTGGGTTTTGGTACCAATACAATGGGAAAACACCAGGGACTAGAAGATCGTTCAATGATACCAGCCTGTAACATCTCTTTGACTTCTTTTTTTACCATTTTCCGTCTGGCCTCAGGTATCTGATGGGGTCTTTGTCTAGTGATTTTATCCCCTATTGTCCATATGTGATGAGAAATTAGATGGTTCTTCCCGGGGATTTTTGAAAAAACGTCTAAGTTGTTTTTGACTATCTTTGTTAAGTGTGACTTCTGTAGTGCAAAGGGACATGTACCGAATTGGGGCCTTCTTTTGTGGTTCTCTTGTGAGTTCAAGGGATATAATCGTAGGTCTCCTGAAAAGCCTGTGCGGACTAAACAAGCCCAGTGGGTTTTCTCTGCCTCATGCCATGTTTTAAGGAGGTTTATGTGGTAGATCTGCTCCCTCCCGTGGGGAATTTCTAATTTATAAGTCACAGGAGTGACCCTTTCGAGTATCACAAAGGGGCCTTGCCGTTGGGCTAGTAGTTTATTCTCATTAGTTGGTAATAATACCAGAACCTTCTGCCCTACCTCTAAGGTTCTGGGTCGAGAGGTTTTGTCAAAATACCTTTTTTGAGTGTCTTGGGCATTTTTCAGACATGTATGCGCAGTTTCCCATACCTCGTGTAGTGTTTCCTTTAGTTCCTGTGCATAACTGAGCATGTCTTTGTTTTCTGTGTCTGCCTCTTCCCATTGCTCCACCAACATGTTGACCAAGGTGCGGGGTTGACGTCCCAAGAAGAGCTCAAATGGGCTTTGCCCGGTGGATGATTGGATATGGGTACGGAGGGCATAAAATACCAAGGGCTATTTCCTCTCCCAATTTTTTCCTGATTCATTAATAGCCTTTCGTAGAAGATTTTTAATTGTTTGGTTGTATCATTCTATGAGACTATAAGTCTGGGGATGGTAACCTGATGTTCTGATCTGCTGTATTCCTAATATCTGGCATATCTCTTCCATGAGGCGGACGGGACATAAAAGGAGTCCGTTGATCTGTCAATATATCTTTAGGAAAACCCACTCTCGAAAAGAATTCTATCATAGCCTGGGCTATCATTCTGGTGGTCATACTAGCAATGGGAATAGCCTCAGGATAAAGAATGGCATAATCTACCAAAATCAGCCTTTGACTGAGGGGGTTAAGGGGCCTACTAGGTCCATACCAACCTGTGTAGATGGTACCTCAATAATAGGCAAGGGTTGGAGTGGAGCCTTATGACCATTGGGTGGGTTAATGAGTTGGGAAAGAGGACAGGCCTGGCAATGTTTTATAATATCCCCATAAATCCCAGGCCAATAAAAACGTTTTGTGATAGCCTCTTCCTTCTTTTTTCTTCCTAGATGCCCCTCACCGTTATCCCCGTGGGCTAGATGCAATACCTGTTCCCTAAATGGTTGAGGAAGCACCAACTGGGCATTGGTATTCAGACCTTGTCTATGTAGCAAGTCATTTTTCAGTTGGAATGAAGGACCTACCGACTGCGTTGTTTGAGAAAGAGCTAAGTTCTTAGCATGTTTTAAGGTTGTGTCTTCCTTTTGGGATAATCAAAACTGACTGCTACTGATAGAATGGTCTTCGGGTCAGCAGCAGGAGAAGAAGTCATCATATAGCGTCTACTATTCTCTCTCTTTTGTGCATTTTGTGGGTTTTTCCCTGGGTTTGCTCTCTTCTATTTGGACTGAAGTGAAAGAGGCTTCTTTCCACCACTTCTCTGAGGTGCTCTCTTGCTTGAGACTCTCTAAAAGCTTGGGGAAAGCTACATAATCGGTCCCTATTATAAGGTTCTCCCCTAAATCGGGTACGACCCCCACAGTGAGCTGCTCCTCTTGGCCTCTCCAATTAACGGCTACATTAGCTACCGTATACAGTTTTTGATCCCCAAGGGCACAGGTTATTAAGACATTTGCTCCTTTCTCCCATTGTTGGGGTTGTACATAGTGTTTGTTGACTACACACAGATTGCATCCTGAATCCACAAGCATATCCCTCTTTTCATTAATAACTCTTATGGGTATAGTAAACTCTGCTTTTCCTGTGCCGGCCCAGAGGACTCGTCCTTTTGCTAAACCAATTTCCATCAGCTCTTCGGGGTCCTTTTTGAGAGGACAATGTCTGGCTATGTGGCCCCACTAAGCGCAGTGAAAGCATTGGGGCCTTATAGTGAAGTCTCTCGGAGGACCACGAGAATTACCAGGTTTTTCTAGGCTAGGGTTTGGGGTGGATCCCACAAACAGTGGTTTACGGTTAGGCCCCTTTGTGGTGGGAGGAATTATTCTGGTAGGGGTACTCCTGAATTCTGGAGCTCGATGGAACGCGCAGGCTAGTTCTACAGCAGCCATGATAGTGAGGTTTGGATGTTGTCGAATCCAATTTCTAATAGAAGGAGGAAGCACATCTGAATACTGTTCTAGTAATATTGTATCAAACATATTGGCCCTCATTTCAACATTGCCGCCCGCCAAGTTGAAACCACCGGGCGGACGCCAATGCGGCCACACTCCCGCAGGGTCTATTTGGAGATCCCCGCTGGGCCGGTGGGCGGAAACCTGGTTTCCGCCCGCCAGCCCAGCGGGGATCTCGGCCACAACACAGGAGCTGACTCCAAATAGAACCGGCGGTGTTGCGGCGGTGCGCGGGTGCAGTTGCACCCGTCACGCTTTTTACTGTCTGCTATGCAGACAGTGAAAAGCTCCATGGGGCCGTGGCAGGGGGCCACGCGACTCCCCTTTCCACCAGCCTTTTCATGGCAGTTCATACCGCCATGAAAAAGCTGGCGGGAGGGAGACTCGTAATCCCCTGGGTAGCGCTGCCCTGGGGGATTACAACCACCGGGACAAAAGTGGCAGGAAACTGCCGGTCCTAGCGGTGCGACTGCGGCAGTCCTGGCGGGGTTTTGAACGCCAGGGTTGTTATGAGGGCCACTGTCTTTAGAAGTTTCTGTGGGATTGAGCCATTTCCCTGCAGCATATTGTACCCTGTAATATAACATACAAGGCTTTTCTTGGGTTGCCCACTTGGTTTGTCTGAACCGAACCCTATAGTTTTCTTGATCCAGTCCGACTCTTTCCAGAATGGCCTTTTTGATTTCAGCATAAGACGTCACACCCCCTGGTTTGACAGCCTGATAGGCGGCTTATAATGTCCCAGTGAGAAGAGGTGCGACTTATTGTCCCCATTTATCCGCTGGTCAGTTAGCGGAGCTAGCGACCCGCTCGAAGTTGGTAAGGAATGAATCTGGGTCGTCAGTTTCTTGGTATTTTTGCAATTCACTACTGGGAACATTTGGATGGACTTTACTGTGGGCAATAGTGTCCGTCAATTTCCCCAAGGCCATCTCTTGAACCAACTGATTGTTAGCAATGATGGTCGCCTGACTCTTCAAGGCCGTTTGAAGGGCCTCCCTCTCAACCTTGGCTTCTCGGATTTGCTCCTCCCACACTAGTTGAAGATGTCTCTGACCTTCCGCTAACTGTGCAATCATATTAGCCAAGGATGGTTTGTCCTCCATTTTCTTTTCTTGGTAGCTGGGTTGTGGGATATGGACCGGCACTAAATCTGATACCACTGTGAGAGGCGTCAGAAAATGGGGCCACACAAGAGTATCTTTACAGAGAGTTTTATTAATGTAACATATGGCAATATCAGTCTCTTATACTGTTGCCTTTGATGGCTGTTAGTCCTTTTCCTTCCCTCTGCCTTCTATCTGGGTCTTCGCGCTTGTCCTCTTGATCTTCTTTCTTTTCCCCAAGGTCAAATCAGGGGGAGCATGCAAAGGAAAGAAGAACACAGGCAGTGGGTAAGTAGGTTCTTCCTTATTCTCTCCCTCTCTAGTCCCCTCTTCTCCTTTCCTCTGTTGTTTTCGGGCAGGATTTTTCTCGTCTTCACTCTCTTTCTCTCTTTTCTTCTGTTGATCTTGCCTTATGGTTTTCTTACTGTCATTCTCTGCCCTTTCACTATTTTGTCTCGATTTTCCATTCTTCTTTTCTTGTTTCTTTCTCTCTCTCTCTCTCTCTCCCTCTCTCTCTCTTTGGTTATAGTTGTTCTTTCTTCTCTGTCTGTCACTGTCTTTACTGCGTTTTCTATCTCAAGCTCTTTCCCTTTGTTTATATTTTAATAAAAGAGATTGTTACAACTATCTTTTCTTGTGTTTTATGTCCCTTAAATGTTTTCTGGAAAAAATGGTTTATTCAAGGCCCCAATTATGGTTTGAAAAGGGAAAAAAAAGGAATACAATTGGGGAACAAAACAAATCAATAGGCTTCCTGCCACTGAGGCCGGGATCTGGTTCTTTGGAATGTGGGCAACAATAAAATTAAAGTTTGTTGCAGGTTTAATGGAAAAGGAAAAATTGTATTGGAGCTTGCCGCTATAACAAAACGTTAGTCCCCAGAACCACTAATCCCCACCAAACATAAACTCTACAAAAACAACCCGTTCACGACTCCCTACCTCCCCTCCCGTCCCGTACCTGGTGTGACCACGCTCTCCGGAGCGTGGCCGGCTTCACCGCGGTCCGTCCTCCTGGTTCCTGGCTCACCGGTGCAGCAGCTGGCAAGGTTCGATCTCCTGGGCGTCGCCGTTGTTGGGGCTCCCGGACTCATCCTCCACCGGTGTTGCCGACCTCCGTGGTGGTGTGGGCTCTTAAAAAGCCCCGCCGACACATCCCCATCCATCTTGCCAGGAGATGCCTAAAGCACTTCCGGGTCGGGAATGCTGTACCTGAAAGTCTCCCCAGGGCCTTCCTGACTCAAGGCTGTACCTCCGGGTAGAGCCGCGGGATGGTAAGGTGAATAGTAAGGGTAAGCTTTGACATTTACCTTGATCTTTAGAAAGCTTTAAAAATCTAGGACAGGGAGGTTGTTTGTTTGGGCTAAAGCAGAGAAGGGGAGGGGTTTATTATTAGTATCATATAGATCCTTGATTAGCCCAATACCTTTAAAGGCCCACGAGTTTATAAACTGAGTGTTGGCTTTTACCCTAATTTTGGGGATGTGCCATAACGAAGACCATCAAGTGTTACGGATAGGATATGGCAATTTTCTGTCCAGAGTTTTTAGTGCATTTGCACTATATGTGAATAGTTGTTACAAATGAGGTGGTAGAAAAGTTCGACATTGTGATAAAAGAGCATGAACTAAATGGAGCACATTTGTTCTGTTCTATCTCCATCCATCCATGGGTTTAGGGGGCACATTTACAAGAAAGTGGCACATCAGCTCTGATGCGTCACTTTTCTTGCATCACCATGTGCCCCCTTATGTCATCATGGAAGCACTGTATTTACTATACAGTGCACCATGGCACACGTTAGGACAAGAGATTCAAAATGTTTGACGCTATTGTGGTGCTTTGCTAGACTAGCGTAAAAAAATGTTTACGCTAGTCCAGCAAAGGTCATGGAGGCCCATTGGGTATAATGGCAGCATCAATTTAACGCCTGCATGACGAAAAAAATGGTGCAGTGAAATCTTGTAAATTTCACTGCACCATTTCTTGGGCCTTCCTGTAGGGAAACTCCTCCATGCATACATTATTCTTGACCCAGCTATAATGTTGTGCAAGGGATTACAAAGTGGCTCAAAGGAAGCCTTGCACCACTTTGTGACTTAGGCACACGGTGGGGACCACCTTAGTGTAAAAAATGACACTAAGGCGGTGCAAGGGGCATGTAAATATGCCCCTAGGTGTCTTTTGGAGAAGCCATATAGTACCTTGAGCTGCTATAAAGGCTGATTAGTACAGCATCCAGTTTGGAAGATTCAAATCAATAGTTTATTCGGTCCAAATTTGGGCCATTTAAAAGGTTTAAAAAATATATACATACATACAGAAAGATAAAAACCATAAACCAATACACAGTAAAAGGAACAATAGTAAAAAAAGTAGGGGTCCAGTAGCTGCCTGAGAAAGATTTCATAAATAGGTGGGGTGAAGGAGGTGCTCGGAATAGTCTTTGGATCTTACCCTGTACATAACCCTGTACAGTAAAATAACAATAACGTAAAAACTGTTGTGTAGCACATCTCTATATAAAATCAGGCATTGAAACTCCAGACAGTAAAACCGATTAAAAATTTAAGAAGTCAGACAGTGGTAGATGATGCTCTAGGTTAATTAGTTCTTTTGGGTTAATTAATCCAATAAATTGCATCTTGACAATTATAAAATTAAGTATAATTTTAAATTTATAAAACACTTTAGTTAAAATAACTCAATGTAGCACTTATTCAGAGATACGGTCTTTTGGGCTCAATAAGTCGCGGTTTACAATTAGAGCCCAAGGCTAATATAACAGGATGCTGATTTACTATTTTCTAGACAGCTCTTCAAACAGTGAGTTAAAATCTAAGATAGTCCTATTATGAATTTTCCATGCTGCTGCCAGATATTTAGAAACAGCGCTGATTATCAGAATGGAAGTGTCGTATTTACATATTCTGAATAGACTGTTGCGGGATAGTGGTTGGAGTGTTCTGCACAAGGGAATAATCCACTTCCCTCGGGGACCTTTGTACAGAGGGCAAAAAAATAGGACGTGTTCAGTAGTTTCCTTGCATAAGTGACAATTTATGCATTTGTCCGATGGGGAACTGTTAGTCGACCAACCAGCCGTGTAGCTATTGACCGCCAATGTCCCGTACCTGAGCTGGAGTAATAGAGAGCGAGCACGGGCTGGTATGGGTAGATCCAGGGAGCTTTCAGGGAAGGGAACGTGTTTGACCAGCAGGAATTCTGCTGTCAGCCGACCTGACCCATTTGGACCGAGAGATTCCTCGTTGATTTTTGCCCAATAATGTTCTTTGATCAGGCGTTTAGCACTGCCAGGAATCATATCGGGGTTCTCCCAGTACTGGGATAGACTCAATTTGGCCCATGCCGCTTTCATCTCCCTAAGCCACCGTACTTTTTCCCATCCGTGATGAGGTGGTAATAGTTCTTTCACTGCTGCCCTGTAGGGTTCAAGTTCATCTGTTTTCCATAGTCTGACCCAATACAGGAGTGGTCTTAGATATGCTATGTCTTTGATACTATTTAAGCCCAGGTCCAGTCTGAGGGGGAGCATTGGCGTGCCCCTCCCCAGTCTAGATATGTGTCTAAGGAAGTTATTTTCTTTGATTTGGAGAGTATCCATCTGTCTGTGTAATCCCCAAAGTTCTGCTCCATATAGGGCCGCAGCACGGATTTGTGCTTTATATATTTCAGAGATAAGGATCAGAGGGGGGCTTGTAGCAGTACTAGCTTTGCGTCCTATTACTCCACATCTTTGGCTAATTGTTAGTGCCCCTTTCCTTATGGCTGGCTCCCAGCTGCCCTTGTCAGATAGTCTAATGCCCAAGTAGTCATATTCCATTACTCTCTCCAGGGGAGTTAAATCCATCTTTATGTTCGCGCTGAGCTTCTTGTTCGGGGCGCTGTATATCATAAGTTTAGTTTTCTTATGGTTTATGTCTAATCCATAGTTTCTGCAGTATACACCAAACTGGTTTACCAAGTTTTGAATTCCCATGGGTGATTTAGACAAAAGAATAGTGTCATCTGCGTAGAGTAGGCAGGGGACTTTGGTTCCAGCCTGCTTGGGAGAATCATTTGTGCAGTTTACTAAGTACTTGATACAGTTGTTTATGTATAATAGAAAGAGAGTTGGGGCCAGGACGCACCCCTGTCTAACTCCCCTCTCAATAGCCACTGGTTCTGTGAGATCACCCTTCTTGCCGTTCCTGATTTGGGCATAGGTATTTTCATGTAGGCGGATAATAAGTTTCAGAAGGCCATGTGGGACACCCATATTGGCTAGCGTCAGCCATAACTGGTTTCTGGGGACCAGGTCGAACGCGGCTCTGAGATCGATAAAAACTACGTAAAGGTTACCCCTTCCTATTTCTACAGTTTTCCATTTTATTGTTAAAAATCTTAGCACCTGATCTATAGTACTGACTGCTGGTCTGAACCCTGCTTGTAGATCAGAGATGGCATTTGTTTCTAAAATCCAGTCTTCTAGACAGGACAAAAATTTGCTTTGCAAAGATTTTTTGGAAGTTGTCGAGTAAGGAGATTGGGCGATAGTTGGCAGGGTTAGAGGGGTCACCTTTCTTAAAAATGGGGACTATCTCTGCTCCCAACCAGGAGCTCGGAACAGGTGCTCCAGCAGCTATCTCATAGGAAATGAGGTTTAAGTATGGGGCCCATACATCTGGATTCGTCTTGTAAAGGTCTCCTGGTATTTTATCAAGGCCGGGGGCCTTTCCCCATTTCATTGAGGCAATCGCAGCCTTGGTATCTGCCAAAGTGAATTCAATTTTGGGGGTCTCGGTGGTCATGATATGGATCAGATCCCATGAAGCAGCATCGGTGGTCCCCAGGTATAATTGGGAAAAATGGTCGGACCATTCTGCAGGGAGTATTGAGGCACCAGGCGAACGGTGTGGTTCATTGCTGGCATCAGCTACCAATTTCCAAAATTTCGTGGTGTCGTTTGTTTTAGCAGATTCCAGGAGGAGGACCCATCTTGATTCATCCCATTTCCTACGGGCTCTACCTTGTTCCTTTTTGTAGTCTTTTCTAGCTTCCCTTATATAATCCATCTGGCCACCTCTTAGGGCTCTCAGCAACTTATGCTGTGCTTCTCTGCATGCAGTGTTGAACCATCTTGCGTTAGAGTTCTGTTTAGGCTCTGTTGCTGACTCTTTAGTAAGTAGGGTTTTTAGAGAGTTAAAAAACAGTGTGTGGGCTGCTATAAGCCCACCACTATCTTTTGTGGGTTGAAGTATATATTCCATATGATCCGCCAGCTGCCTGTACACTTTTGCCAAAGTGGTTATGTCAGTGTTCAGGGATTTCCATCTAACATTTCGCCTGTTGTTGGTCAGTGCGAGCTGCTGTCCATAGGACTTGGGGCAGGAGGCTTCAAGTAGGGGTAGTAGGTTCCTGAGAGATAAAATCAATGGTTCATGGTCGCTTTCCTCATGTTCTGTGATGTTCATATCGACCATGTGGCCCCAAAGGCGGATGTCGAGCAAGATGTAATCAATCTGGCTCTTCTGCAACCCACGCCTAAATGTGGGGTGAAGGTTAAGATCCGAGCGGGAACGGCCATTGCAAGCCCGGAGGCCGTGTGCCAATGTAATGTCCATGAGCTGGTATGATAGTCTGTTGATTTTAGGTCTTTTGCTTGACACCAGCTGGGGGATGCCCCAGTGAGCATCTTCATCTTTATATAGTTCCTGGGCCAGCGAGTAGGGTTCAAAAGTGGTGTTAAAATCCCCGGCAATGAGAATAAAATGAGAGGGTGATTTATCGGTGAGAAAATTGTCTAAAATAGTCAGTGCGTTGGACTCATATTTATTGCCCAGGCTCCTATTATAGATGTTAATTATTAAAAGTGGTTTCTCTCTAAGGGATGGTATTGATAGACCCATTAGATCAGGGCAGCCCAAGTCAATTGGTTCAATTTGACATTTGAGAGAACAGCTGAGCCATATTAGCAGGCCACCTGAGGGTCTCCCTGAATTCGCCTTATTTGCTGGAACCCAGTAGCTTTTGTAACCGATTCTATATTTAGGCTCCAGCGCCCATGTTTCTTGGAAGAGACATATTTTATGTTTGTCTATAAATTTTCCCCATTCAGGGTTGTTCATTTTACTCTCCAACCCGGCAATGTTCCAACTGAGGATGGTATCTAAGCCTTCTGGTTTGTTATCGGGAGCTTCAGCCACAGGATTCTCTCTTGGGGCTAGGGTACCGTGGGGAAGCATTGTGCCCTTCTCAGTCGTGTCTAGGGTGCTTCCAGCCCCATCTAGGTCGGGGGGTGGCCTAAGCCATTCAAATACCTGGAGTAGAGGTGGGTCTGCGGGTTTGCTGTGATCTAGTGGGTCTGTAGCTAAGTTAATCTCAATCGCCCTGCGCTCCTTATCTGTTCCCCCGATATGGATTTTAGAACATTTAAGATAGTCTAACTGGGCGAGAGCGGGAGTTAGAGTAGACTCACTAGTGTTGCTAATGGGAGTATATTCGGCCCCACAGTTGATTTGCCCTGTTTTATAAGTTTCATTTTTCCCAGCTATAGGATAGTTTTTGTTCCAGTTGCTTGAACCTCGGGAATTAGGAAAAGTCATGTGTAATAGTCAATCGTTTTCGGAGAGTGTGGGCGAGGCAGCATTGCAACTTGGCTGGAAATCAGTTGGCATCTGAGCCCTAGGAAAATCTCTGGATGTCATTGTCACCCTCTTGAAGCCTGGTGCAGCTTTATGGGGGTAAAAGGCCTGAAGCCTGCAAAGTGAAGTGGCCCCCCCTAGGGGGTTGGGATGACCTGCATTTAGGGAAAGCTGTTCGACAAGGGAAGGCGCATTAAAGTTAATAACAATACAGTCCCCAGTACCAGGGTTTTTGAGTGGACCCACCCAACCCACCCTCCTCACCATTAATATTGAGGGTATCATATGGAATGCGAATCTAGCATGTTTATGCAACCAATGAATAACCTTATTTTTCAGTTCTGTGAATGATTCTGGGATGATGGACTTGAGCTTAGGGACATTCGTAATAACAAGCACGTAAGGGCAGGCTTCTGGTGGTAGATGTAAAGTTCCCATGTTAGTTCCTAGGTCCCTGCGCATCTGATCTACTGGGATATTTGGGTGGGTTCTATGGAGTTTGGCGCCCGTGTTTGTGGAAGGGGCAATTTCGCCAGTCCGCCTTAGGTAAAAGGAATCGCTCTTTGGGTACCACATTTTAGGGAGATTAGCCAGACTAGGTGTAGAGAGCTTCGCTGGTTGATGTAGTGAGTCAGAGCAAGGTGGTTTTGGCTTGTGAACCATAGGTGGTGGGAGAAGGGGACTACTGGCATCATTGACAGGGGGGCCAAGGATAGGGTGTTGTCGCAAGCAGTGCAAACCCGATGGGGAAGGGGGGATTGGCTGGCTGGGTTTAATGAGGGCATCGAGTTTCTCCTCGATGGCTGATAGACGGATTGTTATAGGATGTAGTTGTTTTAGAAACTCATCTTTAATAAGGTCTGTGATAGAAGTAATATCCAGATTGCCATAGTTGGTAGTTTGGGCAGGTATATGATCCTTAGATCTGGTAGGCACGGCATGGACAGAGGGGTCCAGGACACGGGCCCGTTTGTTCTTTAGATTCGTCTCCCCCCGTTTCCTTTTGCCCTTTGTGCCATGATTTGGGGAGGGTGTAGGCCTGTTTGGCATAGGCTGGGTAGATCCCGAAGAATGTATGGTTCTGTCCAAGGGCTCTGCGTTGAGTGTTTGAATTGTGAGGGTGGTTGGTGCTGGTGGTTCTGCAGAGGGGGACTGGGAAGCTGGTGAAAAGAAAGATGGGGGAGCAGTTAGACGGCGCTCGACCAGTTCAATTTCTTTTTCTAGTGCCCCTACCGCTTTTTGGAGGAAGCCGTCTAAGGTCTTGTTGTTGCCTGCTTCTTCCAAAGGTATCCCTCCCTTCCGTCTACCCATCTTGTTTTGGTAGGACACTCAGATCCTGTGCAAAAGTTTAACAATCTATTTCCTGTGAGCACTCTCCCTCTCTTTTCCTCACCCTGTTTAGCTCTGCTGAGGTTTATGTTAGGGAGTGCTGAGATGCCTAAGAGGCATGAAGAGGCATGAAGGGCTGTTCACCTATGTTTGAGAAGGTGTCCGGGTAGGTAGATAGTTGTCAGCCACTGCCCAAGTCCTGCATCTGTGGAACCTGTTTAGGGTGTTGGTGTTCCGAACTGTTGGAGATCTTTCTGGGTGCCTCGCTCCACCCACAGCACCATATGGTGCTTCCTTCAGGCAGCCTTTACCTATTACAAAATGTCAGGGGGGTGTCCCTGCCCTGGCTCTTCCTGGCAATGACGGGCAAGGACGGGCCCGCCCTTGGCCCGGGCTTCGCCCGGGCGCCGCCCGCGTGCGTCCCGCGCGGCGGGAGCGCGAGGAAAATTGAAAGGGCTCCTGCCCTTCTAATTGGACACAGGGCTCCTGCCCCTCCGGTTGCTCTGACGATACGCGCTTCCCGCGACGGCGGGAGCGCGAGGAAAATTTAAAGGGCTCCTGCCCTTCTAATTGGACACTGGGCTCCTGCCCCTCCGGTTGCTCTGACGATACGCGCTTCCCGCGACGGCGGGAGCGCGAGGAAAATTTAAAGGGCTCCTGCCCTTCTAATTGGACACTGGGCTCCTGCCCCTCCGGTTGCTCTGACGATACGCGCTTCCCGCGACGGCGGGAGCGCGAGGAAAATTTAAAGGGCTCCTGCCCTTCTAATTGGACACTGGGCTCCTGCCCCTCCGGTTGCTCTGACGATACGTGTTTGGAAGATTACATCCACCACAAGAAATTCTTTTACTAAGGGATTTGTGGAAGATGCCACTCTCTTGTCGCTCCAGACAAAGCTATTCTATCAATTTCCTGGTACAATAGGGGAGAAAGTTTTACAGGTAACATGGATGACACAAAATTTGCTAGTATGATGGCCATTATTTTGATGGTTTGGAGTCTACCTTATGATTTAGGTGCCCAGGAGGACCACAGGTCTCTAACCTTAGACATAGTCTGCAATTCATTGCACTGTACTGTTTTGATTAGATCATTACAAAACCATACCAAGATATTTGAGACTTTGGGGCTGCCATATAAGACCTGAGTCACACAGATGTGAGGAAAAGCACAGGGGGTTTAGGGAAAAGGCTTCTGTTTTATCCTTATTTAGGGTACATCCAGAGACCCCTTGAACCGCCTAATAATATTGGTAATACTTGGGATGGTATTTTTTATATCTTCTGAGAAGATAAGAATGTCATCCAAATAAGCTGCAGTTTTATAAGTGTTAGGTCCACATTGGAGACATTTAATTCTAGGGTCTGCATTCAGAAGTGTAGGTAGGGAATCAATAGCGAGCAAGAAAAGCAAGGGTAAGAGGGGGCACCCGTGTCTTGTACCTTGGTGTAGGTGGAAGAAGGAGGATGTAGATCTATTAATCCTAACATTTGCTTTGCATTTCACATATAGAGCCATCACCATATTGATAAAGGAGTTACTAAGGTTATGAGATTCTAAGACAGAGTGTAGAAAAGGCCGGATGCTTTATTGAATGTCTTTTCAGCCTCAAGTGCGGTCGCCACTCTAGGGAGTGAGGAGAGGTGAAATGTTTCTATTATATGGCAGAATGTGTGAATATTGTCTCTGACAAGACAATCTTTAACAAAACCTGTTTGGGAATAATGGATAAGTTTGGGTATGTAGCGTTCTAGTCTGTTGGCTAGGATTTTGGTGACGATTTTTACTTCCACGTTTAGAAGTAAGATTGGATGGAAGTTTTTAGGATCTGAATGATCATTTACCTTTTTGGGAATAACTACGATTGGGACTTTTGATGTTGTACCAGAAACTTCGCTTTCGAGTGCAAAATGATCAAATGTATTTTTGAGGAGTTCAATGAGAGAGGGCATAAAACTTTTATAAAAATGACACTGTTTGCGATTGAGACCATGGGGATGGACTTAAGAAATTCTAAACACTAAAGGGCATATTTGTAAGAAAGTGGAACATCAGCTATGATGCATCAGTTTTCTTGCACCCCTCTGCGCTCTCTGACTTCACAGTGGTAGCACCGTATCTACAATACGGCACACCATGGCGCACATTAGCGCAAATGGGTTGACCTTTTTGATGCTCATGTGGCATATTGGTCGACTAGCTCCAAAAAATATGGCGCTAGTCCAGCAATGTGCGGGGAGACCCATTGGAAACAATGGAAGCATCACTTTTTAACACCTGCCTTAGGCAGGCATTAAAAATGATGGGAAAAATGGCACTGTGAAATTTCACTGCACCATTTTTCTAGGCCTCCTAAAGGGGGAAAGCACTCCTTGCAAACATTATGCCTGGTGCAGGCATAATGTGGAGCAAGGGGTTACACAGTGGTGCAATGCTTGCATTGCCTTTGCAAATCTGGCATGGGAAAAAGGCCTCCTTTACGCCGCCTTAGCATAAAATAAATGAAGCTAGTGTGGTTCAATGAGGCACTAGCGGCTTGTAAATATGCCCTTAAGATTTCTCACATGCTAGAAGTGGGGCTTCGGGATGGCTAGGGTTTGTACCTTAGCCAAGCAGAATTCACTCACTATAGCCAGGGCAAGTCAGAAACTGAACTCAGACTAACCTGTGCTCACCCTCTGGTAGCTTGGCTTAGGTCAGGCAGCGTGCAAAGTGTCTGTGCAATTTACCCCCAAGTGACCCAATGTACGCACCACAAAAAGGACTCAACACGGGTGTATAAAAAAAAAATTAAATCTTTATCTTTTCATGTATATGCAAAAAAAGTGATAATCCATTCAACAATATGCAAGTTGATTAATTCTGGCAGTACCTTAAATACTATGAAGTGGTGAGAGTTTAGATAGCGTTGATCTGGAATAGGCACTGCGGTGAGGCCTTACTCAGGCACAAATGCGGGGTATTGGGTGTCCAGTGCAATCTAGAAGTGTAATGATTCAGTTCCTTTCTGTGGGGGTGAGGCTTGAAAGTAAAAGAAATGTGAGTGCTCCTCACCTTAAATAACTATGGTAATCCCTCTGAATGTGAGATGATGTAGCTGCTGCGGTGTGGTGTCTCGCCTCATGGACAAGGACGCTACTGAGGGTGAGGGTGGAGGCGGCGGGGACCAGTTGAAGAGTTCCATGAATTGGGGCCTGGTCCCTGGTAAGTTGTGTACAACTGGAGAGTGCAGCATAAGGGGGGGCTCCTCCTGATGAGGGCATTCCAAGTGCAGCCCACAGTTTAGTTTGGCCACAAGCCTGGCGAGCACACCATCCAATGGGTGCTGCCTCCCTCCTGCACAAAGAGGGGCGGCTCCTCCAATGAGGGTGGCCTAAGTGCACCACACAGTCTAGGGGGGGCGCAAGCCTGGCGAGCACACCCTCCAACGGGCGCTGCCTCACTCTGTGATGCTGCTGGCTCAGGGCACGGCTGGCGCTTTAGTTGCAGCTGTGTGTCCCTGGACAGCAAGCTCGGAGCCTAGATGTGAGGCGAAATGGTGATCTCGAATTAAGGCGGGCCATCTCATCCAAAAGTGCACGTTTTGGCGGCCCTTGGTGACAATCAGTCAGGGCTAGTGCATACCTCAATGATTAAAGTCCTTGGGGGAGATGGGGCACACTGGTTTCTCTTTCAATTTCTATGATTAAGATGATGTGATATTTGAGTAATTACAGGAAGGAGGGGGGCACAGTCACTTCAGCTAAGTAGATGCTCCTGTTAATGTAGGGATGCCTAGAGAAATTAAGGTGCAGGTGGTTGCTATAAATATCAGAAATGTGCACTCAGACCTTTTTGGGTGACTTGATGGAAAGTGAAAAGATTCAGGATGGAGTGCCATAAACTTAAATGATAGCATTTTAAACAGATTAATATTTTTTTAATGAAACGGTGACTAACACCAGAATTATGCTGGCATAAAGTTAAAAGGTTTTAGATTGAGAGGGAGACCTTGTGTTTCCTGTCCACAGACAGTTGGGAATTCTTGATACAGTGAGGTGAACCATTCAATGTTTTTATGGTTTGGTTTATTTTAAGTACTTCAAAAAGTGAAGTCAGCTTCAAATATAAGGTGAGAGCAATAGGTCTCATGTGTATGCATAACATTAGTTATAGTAAGCAAGGAAAGTTATCAATTGCACCGACGAAAGCCCCTAGACCCCGATGGGCTCTTAGAGAGGGCTGAAACCTGTTGGTTTGAAAATAGGGTTTCCTGGGAACATTAAAGACCCATAGGAGAAAAGGAGTATTGTTTTTAGTCATACCTTTGTAACCCCGGAATAAAGGAGACATTTGTGGGGTATTCCAACAGGTATTTTTAAGGATTTGATCTGGATCCCTGCTATTTTAAGGTTAATTATTTTATTGTCAACTCCAAAGAATCCTTGTTTGAGTCTACCCCAGTAGTATCATCTTACAGGGGTGTGGCTAGACAGCCGATGATGAAGCTTGCCACTATTAAGTGTGTGAGGTGTCTTTTCCAATTCTTGGAATAATCCAATTGGATGGTAATATGAGAGATCAGTTCTGATATTCAAAAAATCCATCTTGGACAAAAGGTCCTGGTATAGAAGTTTTCTCACAGTCTAGTTACTATTTTGTGTTTTTGTTGTTCTATTGGGATAAAGTAATGAGGTTTTCAGTCACTCTCAAGGTGTGACACACAGATAAGCTAATATTGCTATGTTTTATGGAGCACTGGTTAAAAGTGGTGAAGTGCTCAGATTCTTAAGTTCAGCAAAAATTGTTAGCAAATAGGGGGTCTGAAGGTAAAAAATAAGGAGATGACCCTGTATAAAATACCAGATCCAACACCATTATATGTCATGGTCAATGAACATGATTTGTGTTTGCTGTGACAACAAAAAGTGGCATTAAGGATGCAGACACCACTACAATCAAGCACTCAGGGCAGGGGTGCACATCTATTACCATGCAAAGGAGTTTTCTGTCCCAACAGTTTTGGCAGTGACAAACACCAAAACTATACTTTTAACACCATCCACTATAAATTCATGCAGACGCTGTTATATATGAATCTTCGACAGCCCCACTCCAGACCTTCAGAAGGGATTGTCAGCAATGGAGATGGAATAGTTTCTCTCACTGACCTATGTATGTTCTACCCATGTTCAAATCAGGCGGGCGAACCATCCAGTGTGGAGAAGGGGGCAGCATCTCTACCAAACACTAAATCAGCCCCTAAGTGCTTACTTTGAAACAAATAAATAAAGAGGAGCCCAAAGTCAATCCTAGGAGCCATATACCAGCAGCCCTTTATGTAGATGTTGTACAAATAAAGATGCTGCCTTGTCTTGATTTCACCTCTTTCCTCCTTTGTTTCACCCCCTGTCCCTTCATCTCACTCTTTCATGTTGTAAGGTGGATGTGTGGTTTTCTCTACTTCAAAGCAGGAATGTTGTAAGAAGTTGATTTACTGATTGACAGGGGTGTCAGCACTGGTTAAGTAACAGCCACAATCCTAGTCAGGATAAGGCATAATCAAACCCCCAAATTAACCCGTGCTCAACCCCCTGATAGTTTTGGCCAGAGCAGTCAGACTTCACTTAGAGGCAATTGGTAAAGTATTTGTGCAATGATTCAAGCAGTTAAAGAGATAAAAATCCACAGAAAAGGATCCTACACCAAATATGATAAAATAGAGCATAATCTAATAAAAAAAACAAGACCAAGATGACAACATTTTTAATAAGTAGAAATGGAATTATGAATTCTTAAAGAATAAACTGTAAAAAGTGAGTAAAAGCACCAACCGTGTCTATCTGGTCATGCTGGGCCAGGTCAAAGTCAAGCGTTCAGGTTGACAGCGATGTAATGCAGGTCAGATACAGTCCCAGGTTAGTCCTGCTGAAGGTTTACTTTGTCAAGTTTTGTGTCAAGAATCCCGCTTGCACTGGAGAAGGCCACGTGGAATAAGCCTGTCGGCATGGTGCAAAGAGCTGGCTGAGTGTTGTGAATGGGCATGCTGAAGGTTTGCTTTGGGGGTCCCCCATGGATGGTTGATGCTGCATTGTAAAGAGATGGGATGGCAGCGCTTCACTCTAATTTTCAGTGTAAGCAGCGTGGTCTTGGCTTGTACTGGTCGATCTCTGGTCGCAAAGAAACCGATAGCTTGATTTCAGTGCCTATGAGCCACAGCAAGGGTCCAGGAACAGAGTGATACCACTTGGGGGTCAGGAACACCTTGGAGCGGGGTCCAGGGGTTGATTCAGGATGTTGAGGAGCCTTTTATGTCCCTGAGGCTCAGATCAGGAGGGCAGCAGCTTAGCTCTTGGACTCACTCTGGGGTCCTAGGTGGCCGATGAATTTGCAGGTCCAGTTCTTCCTCAGGCAAAAGGGCAGCAGATCACCATAGCATATAAGCAGTTCCCTTGGAGCAACAGTCCAGCAGAGTGGCAGTCCTTTCAGCAACACAGCAGTCCTTTTTCCTGATAGAGTATCTCTAAATCCTGATGTGTACTGAAGTAGTGGTGCCTGAGGTCCATTATTTATAAACAGTTGTGTCTTTGAAGTGGGGAGAAGATTCTAGAGGCAGGCCTCTGAAGTGTACAGATGGCCAGACTTCCCTGTCCTGGAGCCGGACTAATTACAGGGGGCATGCAGCCCTTTGTTTGGAGACAGGACACAGGCTATTCAAGTGTAAGTGGGGCTGGGAGTAGCTCCTCCCACCCATCCTGCCAGAGAAGGCCCATCCAGTCACACCTAAGAACTCATTGAGTGTGGCTATCTAAGAAGATTACACACAGCCCGACTGTCATCTACACCCATTCATGTGACCTAGAGACAGTCTGCAGGCTCCAAGTGGCTGTAATTGACTTGGGATTGCAAGGGATTGGGTTCCCGGCATAGAGAATTCCCCTTCCCTTACCCCCGCCACCACACTCTGTCTTAGGGCTAGTCTCATTCCCGTGGGTACTGATGGGTACTCAGCTCTAAGTACTGTCATAGTGGGCTGGAGGATTGCCGGCCTTTGCCGCATCTCCTTTTAGAGCCCATCCGGGAGAACCAGCTTTAAGAAAACCCTGGGAAATCTGGAATAAGGACAACATTGTTAAAATAGCTTATACAGCCATAAATATTTTCTGGGAATCTCCTGCTCGGCTACCTAAAACCTTGCATAGCACCTGTAGTCAAAGTGTCTGAGTATCCCAGTGACAGGGGCTGAGAGGAAAAAGAACTGTTGTCCAGCTTGTTAAGTCAATCCCTTCTTGGGTTATGACGGCCAAACGCCTAAGGATAGGCAGAGCTTTTCTCAACCGGGCCTGCAAAAAGACTAAATCGAATCCCTTAAGAAACAAGACTATGGGGGTTATTACAACCCTGGCAGACGGTGTTAAAGCGGCTGTAAGACCGCCAACAGGCCGGCAGAAAAAAAATGGAAATACGACCGTGGCGGAAACCGCCAACAAAGACAGCCACTTTAACACTCCGACCGCCACGGCGGTACAAACAAACAGCATGGCGGTCACTGCCAACAGACAGGCGGAGGACAATGGACCGCCCACAGTATCACAACCTACCAAACCGCCACTTTTTCCGGGGCGGATTCACCACGAACAAAAACACAGTGGAAACAGGACTTTGAAGGGAAAACACTCACCTCTACACACCTCACGAGGAACCAGGATGCCATGAAACTAGAGCTGCACATTTTAACTGCCCTTATCTTCTTGCTTCTCTACCAGGAGCACTAACGCCGGCGGCAAAGACCACGGTGAGTACTGCACCTACAACACAAGGGAGGGGGAGGGAAAAAACAGGGACACACACACGCAACACCCCCACCCTCACCCACTACAACACACACACTAATACAGCATGATACAATGAAGTTAGACCCCCCAAACCCCCGAAGAATGCAAAGACAAAAGGAAATGAGTGTAACCATTGTAATATATTAAAATCCAGTAAGCAAAAATATATATACACTATTAACTATTAACAAATATATACACCAAGAATAGTAGTCCAGTTATTGGTCCATTGAAGTCCGTGGAACACTGGGCCCACACGGCATAGGCGAGGCCCACACTCTCTACCTGAAAATGACGGAGAGAACACTGCAGGGGCATCAGATATCAATAAAACAGGCACCTCGGGGGAAGGGAAAGGGGGGGCACCTCAGCCGGTTGAGTGCACAACGCCAAATCCACGAGGGGGCCACATGCCCACTGTGCAATCCTGGGGAGTGCAAAGCCACAGTCTCTCAAGTCTGTACAGTGGTTGGTTGCCCACTGTTCAATCCTGGGGAGTGCAAAGCCACAGTCTCTCAAGTCTCTACAGTGGGTGGTTTGCCCACTGTTCGATCCTGCGGAGTGCAAAGCCACAGTCTCTCAAGTCTCTACAGTGGGTGGGTTGCCTACTGTTCAATCCTGGGGAGTGCAAAGCCACAGTCTCTCAAGTCTCTACAGTGGTTGGGTTGCCCACTGTTCAATCCTGGGGAGTGCAAAGCCACAGTCTCTCAAGTCTCTACAGTGGGTGGTTTGCTCACTGTACAATCCTGGGGAGTGCAAAGCCACAGTCTCTCAAGTGGATAACAGTCTCCACTGGTTCTTGGGGGGGCTTTGTGCCCAGAGTGCTTCATCCTGCCAAGGACAGAGGTAGTGGATGCCTTTCTCCACTGGTTCTAGAGGGGGCTTTGTGCCCAGAGTGCTTCATCCTGCCAAGGACAGAGGTAGTGGATGCCTTACTCCACTGGTTCTGGAGGGGGCTTTGTGCCCAGAGTGCTTCATCCTGCTCGTGGCGGACACAGTAGCGTCAGTGCCCTTGGCGCTCATGGGCCAGCGGTGCTAGTGGTGGCGGTGTCCTGTTCAGCGGTGCTTGTGGTGGTGGTGTCCTGTTCAGCGGTGCTTGTTGCGGCGGGGTCCTTGGCAGCGGTGCTTGTGGCGGCGGTGTCCTGTTCAGCGGTGCTTGTTGCGGCGGTGTCCTGTTCAGCATTGCTTCTCGCGGCAGTGTCCTGTTCAGCGGTGCTTGTTGCGGCGGGGTCCTTGGCAGCGACTCAGCTGCTGGCGGTCCTGTCTGGCCCAGCGGGGCTGATAGCGGTCCTGTCTGGCCCAGCGTGGCTGGTGCTGGCGGTCCTTTCTGGCCCAAAGGGGCTGGCGGTCCTTTCTGGCCCAGCGGGGCTGGTGCTGGCGGTCCTTTCTGGCCCAGCGGGGCTGATGGCAGTCCTTTCTGGCCCAGCGGGGCTGGTGCTGATGGTCCTGTCTGGCCCAGCGTGGATGATGCGGGTGGCCTCCTGGGCAGCGGGGATGATGGTGGTGACCTGCTGGGCAGCGGGGATGATGGTGGTGGCTTCCTGGGCAGCGGGGATGATATCGGTGGCCTCCTGGGCAGCGGGGATGATGGCGGTGGCCTCCTGGGCAGCGGGGATGATGGCGGTTGCCTCCTGGGCAGCGGGGCTGATGGCGGTCTTCTCCACTGTGCTGCTCTTCCCAGACTTGCTGAGTTTCTTGTGCCCCTTCCCCACCTTGGAAGGTGTCGCAGCTGACTCCACACTCCCACCTGTACCCCTGGGAGCGGCTTTGGTGGCTGGAGTCTTACCCCTCTCCCGCCAGGCACTGGCCAACATTTGATGCTTGACAGGTGGGGGACCGTCCGTGCTGTGGCTCCTTGCCACTCTGGCTGCCCTGCTGCCTGGTGCACTCCAGAATCCGGTGACTACTGGCACCACTGGTCCCAGAGATGTTGTGGCTGAGGTGCTAGGTTGGTTCCTTGGAGAGTCGGGCTCTAGGAGACTGACGGGGTGTGGGAGGTGAGGGAAAGAGGTCAAGGGTGGACAGGAAAAGTTTCTTGGGAACACTGGGACGGGTAGCTGGAAGGGGTTTGGGAGTGGAGGAAGAGGTTGTGGTTGTAGGAGTTCGTTTGGTGACTGTGGGTGAAGGTGCATGCGCTGGAGGCTGTCGTGAGGTGGATGGCTGTTGGGTGGGTGTGTGCCTGCGTTTGTGTATCTTGGGAGGGGGCGTCACAGACACCCTGGGAGAGGACACAGGGGACGTGTGAATGGTAGTGGGGCTGGTAACTGCACATGAGCGGGTGTGGTTGTGGGTGTGCTGGTGATGGAAGTAGTGACTGTAGATGTAGTGCATGCAGGTGTGAGTGGAGACGAGACTGGGAGGGAGGAGGGAGACGAGGAGGGGGACACAGTGGAGGCAGTGGATGTTGGTGTGTCTGAATGTGTGTGATGCTTGCGTGAGTGCCTGTGGGATTTGTGGTGCTTATGTTTGCCAGAGCTTCCCTTGTGTGTTGACTTGTGTGCATGCTGGTCTGATGGTGTGCTTGGGATAGGTTGAGGTACAGGGGTGTGAGTCTGGGTGGAGGTAGTTGGAGGGGGGAGGCTAGAGACAGGGACAATAGCTGCCATCAGTGCTGAGGCCAGAGTCTGAAAAGCTCGCTGAAGGGCTGCCTGACCAGAATGAATGCTCTCCAGGAATGCATTTGTTTGTTGCAACTGCCTCTCTACACCCTGGATGGCATTCAAAATGGTAGACTGCCCAACAGTGAGGGACCTGAGGAGGTCAATGGCCTCCTCACTGAGGGCAGCAGAGGTGACCGGGGCAGGGGCTGGGGTGCCTGGGGCGAAGGTGATGCCCACCCTCCTGGGTGAGCGGGCACGGGGCAAAGGCTAAGGGGCTGCTGGGAGGGCGGTGCTGGTAGGGGGGTGGCGGCTGTACCTGTAGATGCAGGGGGCACAGATGTGGCCGCCACCACAAGGGAGCTCCCATCAGAGGACAAGTCCGTATCACTGGTGTCAGATCCTGTCCCCGCCGTGGAGCTCCCCTAGCCCTCCGTCCCACTGGTGAATTCCGAGTCCGTAGTCTCGCCCTCCATGGCCATGTGGGATGCAGCTCCCTCTTGCTCCGGTGCCACTGCTCCTCCGCCTGATGATGCTAATGCACACAAGAACAGGGAGACCACAAAAAGGGGGGGACGACAGAAGAAAGACATGTTGAGTGCATGCATTACCTCTACCGTTGGCGGACACGACAGACACAGAAGCTCCCTGCACTACGCTGCGCACTTGGGGTCCACTGTTCAATCCCTGGGACATGGCCTACAAGGCTATGGACGACATCTGCACACATGGATGTCACAGGAGCCTGACTAGGTGTAGTTGGCACTGTACACAGGTGGGGTGGGGTGCCACAGGGTCTGCCAGAAGAAGGGGACCCAACGAGCACACTCACCCTGGCCTAGGGAAACCCACAGCCCACCTCCCCCACCCAGACACCTCCACTGCACGCTGAATCAGCTGAATGCGAGTGTACTCACCCCCTTGTGGCTGCTGTGATGCCCTCAAGCGCCCAGCCAACTCCGGGTACGCCACCGCCAGGATCCTGAACATGATAACCAATGCGGAATTGTGCTGCGGTCTTCGACCGCCTACCGCGACGGTGTACAACGCCAGCACAGTTACCTCACATCCCATTGTCCCACTTTCCAGGTCAGGCAGCCGCCATTTCAGGGGCCCACATGGCTTAATTTTTAACTGCGTCACACATACCTAGGCCTTGCCTCAACACTCATACATGCAAATTTCGGATTATGAATCGTGCTCTGTGTAAGTTGTCTGTACGTACCTCTGAGTTGGTTGACTCTGTGCTTGCTGTTGTCCTTCATATGGACCGTCCGCTGAGACATGTGAGGAGATGGCGGCATCCTCCGGTGTACAGACCGCTGGTGGACCTGTCGACAATGGAGGAAAGACATGTGATCATCACCTACAAGCTTGATTATGCCACCATCCTGGAACTGTGTGCCCAATTGGAGCCACACCTGATGTCAGCTATCCGCCATCCCACAGGAATCCCCCCTCTAATGCAGGTGCTGTCAGTACTCCATTTCCTTGCAAGTGGGTCATTTCAAACAACAGTGGCCATAGCATCAGGGATGTCCCAGCCTATGTTTTCCAACGTGTTGTCCAGAGTGTTTTTTGCCCTGCTGAAACACATGCGGAGCTACATCGTTTTGCCTCAGGTGGAGGATTTGCCTACAGTGAAAGGTGATTTCTATGCCCTGGGACATATCCCCAACATCATAGGTGCCATTGATGGGACACATGTGGCTTTGGTACCCCCCCGCAGGAGTGAACAGGTGTACAGAAACCGGAAGAGTTATCATTCTATGAATGTGCAGATGGTGTGTTTGGCCGACCAGTACATCTCCCATGTGAATGCCAAATTCCCTGGCTCAGTGCATGACGCTTACATCCTGCGGAAAAGCAGCATCCCTTATGTGATGGGGCAACTCCAGAGGCACCGTGTGTGGCTATTAGGTGAGCACCTGGAAGCAAGTCAGTGGGAATGGTTGTCTGGGTCTGGGGATATCCCTACAGGTTAGTGTGTGTCTAACAGTTGTCCCTCGCCATTTGCAGGTGACTCTGGTTACCCCAACCTGTCATGGCTACTGACCCCAGTGATGAATCCCTGGACAAGGGCAGAGGAACGCTACAATGAGGTACATGGGCGAACTCGGAGGATTATAGAGTGGACCTTCGGCCTCCTGAAGGCCAGGTTCAGGTGCCTCCATATGACAGGTGGATCCCTATTCTACTCACCAAAGAAGGTGTGCCAGATCATCGTGGCCTGCTGTATGCTTCACGACAGGTGCCTTTTCTGCAGGAGGATGGTCCAGATGGAGGTGTTGTGGCAACTGTGGAGCCTGTGGGCAGTGAAGACGAGGAAGCAGAAGAAGAAGACATCGACAACAGGAACTCGGTGATCCTGCAATACTTCCAGTGAGACACAGGTAAGAATACAAACCTGCCTACTACATGTACTTTAACACTACTACCTCTCTACTGTCTGTCGTTTTCACCCAGTGTATGGTCACTGAGTTGTCACTTTCCCTTACGATTTCACAGATGTGGGTCCCACTGTGTGACATCCGCTTTGTTTCCTCATGGACTAGAGCTGTGTGACATAGGTATGTTGACATTACAATTGAAAGAGCATTTTGACACTGTAATTGCTAATACACTAATTCCAAATGACAGACAGACTCCAGATTATTTTGTGCTTTAGAGATGTTTATTTAAGTGCTCAATATTGGAGGGTGCTGTAAAATGGTGAGGGGTGATGGTGGAGGAATGTCCATGGCAGAGTCCAGTCTATTAGTCTCACAGGTGCATTGCCCAAATGGGCATAGGAAGTGGAGCTGGGGCAGTTTGAGGATTGACAGGGTGACAAGGTGGGACAGAAGGATGCCAATCAGGGTGGTCTCATTCTTTGGCAGTGGTCTTGGCATTGTTCTCTGTCTTTGTCCTGGATCTCAGGGACTGTTTGCGGGGTGGTTCTCCCTCTGCAGGGGGTGGGTTACTGGTGTGGTGGTCCTGTGGCGGTGCCTCCTGTCCACTAGCGCCGGCCGAGGTGGTGGGCAGTTCATCGTCCAGGCTAGTGTCAGGGGCCCCTTGTTGTGCCACAGTGTCCCTCCTGGTGTTGAGGACTTCCTTCAGCACCCCTATGAAGGTGCCCAGGGTGGAATTTATGGATCTGAGTTCCTCCCAGTAGCCCAAATACTGTTCCTCCTGCAGCTGCTGGGTCTCCTGACACTTGGCCAGTACCGTTGCCATCGTCTCCTGGGAATGGTGGTAGGCTCCCATGATGTTGAGAGGGCCTCATGGAGAGTGGGTTCCCTGGGCCTGTCCTGCCCCTGTCGCACAGCAGCCCTCCCAGTTCCCCTGTGTTCCTGGGCCTCTGTCCCCTGGACCGTGTGCCCACTGCCACTGCCCCCAGGTCCCTGTTGTTGTTGGGGTGGTGGGTTAGCCTGGGTTCCCTGTAGTGGTGGACACACTGCTGATTGACGTGTCCTGGGGACAGAGGTATGGGCCCACTGGGTGGGTGCTGTGCTGGTGTTTCCAGAGGGGGGAAGCTCTGTGGTGGCCTGTGCCAGTGTGAGGGGAACCGACTGTCCCGAGGTCCCAGATGTGCCGGGCTGGTCATCTAGATCCAGTTGGACAGAGCTGCTGTCATCGCTGTGGGCCTCTTCTGTTGGTGGTGTGGACAAGTGTGGACCCTCCTGTCCGGTGACATTGGGTAGGGGTCCTGCAGGGGTATAAAAGGATGTTTATTGCATCTGTATGTGCCATGGTTTGCAATGGGTGGGTGACTGTGTACCCCAGTGCTTGCATTCCTGTGTTGGACCTTGTGTGATAGTGGTTTAGGAGGGTGTATGGGTATGTGCAGTGGCCATGCATTGGTGATGGGTGTCCATACTTTGTTGTTGCATGCAGGGCTTGGTGTTGGGATGCGTGGTTTGTGATATTGGGACATTTGTGATGAGTTGGAGTGATGGGGGTGAGGGCGAGGGTGGTGGTATGTGATAGCATGCAGGTAGGGTGGGGGATGTAATAGTTAAGAATTTACTTACCGGAGTCCATTCCTCCATCTACTCCTGCGAGGCCCTCAGGATGCAGAATCGCCAAGACTTGCTCCTCCCATGTTGTTAGTTGTGGCGGAGGAGGTGGGGGTCCGCTGCCAGTCCTCTGAACTGCGATGTGGTGTCTTGAGACCACGGAACGCACCTTCCCCCATAGGTCATTCCACCTCTTCCTGATGTCATACCTATTTCTTGGGTGCTGTCCCACTGCGTTGACCCTGTCCACTATTCTTCGCCATAGCTAAATCTTCCTAGCTATGGAGGTGTGCTGCACCTGTGCTCTGAATAGCTGTGGCTCTACCCGGACGATTTCCTCCACCATGACCCTGAGTTCCTCCTCAGAGAACCTGGGGTGTCTTTGCCGTGCCATGGGGTGGTGTGGGTGATGTGTGGGGTGGTGTGTGTTGTGATAAGTGGGGTGATATTTAGTGGTGTGTTGTGTGAGGTGCGTGGAAGTTATGTGGGTGATGGTATTGTGTGCCTGTGGCTGCTTTGTAGTAGTTTGTAGTGTCTCTCTCTGGCCTTCTTTCGGCATTTTGGACGTAGGGGTTTGTGGGTAATGTGGGTGGGTGTTTTATATTGTATTGGGTGTGTGGGAGTGGTGTGTGGATGTGTTTCAGGTGTGTGTATTTCGATTTGTCCAATGTGGCAGTGTTTTGTAAATGTGTGTGTATTTTGAGCACGGCGGTGTGTACCGCCAATGGAATACCGCAGTTGAAAGACCGCCGCATGGATTAGTGGGTCGTGATAGTGTGGGAGTATTTCTGTTGGCGTGACGGTGGTGGTTTTGTTTTCTCCAGTTTATCACTGACCTTTGGTGTGGCGGACGTCTGTGGGTGTCTTAATTTTTGCGGATCCCGTGCAGTGGGTCGTAATTGCAGTGGCGGAATTCCGCGGCTGCGGCGGTGTGTTGTCGGTCTTCTGCACGGCGGTAAGCGGCTTTTACCGCTAATGTTGTAATGAGGACCTATGTCTCTTTTGAATACAAAAAACTCCTGCAGAATTCTTCCCTTTTTGCAAAAGGAAACTTTTGGCGATCCCCCTCCTAATGAGGAAGCTCCTCCAAACCCAGTGGGTTCTGATTATCTCTATAACTCCGGGAAGGTTTTGGCCACACCTTCTTCTTTTAGTCAGTCGCTTATTGCCGGGGAGAGCTAGAGAACACGATTCTCCCCTCTTTTAACATGGGTCCTCCCCAGGAAGTGGAAGACTTTACCCTGCTGGACATTGAGGGAAAAGGGATGTTTCTCACAAAGAGCTTGTCTCCTCATCAGGCGTTTCCGCCCCTAGAGGGAAAAGAAGAATCCCCTCGCCTAAGACTTATCTCCAGGATTTCCCTCACTTACCCCTGAGTTTTTGTCCTCTAGAAATTTGCCAAGTGCCCCCCTGGATCAACATACAGTAATATCGGAGTCCTTTAAATGCCTAGAGAGAATACTATAGTCTAGCTTAGCGCTTATGGAAAAATCAATAAATAGCTGTGATCATTTGCAAGATACTCTATTGGCCATACTGAAAGTCCTAACTGGTCAAAAAAAGGAGGGTTTAACCCCAGTTGAGGAAAATCCGTCTACTGTAAAGAAGGCCTTCAAGGAATTGGGGGTAGTTGTCCTAGTATACGTCAGGACTCCTTGGATGCACATTTCTACACAAATGCAATTATACCATCTGTTTTGTTTACCAGAGGAACCCAGGCTGGGAAACCACAAGTGTCCTGTTCTCTGATGAAGTGTGAGGAAAGTTTTGACTTGGAATGTTCGGATTATTCCATGGAAAAGTTATTTTTTCCCTCACCTCCACAGCCGAATATCCCCATGTCAGTAAATTCGGAATTAAAATCATCCTCGTCCATGGCTCCATTTCTTATCTTTCTACCCCACTCTAAGTTACTCTCTATCTGTCCAAGTGTGGAGCATAAGAGGATGGAATTGATTAACCCCTTCTGTGCCGTGGACGTAATGGTTACGTCCAATGGCACAGTGCTCATGTCCTGAGGACGTAACCATTACGTCCTGGGCACTGAGCTAGCCCTCCCTCTGTGGGTTTCCCTTCCATCTCCCGAAGGCAGGGATGGAAGGGGAAGCCCTTCCCTTTCCACCCCCCTGTAATGACATCAGCGCGCGATCGCGCGCTGACATCATTACAGGGTGGCGGTCGCACTGGAAGCCATTTGCTTCCAGTGCAATTGAACTAGAAAGAGGTACGTTTCTCCTCCGGCGGGTGGGGGGTTGCAAATAAAGAGGCACCGGGGGAAAGGAAAGGATTTTCCTTCCCCCGGTGTCTCTTTGAGCATTCCTGCTGCCCGATCACATTGCGATCAAGCAGCAGGAATGCACACTAGACGCCGGGATTTTTTTTTTGTTTATTTCTACTGTGTTTTGTGTTGGGGAATGGCCTCTTGGGCAAGGTTCACTCCCATTTGGCGAGCATGTTTGTTGTGGCCATTTCTGCCCCCCTTGGGGGCAGATCTGCCTACTATTTTTGAGGCCACTAGACGCAAGGGATGTTTTTTTGTTTATAAGGCATGATTTTGGTGTATAGGAGCGGCCCCTTGGGCAAGGGTCGCCCGCCTTTGAGGGCACGTGTACCAAGGCCATTTCTGCCCCCCTTGGGGGCAGATCGGCCTAATATTTTTAGGCTGACCTCCCCCCAAGGGGGGCAGAAACCACTAGAACGCCAGGGATTTTTTAAATCTGTTTATTTATGTGGGGGGGGTGCCTCCCCAAGGGGGGCATTGAACTGTTGGCCAATTCTGCCCCCCGCAACCCCCTTAGGGGCAGATGGGCCTATTTTTTTTAGGCCCATTGCCCCCAAAGAGGGCAGAAGCCACTTAGGCACCAGTAATAGTGTGTGTGTGTGTTTTTTTTTTTTTGGGGGGGTGGCCCCTTGGGCAAGGGTCTCTCCCCATGGGGACACACTACTAAAGGCATTTTCTGCCCTCCTTGGGGCAAATAGGCCTATTTTTTAGTAGGCCCATCTGCCACTATGGCAGGATCCACTTAGGCACCAATTTCTAAATGCTTGATGGTGGGGTGTTTGTCAACTGATGAAGTATTTGCATTTGTGATGAAAACAATTCTCCTTTTTGTTCTAGTTCAAAGCTTTTGCTTCCTTTGCTGTGGCTCCTTGCGGTTTTGGCTGTGGTTGACCTGCGGTTTGCATAGTTGCATGTTTTAGGTAAGTAAAAACAATTTACTCCAAATGAGTATTGTTGTCCCATGCATGAATGACATGTTTGTAGGTGGTGTATTCAATGCAGGATTGTGTGTGAAATTGTCCTTAGATTTGTGCACAATGATATTTGTGTTGTCTTATTTCTAATTTGCTTTCTTTCTTTCTTTTTATTGGGATATCATTGGTGATTGCTGAGGATGTGCAGAGTAGTTGCTGGTGAGTCAAGCTTTGTCAGGCAAGTGAGAGATATAGTTTTTGAGTTTATAACTCTTACTGATAAAGCCACACTTTATTACTTATCTTACACAGTGCTGGTTTTTCGTGGTGCATTTGTCCAGTTAATTTTCGTAGGAAAGATCATTGCTAGTTACAGGATGATCGCTCAGCAAGGGGTTGGTATGCTTTTTGAGTCATTGTCTGATCATGATTATGAGACGGACTCTGCATCTGAGGCAGAGGAGGAAGTGAGAGATTCTGGCAGTGAAGTTTCTGTCGGAGAGGAATCTTCTGGTGAGGAAGCCACACTCAGTGCAGATGAAGGGCCTGTTTTAGAGGAGGACACTGATGTGCCATTGGTGCAGCAACCTGGGGTTGAAAGGTTTCCCATTAGAAGACCTGAACTCTGGGTTGCCCCAAGCATTGAGCAGCCAGAGTTGCCTGCCTTTACTGGTCTTCCGGGGTGTAGAATCAATAGAGAGTAATTTTTGCCTGTCAATTTATTTGAGTTATTTGTGGATGATGTGTTTTTGGAAGAAATTGTTGAGCAGATTAATTTGTAGGCGGAGCAGCATTTGAAGGACAATGTTGCTAGACTTAGGCCACACTCTAGAGCTACACAGTGGATTCCCACAAATTTGGAGGAGATGAAAAGGTTTTTGGGTTTGACTCTCTTGATGGGGTTGATAAGGAAGCCGTCCCTGGCTTTTTATTGGTCTACTAGTCCCTTGATGGCAACAGCTACATTTCCTGAAACCATGAGTCATAATCAGTATTTGCTTCTTCTTAGATGCTGCATTTTGTTGACAATGCATTAGCCTTGCCACAAGATCACCCTGATTCTGACCGTCTTTTTAAGATTAGGCCTGTACTTGATCATTTTGTAGATCGGTTTTCAGAGGTCTATGTTCCAGGCAAAGAAGTAGCTGTGGACGAGTCTTTGGTCCTCTTCTAGGGTCGTTTGTTTTTTAGGCAGCACATTCCTAGCAAGAGGGCACAATATAGAATTAAATTGTATATATTGTCTGAAAGTAGTACAGGATATGTGTATAGTTTGCGTGTCTACACTGGTAGGGATTCCAGTATTGACCTCCCCTGGTTGTCCTCCCACATTTGGAGTTACTGAGAAAATTGTGTGGGAACTTGGTAGATGACTGTTCAACAAAGGTCACCATTTGTATGTAGATAACTTTCACACTGGAGTGCAGTTGTTCAAGGAATTGCTTAGAGTAGACACTGTTGCTTGTGGCACAATTTGTTCTAACCGGAAAGGCTATCCAAGGGAGCTTGTCTGTAAAAAACGTGAGAGGGGACAGGGCAGTGCCTTGGAGAATGATGAGCTGCTAGCTTTGAAATTTTCAGACAAGAGGGATGTCTACATGCTAAGTCCCATCCATGATGAGAGTGCTTCCCCCGTGACTGTTTGGGGCCAAGTTGCTGAAGTGCGCAAACCTGTGTGCATTTTAGATTATAATAAGCACATGGGAGGTGTAGATAGAGTTGATCAGAGGTTGGAACCGTATACTGCTATTCGTAAGTCTTACGTTTGGTATAAGAAGTTAGCAATTCACCTCTTCCACTTAGCAACTTTTAATGCTTTTATTGTGCTTAAGGATAGGTCTCCAGAGTCAAAGACGACATTTGTGAAATTTCAGGAGTCAGTGATAGAGAGCCTTATTGTGGTGGAACAGGCAAGAGTTCCTAGAGAAGCAGTGGTGGAGGATGTGGCTAGATTGAAAGATCGCCACTTTGCTGAGCACATTCCTTTAACGTCCAAAAAAGACTTTCCAGCTAAGAAATGTAGAGTGTGTCCGGAGGGAGACTCGGATGTACTGCCCAGATTGCCCTTCAAAGCCTGGGCTGTGTGTGGGTGGCTGTTTCAAGAATTACCACACTCAGAAAAATTACTGGGAACTACCATGAGTGTAAACTGCCTGTTTTATATTTTCATGTGTTCAGTTTCATGGTTGGCATTTCTGTCATGTACTCAGTTAGAGCTTTTGTGTTTGTAGTTTTGTAATTATTCCTAATTATTTAGTGGTTTCTTTGTTTTTTAAACAAAAAAAAAGTGCCAGCCAAAAGCCAGTCCACACACTCCGATCAGTTGGCGTGATTGCTGCATCAGGCATGTGGGCGTATGTAAGTGATGGGCCCTTGAGTGGCGTTGACTGTCGATGTGAGTGTTGTAATGTGCTGGGCCCGTGGCTGGCGGTGTGAATGGTCTTGTGCATGTCATGTATGAAAGGTGTGTGAATGGACTGTAAAGCGGTTGGTGCCTTGCCGTGGCTTTACAGCTCACGAGCTGTGAGTCATTGGATCAGTTTTTTGGCCTTTCAGTTGTTAACAGTGCATTTCATTTTTGTGAAATCTCTTATTAATAAAATTTGATCCACTGAACCATCACTCACCCTCGTGACAAATGCAAGCAGTATGTGTGGTAAAAATAACAAAAACTGCTCTGCTGTAATCAGGCGTCGCAGCACACCTGTGACACACTAGGTGTCTCGGGTGGGACCCCGATAATGAAGCATGCCACCAACTTGGTTGGTGGGTGAGGGGTCTTTTTAACATAACCTAAGTGCATTTCTTTTCACAATTGTAGTGTTAGGAGCATCACATAAGTATGTGGACACACCAAAATGATCTATTGCAAAAGTACCTGTTTTGGGGGGGGGGCACCTATGTTTTTGGTCCCAGGTGCGGCCTTCACCTAGGGAAACCTACCAAACACAGACATGTTTAAAAAATAGACACCCCAAGGAGTCCAAGGAGGTGTGCTTTGCCTGGATCCCCCAACATTTTCTTACCCAGACACCTAGGCAAACCACATATTTTCTTCACTTTTCGTTGTAGGATCACCGCTGTGGCACACATTTCCAACCACCCAGCATTCCCCTCACTCTCCCAAGTAAAATGATACCTCACTTGCATGGGTCCCCAAAGCAGAGTCAGCCTAAAAGATGTATAAAAGGAAAATATGTGCTTATCAACTCGCTGTGCTATCCCTTCAATCTCTACAGGCTGTTGGCATTTTTCTGTTGCAGGCACCTGGACCACCCACACAAGTGAGGTATCATTTTTATCAGGAGACTTGGGGGAGCTCTGGGTGGAAGGAAATTTGTGGCTCCTCTCAGATTCCAGAACTTTCTGTCACCAAAATGAGATTAAAAGGTGTTCTTTTGGCCGAATTTTGAGGTTTGCAAAAGATTCTGGGTAACAGAACCTGGTTAGAGCCCCTCAAATCACCCCTTCTTGGATTCCTCTAGGTGTCTAGTTTTCAGAAATGTGCAGGTTTGGTAGGTTTCCCCAGGTTCTGGCTGAGCTAGAGGCCAAAATCCACAGCTAGGCACTTTGTAAAAACAGCTCCGTTTTCTTTCTGAAAATGTGGTGTTTCCACGTTGTGTTTTGGGGCATTTCCTGTCACGGGCGCTAAGCCTACCCACACAAGTGAAGTATTGTTTTTATCGGGAGACTTGGGGGAATGCTGGTTGGAAGGAAATTTGTGGCTCCTCTCAGATTCTCGAACTTTCTGTCACCGAAATTAGAGGAAAAAGTGTTTTTTAGCCAAAGTTTGAGGTTTGCAAAGGATTCTGGGTAACAGAAACTGGTCAAAGCCCCACAAGTCACCCCATCTTGCATTCCCCTAGGTGTCTAGTTTTCAAAAATGTGCAGGTTTGGTAGGTTTCCCCAGGTGCTGGTTGAGCTAGAGGCCAAAATCCACAGCTAGGCACTTTGTAAAAAACAGCTCTGTTTTCTTTCTGAAAATGTGGTGTGTCCACGTTGTGTTTTAGGGCATTTCCTGTTGCGGGCACTAGGCCTACCCACACAAGTGAAGTACCATTTTTATCGTTAGACTTTGGGGGAACGCTGGGTGGAAGGAAGTTTGTGGCTTCTCTCAGATTCCAGAACTTTCTGTCACCGAAATGAGAGAAAAAAGTGTTTTTTTATCCAAATTATGAGGTTTGCAAAGGATTCTGGGTAACAGAATCTGGTCAGAGCCCCACAAATCACACCATATTGTATTCCCCTAGGTGTCTAGTTTTCAAAACTGCACAGGTTTGCTCGGTTTCCCTAGGTGCCAGCTGAGCTAGAGGCCAAAACCCACAGCTAGGCACTTTGCAAAAAACAGCTCTGTTTTCTTTGTGAAAATGTGATGTGTCCATTTTGTGTTTCCTGACGTCGGCGGTAGGCCTACCCATGTACATGAGGTGCCATTTTTATCGGGAGAATTGGGGGAATACAGAATAGCAAAACAAGTGTTATTGCCCCTTGTCTTTCTCTACATTTTTTCCTTCCAAATGTAAGACAGTGTGTGAAAAAAAAGTCTATTTGAGAAATGCCCTGTAATTCACATGCTAGTATGGGCACCCCGGATTTCAGAGATGTGCTAATAACCACTGCTTCTCAACACCTTATCTTGTGGCCATTTTGGAAATACAAAGGTTTTCTTGATACCTATTTTTCACTTTTTATATTTCACCAAATGAATTTCTGCATGCCCGGTATAGAAATAAAACCCATTGCAAGGTGCAGCTCATTTATTGTCTCTGGGTACCTAGGGTTCTTCATGAACCTACAAGCCCTACATATCCCCGCAACCAGAAGAGTCCAGCTGACGTAACGGTATATTACTTTAAAAAATCTGACATTGCAGGAAAAAGTTACAGAGTACAATGTGGAGAAAAATGGCTGTTTTTTACCTCAATTGCAATATTCTTTTATTTCAACTGTTATTTTCTGTAGGAAACACTTGTAGGATCTACACAAATGACCCCTTGCTGAATTCAGAATGTTGTCTACTTTTCAGAGATGTTTAGCTTTCTGGGATCCAGCATTGATTTCTCACCCATTTCTGTCACTAACTGGAAAGAAGCTGAAAGCACAAAAGGAAGGAAGACTGGTGAAGCTCATTAAAGAGATTCAGGCCCATATTTATACTTTTTGACGCTAACGCAGTTTAGCGTCAAAAAATTTTGCGCCGTCTAACGCCATTCTGAAGCGCCATGCGGGCGCCGTATTTATGGAATGGCGTTAGACGGCGCAATCAGACCGGCGCTGCCTGGTGTGCGTGGAAAAAAACCACGTAGACCAGGCAGCGCCGGCGTTGGGAAAAAATGACGTTAGGGCGTCTTAAAATGGCGCAAGTCAGGTTGACGCTAAAAAATCGTCTTAACCCGATTTGCGCCATTTGTTCGACGCCCAGACGCCATTTCATGACTCCTGTCTTAGTAAAGACAG
This sequence comes from Pleurodeles waltl, assembly GCF_031143425.1. NCBI lineage: Eukaryota > Metazoa > Chordata > Amphibia > Caudata > Salamandridae > Pleurodeles > Pleurodeles waltl. The sequence continues at coordinate 358,392,586 of NC_090449.1, read as the reverse complement.
GAGTCATGCCCCCTTGCCCAATGGCCATGCCCAGGGGACTTGTGTCCCCTGGGCATGGTCATTGGGCATAGTGGCATGTAGGGGGGCACAAATAAGGCCCCCCTATGCCACAAAAAAAATAAAAAAATAAAAAAAATTATACTTACCTGAACTTACCTGTACTTCACTGGGATGGGTCCCTCCATCCTTGGGTGTCCTCCTGGGGTGGGCAGGGGTGGCAGGGGATGTCCCTGGGGGCAGGGGAGGGCACCTGTGGGCTCATTCTGAGCCCACAGATCCCTTAACGCCTACCCTGACCCAGGCGTTAAATTCAGGCGCAAATGCAGGTTTTTTTGACCCGCCACCTCCCGGCCGTGATTTTTGCCCGGGAGTATAAATACGACGCATTTGCGTCGCCGTCATTTTTTTAGACGGGAACGCCTTCCTTGCATCTCATTAACGCAAGGAAGGCGTTCACGCAAAAAAATGACGCTCTTTCTTCATACTTTGGCGCTAGACGCGTCTAACGCCAAAGTATAAATATGGCGTTAGTTTTGCGCCGAATTTGCGTCAAAAAAACGACGCAAATTCGGTGCAAACGGAGTATAAATACGGGCCTCAGTCTCCCTTCTGGAGCCCTCCCAAGATAATTGGAGCTGGTTGGCAGAGGCTTTAAATAATAGTAAGGTGAAGGGCAAAAGCCCACAACATGGTTTTTAACCATAACCATCATTTGTTCTCCTGAAATGCTGCAGGATTAGAGAATTATATAGGTAAATTAGACCATATCTACTCTCTTCAAGGGGACCTAATCTACATCCAGGAGACTTGGAGCGTAACTATTCATGCCCGGGGTACACAGTCCTGAGTCAAAAAGCACAACCGTCTAAGCTGGGGCATCAAAAGGTGGTTTTGCAATATTCTTAAGTGATAATCACAGATGGGAGTTTGAAATCATTCCGACTCTACACAATTCTTACCAGATAATTGGAATTGTGCCTATACTGAAGGATGGTAGAAAAATGCTAATTTTAGTGGTAAATGCTTATATTCCCCCTGACAAGGAGCATGATAGGACGTTATTGCATATGTTGAATTGTATTTCTTCTTTTTTAAGTTCACATGGAATCTGTATTTGAAGCATTAATAGTGGAGGATTTAAATTGCAAAATTTCGAATGCATCCCTCTCGATCTTTAGTGATATGGAAAGGCAATCCCTCCTTCATATTCCACCTATTCTTTTTCCTCCCGGAATGAGGACAGAAAAAAGGGGGTATGCTCTACTAAAAGGTTTGAGGGAACTCAGCTGTATAATTTTGAATGGCCAATTACTCACAAATCACTCTTGAGTAGTTCTATCATTGATTATTTTCTCGCCTCCTACCCTGTAGCACAAATTGTGGAGGATATGTCGATCATGGATACTTCACTTAGTGACCATAAGATTTTGAGCCTCTCGCTAAAACTCCAAATGTGTCCCATTGAAACATGGAACCTTAAGAGTCAAAATTTGAACTTTAATGTGAAAACGGGTCGAATCCACTGGTCACCTTTGAAAATTTCATCCCTAAAGGAATTACTTGAAATAGTGTTGAGAAATATTGTTGCCTGGCATATAGGTCCGCTAAAATGTTTTTCTGAATTTATGGGAAATATTATTCAGAAAATTAAGCCAAAATGTATCAAACCTCCACAACAGAAATTAAGGCTCCCTCTTCTCATATTGAACAGGGAAATTAATAGACTGGTTAGGTTACAGTATGTGCGGGAATTGTAGGAGAGGGGTAGAAGAATTTCCATTCTTAAAAGGAGAAGAGTACGGATGAAGGCAAGAATAAGGAAGGAGGAAGCAGATCAGCACTGGATTGCTCTGCGGGAAGCAGCCAGGGTGAAAGACAGTCGTAAATTCTGGTCACTTATTTCTGAAGGGTGTGAGTCTCGTAAAACTCCCTCAGCAACACTAATTGCTGAGTCAGAATGAAGGGAATATATCCTCTCCCTTTATGTGGAAAATGAGGTTGTGGTATTAGATGAATTGGACCTAAAGACCGGTTGTTGATTGAAACCTGACACTTTTGGTTCCCCCACAACCCTCGAGTTAGAGGGGTATATAAGGTTGATGAGGGCCTCGGGAATGATGGGTCCAGATCAAGTCCCCATGGCAGTAATTAAAAAAGAGCCCTCGCTCTGGGCAAAGATCCTTCACCCGGTATTCCACTCTTGCTATTTGTATGGTACTATCCCGGTGTGTCTTGGACAGGGAGTATCATTGTCCCTTCGTATAAAAAGTGCAATAAATCTTTAATGATAAACTAACGGCATATAGCCCTGTTGGACGCTGTTGGTAAGATCTTTGCTAAAAGCATACTTGTACATCTAACCTCCTGGGTAGAAGAAAACTCGATCCTCCCTATCGAGCAGGCAGTCTTCAGGAAGGAGCATAACACCCTAGATAATATTCTTTTAATGCAGATCATAAATGAAAAGTATGTTCAGCTTAGGGGTGGAGTTGTATAAGCTGCTTTTATTTACTTTTCTACAGCTTTTGACAAGGTAAACCGTAAGATATTATGGAAGAAATTATCAAAATTGGGCGTTCCTTTAAATTGGCCATGTCTAATTATAGCCTTGCATGCTTCAACATGGTGTAAAATGCTGCTAGATGGAGAGCAGGGTCTTTCTTCTAAATTCAAGACAAAAAATGGTTTAAAACAGGGTTGTCTATTGGCACCTCTTCTCTTTTCCTTATATATTTACAACCTGCCTTTTGTATTAGGGAACACCCAAGGGTTTGCGCCCATAATTGGAGGCACTCCAATTTCTTGCCTTCTTTATGCCGGCGATACTGTCGTGCTCGATCTCACCCCGAAAGGTCTCAAACGGCGACTCGCAGCCTTACATGATTTTTTGAATCAGCATTACCTAAAAATAAATGTGTCAAAGTCCCCAGTAGTATTCTTTCAGGGGAATAAATCCCGTAAAGCAGAGTCTGGAGCTGGTGAAATCTTACTTTTTTTGGGGAAAAATCCTGTCCTGTTCCCTTAGTGATCGAGACCACATATGTAAGAATAGCAGTAAGGCTCTGTCTCAATCTCAGGGGATAGTAGCCTTTCACAAAGCGGCGGGCCAGCAGCACTTCTCGTACATACTAACAGTTTATCAAGCAAAAATTCCGTATTCTATCCTGTATGCCATCGAGGGAATCAAAATCTCGAAAAGGGAGTTTTTAAATAAAATTGAAGGCCAGATTCTAAGAATCCTTGCTGCCTGTAATAATTCAGTTTCTGTGGGCGCCTTAAGGTTAGAATTTGGTTTTCAGAGTATCTATATACAGGGCCTAGCTGCAATAATCCTGAGAGCCTACGGTTTAGCCCAGAGTACAGCACAATCCTTCAGTTAGATGTTCATTCGTTGTTATCTCAACAACCCTTGTCATTTAAAAAGTGTCTAAAAGAAGCTACAGGGGAAAAAAGTTTCTCACTGGACATGGAGTTCTGCCTTAAGAAGTGGAGGTTAAGGGCACTAACAAATTTGGTGATTTTCAATTATTCACAACCTTATTTACGGTGGAATTTACCCCACAGAGTAAGACGTTTCCTCATTTTGTTGAGATTTAACAAATTACATCTGAGAGATGTAACTGCTAAGTGGGATGGTTCCTCAAATATTTGTGATCTTTGCCAGCTAGGGATACAACATTTTATTCATGTGTTATTTGTTTGTCCATCCTTAGATGAGTTAAGGAAAACATTTTTGAAACTGTTATGTGTAAAATTCAACATATGTTCTTATGATGGGGTTTTGAAATTCATGTATAACCCTCCGAACAAAATATGTTGTTTTAGGATGTTTACATATTTTAAGGCCTTTTAAATTTTTTATTGATTTTAGCACTCGTTTGGTAGTTATAATTTATAGTCACAATTTTGAATGTTTTGGTATTTTTATTTTAGGATGTATTATAGGCCCTTTAGTCTGGGGGAAGGCATCAACTCTCCTGTTAATTGGTATTTTATTTCTTATTTTAACTTGGTTATTCAAATAGTGTTTTTATGTAAATACTGTATGATGTTTAACTTACAAATGTTGGATTGTGACCTGATTACTTTGTACTGAAATACTTTTTTGTTTTATTTCTTTTGTCTTTTATATAGTACTAATGATAGGTGTGTATATCTTTGATATGGACCACATTGTTTATACCTTTGTTTAAATGTTAGGTGAACATGCGGACCTCTGTAGAGTTCCAAATCGTGAAATAAATAAATTGAATTGAGAGGTAGGCCTTGCAGTAGTGAAAAATGTATTTAAGAGTTTTTCACCACCAGGATATGTTAAACTTAGAAGCACATGTCCAACCTTTTAAATACTGCACCCTGCTCTATAGGTTGTCCAAGGCCTTTCCTAGGGGTGACGTACATGTAATAAAAATGGAAGTTTGGGCCTGACAAAAGGTTTATTTTGCTAGGTTGAAATGTCATTTGAAAATTGCACACACAGGCTCTGTAATGGCAGACCTGAGACATGATTAAATGCTACTTAAGAGGGTGACACAACCAGTGCTGCAGACCCACTAGTAGCATTAACTTTACAGAACCTAGAAAAATGCAGTGCCACTTTACTAGGGACGTAAAAGTAAATGAAATATCCCTATTGGTTATGTCAATGTTACCATGTTTTAGGGAAAACCCATGCACTTTAGCACTGGTTAGCAGTAGTAAAGTTTGCAGAGTCTTAAGGCCAGGAAAATCTATGTCAGCAAAAACAATAGATCTGAAGACGAAAAGTTAGGAGAAAACCACAACATGGATGTGAGGTCTACAACAAGCATTCATTTGTGTTTTATTTCCTTGGGACTTTATGCCATACATCTCATGACCAGTTTATATAAATAGTCTATTTTAACTCCTTCATATGTTTTATAGATGCAAGACTATTTATGCTTCATTATGGCACAGATGTCTTCAATTATTCATAGCTCCTCTCTTAGTGTAGGCATGTAATATGAGGATACCTCTGTGTTTTTCAAATCTACAATTATTTTATGTAAGGCTCTTTATCACATCTTCTGGGCAAATAGAGGCAACTCAAATTATATGATTCTTCCATATCATCTCACTCAAACCCATATGTAGGAAAGTATCATCTTGCCTGGCATGTTGCCCCCATTTTTACTTGTGTGTCTGTTTGTTTTTGCCTGTGTCACTGGGATCCTGCTAGCCAGGATCCCCAGTGCTCATAGTTGGTGGCCTATATAAGTTCCCTGTGTGGTGCCTCACTGTATCACTAAGGCTCTGCTAACCAGAACCTCAGTGTTTATGCTCTCTCTGCTTTTAAAATTATCACTGCAGGCTAGTGACTAATTTTACCAATTCTGATTGGCACACTGGAACACCCTTATAATTCCCAAGTATATGGTACCTAGGTACCCAGGGTATTGGGGTTCCAGGAGACCCCAATGGGCTACAGCATTTCTTTTGGCACCCATAGGGAGCGCAGACAATTCTTACACAGGACTGCCACTGCAGCCTGAGTGAAATAACGTCCACGTTATTTCACAGCCATTTTACACTGCCCTTAAGTAACTTATAAGTCTCCTATGTGTCTAATCCTCACTTAGTGAAGGTTAGGTGCAAAATTACCAAGTGTGATGGCACCCTGGCACTAGCCAAGGTGCCCTCACATTGTTCAGGGCAATTTCCCTGGACTTTGTGAGTGCGGGGACACCATTACACGCGTGAACTAGATATAGGTCAATACCTATGTGTAGCTTCACAACGGTAACTCTGAACATGGCCATGTAACATGTCTAAGATCATGGAATTGTCCCACCAAGCCAAATCTGGTATTGGGCTGCAAATCCCATGCATCCCTGGGGCTCCAGCATGGACCCCAGGTACTGCCAAACTAGCTCTCTGGGGTTTTCTCTGCAGCTACGCTGCTGCCAACCCTCAGACAGGTTTCTGCCCTCCTGGGGTCTGGGCAGCCCAGTCCCAGGAAGGCAGAACAAAGGATTTTCCCTGAGAGAGGGTGTTACACCCTCTTCCTTTGAAAATAGGTGTTAAGGGCTGGGGAGGAGTAGCCTCCCCAGCCTCTGGAAATGCTTTGAAGGGCACAGATGGTGCCCTCCTTGCATAAGCCAGTCTACACCAGTTCAGGAAGCCCCCAGCCTCTGCTGTGGCGTGAAACTGGACAAAGGAAAGGGGAGTAACCACTCCCCTGTCCATCACCACCCCAGGGGTGGTGCCCAGAGCTCCTCCAGTGTGTTCCAGACCTCTGCCATCTTGAATGCAGAGGTGTGAGGGCACAATGGAGACCTCTGAATGGTTAGTGCCAGCAGGTGACGTCACAGAACCCTCCTGATAGGCTCTTACCTGGTTAGGTAGCCAATCCTCCTCTGAGGGCTATTTAGGGTCTCTCCTCTGGGTTCCTCTACAGATAATGAATGCAAGAGCTCACCAGAGTTCCTCTGCACTTCTCTCTTTGACTTCTGCCAAGGATCGACCGCTGACTGCTCCAGGATGCCTGCAAAACCACAACAAAGTAGCAAGAAGACTACCAGCAACATTGTAGCGCCTAATCCTGCAGGCTTTCTCAATTGTTTCCTGGTGGTGCATGCTCTGAGGGCTGTCTGCCTTCACCCTGCACTGGAGGCCAAGAAGAAATCTCCTGTGGGTCGATGGAATCTTCCCCCTGCTAACGCAGGCTCCAAACTTCTGCATCACCGGTCTTCTGGGTCCCCTCTCAACTTGACAAGTATGGTCCCTGGAACACAGGAGCTGGATCCAAGTGACCCCGACAGTTCAGTGGTCCTTCTGTCCATATTTGGTGGAGATAAGTCCTTGCCTCCCCACACCAGACAGTAATCCTGTGTACTGCGTGACTGCAGCTGCTAGGGCTTCTGTGCACTTTTGCAAGACTTCCTTCATGCACAACACAGCCCAGGTCCCCAGCACTCCGTCCTGCATTGCCCAACTCACTGAGTTGACCTCCGACTTCGTGGGACCCTCTTTTGTTGTTCTGAGACGACCGCCGTGCTCAGATTCCTTGAACACCTGTTCAAGTGCTTCTGCTGGTGGTGCCTGCTTCTGCATGGGCTCTCTTTGCTGCTGAGTGCCCCCTCTGTCTCTTCCTCCAAGGGGCGACCTCCTGGTCCTTCCTCGGCCCTGGCAGCACCCATTATCTTCAACCATGACTCTTTCAGATAGCAAGGCTTGTTTACAGTCTTTATGCGTGGAAACAACTTTGCATCCTCCAGCATGCCGTGGGATATCATCTGACCAAAGGAGAAGTTCCTGGCACCTTCCGTTGTCGCAGAATCTTTGGCTTCTTCCACCCAGAGGCAGCCCTTTTGCACCTTCATCCGGGGTTTAGTGGGCTCCTGACCCCCCTGGACACTTTCGTGACTCTTGGACTTGGTCCCCTTCCTTTACAGGTCCTCAGGTCCAGGAATCCGACTTCAGTGCTTTGTAGTTAGTTGTTGTCTTTGCAGAATCCCCTAACTCGGCTTTACTGTCTTTCTGGGGTAGTAGGGTAACTTTACTCCTAGTTTTCAGGGTCTTGGAGAGAGGTATCGTGGACACCCTTAGTGTTTTCTTATACTCCCAGCAACCCTCTACACACTACACTAGGCCTGGGGTTCATTTGTGGTTCGCATTCCACTTTTGAAGTATATGGTTTGTGTTGCCCCTAGGCCTATTGTCCCCTATTGCATTCTATTGTCTTCTATAGTGTTGCACTACTTTTCTAACTGTTTACCTACCTGATTTTGGTTTGTGTGGTATTTTTTGTGTATTTTACTTACCTCCTAAGGGAGTATATCCTCTGAGATACTTTTGGCATATTGTCACTAAAATAAAGTCCCTTTAATTTGAGTAACTCTGAGTATTGTGTTTCCTATGATATAGTGCTATATGATATAAGTGGTATAGTAGAAGCTTTGCATGTCTCCTAGTTCAGCCTAACTGCTCCGTTATAGCTACCTCTATCAGCCAAAGCTGCTAGAACACTACTAATCTACTAATAATGGATAACTGGACCTGGCACAAGGTGTAAGTACCATCAGGTACCCACTATAAGCCAGTTTACAAGTTACGGAAAATAAAATAGAATCAGTCATCATTCAAGACAACGTTGTCTTGAAACAAAAGTCTAGCAAGTCTGACATTCCTAAATCAAATGTTTCTGGTAAAATATCTGTATCATCTGTGGATACTACTTCTAAATGTCTGAAGGAAGATACTCCTTCTCAGATTGAAACCACATCTTCTGTTTCCATAACTCTACTGTTGGAGGAAATTAGAGCACCATGGCCCTGTATTTGAGGAGACCAATAACAGACAGGCAATCCTTGATGAGAAATGGTTTCATATAGATCAAAGGGTATCTGGGTTTGATTGAGTCAGTGACCTTTATGACGCAACCCCCAAAACTGAAACAATGCAATGAGAACAATGTCTCCGCAAACACAACATTTTATGACGACAAATAGAAGAAATAATTTTTGAACCTATGGTTTACCAGAAGATATTGAGGGCAATGATGCCATTGGTTTCTTTCAATCATTTATCACAAAGTAATGGACATGTCTGCCTCAACTTCCTTGAACATCCAAAGAACAGAGAGTATGGAATCCCGCTTACCCCTTTCTATGTTGCATATTAAAGCTAGAGGCACTATCCTCACTACTGCCATTGGCAAGACAAAAATCTGCTGTTATGGCACCAAGATAGAGTTTGCTATGGGCCAGATGCTAATGGTCTAAAAAGCCCAATGCAAACATGCCTCAGTAGAAAAGAAACTACAGGATCTGAGTATCAAATATGCAATGCTGTATCTGGTATGACTCTGAATCCATTGGCAAGGCGATACCCACATTTTCAATGACCTACAAGCAGCACACTCACATCGCAAACAGAGAGCAAAAGAGCACAAACAGAAGAAAGGAGATGGCAATCGCCACAACAAGAAAGCAGCAATGTCGAATGAGGAAGCGTTTGCTGGGACACCCAGAATACACACTGAGAGATGAACAATCAATCTTAATGTAGCCTTGAAGGAAGCAGAAAACCACAAACTCAAGTGTTGTCTGAACATTGTTCCATACAGGAGCCCAGGGGCTCCTCCCTTTAGATGGTATATGACATCCTATGATGGTGTGTGACAGCCTTAGGGTGGTCATCCCACAGCTTTTGGAATGCCTCCATCCACTTTTCTGACACTGTTTTTGCTGGTTGTAGGACTCTGCACACTTTACCACTACTAACCAGTGCTAAAGTGCATATGCTCTCTCCCTTAAAGATGGTAACATTGGTTCATAACCAATTGGCATATCTAATTTACTTGCAAGTCCCTAGTAAAGTGCACTAAATGTGCCCAGGGCCTATAAATTAAATGCTACTAGTGGGCCTGCAGCACTGATTGTACCACCCACATAAGTAGGACCTTAACCATGTCTCAGCCCTGCCATTGCAATGCCTGTGTGTGCGGTTCACTGCCACTTTGTCTTGGCATTTAAAAGTGCTTGACAAGCCTTAAAAGTCCCTTTGTTACATGTAAGTCACCCGTAAGGTAGGCCCTAGGTAACCCATATGGCGGGGTGCTATGTAGGTAAAAGACAGGACACATACGGATGTGTTTTATATTTCCTGGTAGTGAAAAACTCCTAAATTCATTTTCCCCTACTGTGAGGCCTGCTCCTTTCATAGGATAGCATTTGGGCAACCCTCATATACTGTTTGAGTGGTACATTCTGATCAGAAAGGGGTAACCAGGTCATATGTATTATGACCAGAATAGTAATAGAAAATCCTGCCTATTGGTGAGGTTGGATTTTATAGTACTATTTTAGAAATGCTACTTTTAGAAAGTGAGCATTTCTCTGCACTTCAAAACCATCTGTGTCTTAAAATCTGTCTCCAATCAACATCTGGGCTGGGCAGGTTGACAGCTTCCTTGCGCATTTCATCCAGACAACCACAAACCCAGGACACTCAGTCACACTTGCACTCAGATGAATGGTCTTCCTGGCCTGGAAGGGGGGAGGGCCTGACACTTACATTTCAAAGGCTACTATCCTGCCCTCACACAATGGACTGACATACCCCTTACTGGGACCCTGGCAGACAGGTCTGTACTGAAAGTGGAACATGTGCACTACAAAACCATTCTTTGAAGTCTCCCCCACTTCAAAGGTATTTTTGGTATCTAAACTGGGCCTCTGATCCCACCAACTCAGACACTTCTAGACCTGCAACTGCAACCTGTCAAGTGGAACTGCCTGGCTGCCCAGTGGACTCATCTGGTCTGCTTTGCTGAGAAGGGCTGCTGCCCTGCTGTTGCCCTGCTGCCCTGCTGGCCTCTGACTTTCCTAAGAAGGAAACTGCCTTCCCCAAAAGTACTCTCCAAGGGCTTGGATTGAGCTTGCCTCCTGTTTTCTGAAGTCTCAGGGCCAAATAGACTTCATCTCTTCAGGAAACTTCTTGTGTGACAAAAATCGATGCACAGCCTGCCGGAAACAACACACAGTCTGCCTTGCGACTGAGAAATCACTACACAGCTGAACGTGAATGACGCAGCCTGACTTCCCGAGTGGAAATTCAACACAGTGCCTGCCTTGAGATGGAAAATTTGATGCATCGCCTACCAGATCGAAGCGATGCCTGTGCGTTTTTCCAGGGTGTCAAGATTTCCCCGCATCGTCCCTGGGTGTCAAAAAGATCCCCGCATTACAGTGAGGAACCAAGACTCCACGCCAAAAAATGACACAAGCCACTTGCAGCGTGAAAAGACACAACGCAACATCTGTGCTGCATCGAAAGATCGACACACACCTCATTTTTCCACTCATCTACTCCTCTGTGGTCTCCATGCATGTTATTTTGGATGAAAACCAGGTATTTTGTGTAACCAAGAGACAACTGTTGATTTCTAAGATTTAAGACTCTTTTAAAACTTGCAAAAGTGATATTTCAACTTATGCTTATTGAATCTTTGTAGTTGTGACCTTACTTTATTCAGATACATATTATCTATTTTTCTAAACCTGAGTGCTGTATTTTTGTGGTGTTTTCACTGTGTTACTGTATGAGTTATTGCACAAATACTTTACACATTGCCTTCTAAGTTAAAGCTGACTGCTCAGTGCCAAGCTACCAGAAGGTGGGCACAGGATCATTTGAATTGTGTGTGACTGACCCTGACTAGGATTGTGGTCCCTACATGGACAAAGGTGTATGTCTCTGCCAACTAAAGACCCCATTTCTAACAGTATATGACTAGACGTACCCCACAGACTGTCCATTCCTAGCCCAGGACTAAAGTGATGTATGGTGCAGATGCCACCACACGGACGGGGCCCCTCTTGTGCTATTGCGTATTATATCAACACAAATACCTGTACACCAACTTGTTGACCACCCACAATCATACTCACCTTAATATTAGGGAAATTGGAAAGACTTTGAGAATTACAAGATTGTGGGAGGAAAGGTGGGATACCTAGAGTCACTGGAAACTTGGAGTTCATCGTGGGTGAGGGGAGGGCAGTGTGTTTTGAGAAGCATATCATTGTTTTTGCAATTCCATGTCAACCATACTATTTTTAGACAAACCACACACTTAGTTACCTCACAAATCATCAACTATGATGTTCCCATAGAAGTGTACATGTACCCATCAAATGAATGATATTGAAAACCAGAGATCTTAACAACGTGAGAAAAACAAACAAGAAATTAATGTATGCCCCCACTCCACATCTTAGATATCTTGCTACTGGAAGAGAACACATTTTGGGAGAAAGAAGCCTGAATGTGGCCAAACTATAGGGTTCGCACAGTTACATTGCAAGATTCCCTGCCTACTCTTGAGGGGGGGAGAAGAGGTGAACATTGACCAGAAATGGACAGCCCTCTGCATTATCCCAAGTAGATGCTGACTCAGAGGGCGGATGCCTCATAGTGTAGGTATGGCTCCAACATAGCCCAATTACTAACATTAACACCTATGGCCCTAACTTATATGACCCTCAATAATATCATTCTCTAGTAGTGTGATGGACTAAATTATAGCCATTCACTATACTCTCTGAGGGGGGATTTCAATCAGACGCTTTACAGCAACAGAGACAGTATTAACATCAGGGACACTCATGCCAATATTTATACTTTTTTAGCGCTGCATTTGCGTCATTATTTGATGTAAAAGCGGTGCAAACTTACAAAATACAACTGCAAAAATTTTAAAAGGAGAACTCCCTCCTACAGAGAAGCACAAGTCACGTTAGTTAAACACAGGAAGCCCTCTAACGTTTGTGGTTCCTATTGCCCAAGGCCTCATTAACACTGAAAACAATTGATGTGTGATTGCTGCCACTGCTGCTGCCTGGTTCTTCTGGAGTAATCTGGCTTCATACCGGGACTCTCCACACTAGAAAGCCTTTGAATACTCTTCACTATTTTACACCAGTTTAATCCATGGATGAAGGCAGAAGCCTTGTTTCTTGATGCACCCAAGGCGTTCAACTTAATAGTAGGGCCCTACATGCTAATGGTTCTGTCCAGAATTGGATTGGGTAAGACAGCTCTTAAATGGATATGGTTGCTATGCACCAAACCCACTGCCTGCATTAAAGTGATTATCCAACTACTTACCCCAAGAAATATGCAGCATGGAACCAGACAAGGATGTCCCCTATCTCCTATAATCTTTACTCTAGCACTTTAACCCATGGTCAGTTGCCTAAGAAAGTACACTCTGACAGGGGTATTTGCTATAGGTCCTGCACCATTTTGACCTCCTTATGTGCAGACATTATCCTGCTTATAGTAAAGGACCCCAACGTCAACGTTGCCCCCATAATAGTGGAAATAGTCCTTTTTGGCAAATGGTAAAGGTCAACAATTAACTGGTCCACATCACAGCTGATATTGCTTACTTTTATCACCAGTGAGCCTGTTATAGACTGCCTGCTATGTTTGGGATTACAAAACCACAGGCACATAGATATCCTCATGAAGGAAAACAATATCTAAAGGAGAGACAGATATAAAAAATGGACCTGAGTGCCACGGTCAGTGGCGGACACGATTGCCTTAATTAAAATAATAATACTACCACAATTGCTCTATTTATTTCAAAACAGATTTCTTTATCCTGCTGATTTTTTCCCCTGCTTCATACATTTAACTTAAAACTAACATGGAAGCAGCCATGTAAACGCTGGAAAAAAGTTACATTGGCTGTATAACTAAGGGGGCTTTGCAGCATTGCATTTTGAAACATATTACAATGTTGCACTGGCCCACTTCGCTGCACATTGGTTCTACTATTTTGGGTAAGTCCCGGATTGTCACCTACAGCGGGGACTAGAAGCCCCAATGAAACCTTAACACAGTAGTGATGAAAACACCTATCCGACCACAAGAGAGCCACACAGTGGATTGTACTTTATGGGCAAGGTTACACTTGGTGCAATTATGTGACACTGTCATAATGTACTTATCATACATTAAGGTAATTCCCAACCCTAAGTTGAGCATCACCACTGAACTATCAATTGTAAAATCCCTACATGTAGGCCTTTTAAGACAATAGGTGATCTTTTCACAGAAAGACAATTATGCTGCTAGATAGCTAGGAGCAGATTTCAGAAAAGTGACGCTGCACCCATTGCAGCGCCACTTTTCCTGCACCCCTTAGTGCCCCCATAAGACCACCATGTGTGCGCCGTATTTAATATACAGTGCATCATGGTGGTAGTTAGGGAACCAGCATCTGAATGTGTGACACTAGTTTGGAGCTTTGCAAGATCAGCATAAAAAATTCTGATCCTAATCCTGCAAAGCACCCGAGGCCCATTGAAACCAAGGGGAGCCTCCCTTAATGTCTGCTCTGAGCAGGCATTAAAAGTGATGAAAAAAATGATGCAAATAAATCTCTTATCGGGGGAATACCTCCTTTGCATACATTATACCTCCTGCAGGCACGATTTGGCCTTGTTAGGCCACATTAGCATAAAATAATATACGCTAAGGTGGCGCAAGGGGGCACTAGGGCTATTAAAGCTGCCCCCTACTTTCTTAAGGGAACTCCACTCCCCGAATGTGTTTACATATCACTGACAGAAGGAATTGGTGAAGGAAGCCTTTCTGACTTATCCTCAGGAGCTTATTGACTGGCGACCATTTAGCTTGGTTGCCGCTGGCTCAGTTACTAAACAAACCATAGCTCTACACACTAACAATCACTGAGATGCTGAAAATAGCACATCACTCTTGTGACCACTGATCAAGAGACCTGATTACTTCAATTACAGTTGCGCATTGAGTATACTGATGTCTGCACACCAAAGAAGTATCAGTGAATGAAAGACACTGCATCATACACTGTAATTACCTACATCAACTCTATTATACACATTCAAACTACACCGATATGGAGGAAGAGATAACACTATCTGTGACATACTCCCCTCACCAGAGGTGGGATTTAAACAACTAGTGTAGCATTGCCCTTCTGTAACTTGCTATTTGCATGAACTGGTACAATTGCTGAATTACATGACCTGACTGACCCTGCTGGTGGACCCAGTGCTGATGGTGTTGTACTACATGAAGACAGTGCAAAAAAAAGTAGTAAATTGGTAGGCTTGGCTTTACTAATGGCTAAGAGATACATGGTGATTTGCTGGGGCAGAAGAGTACCTCTCAAAGCAACTGACAGACTCACCAACTAGGTACAGTGCAAAACACTATCAGATCTCTGGTGCACACTGCTCTGCCTCACCTTCAGACCCCCCAATATATGGCCCATGCCACTCAAGCTGCCTCAGACTCAGGATAGTTTTGATGGGTCATAGTCCCCAACCTTTAAATAACATGTGAACATGTGCCGATCACCACAATGTATATGATACTCCTATATGTAAGGAGTACACCCACTGTTGCAAATGTGATACCCTGTCTGATTGTTGATGTACTATGAAGATAGCTATATACCATGTATATGCGATGTTACTTCCTGAATGTATATGGGGACAAATTAAAATACAACTTTAAAAATTCAGAGCAGTTATCCTTTTCTTGGAATAATCTGACCTTCTTAAAGTTGTTCTCTGAGTAAAAAACACAAAGGGGGTCATTCTGACCCTGGCGGCCGGTGACCTCCAGGGTCACCGACCACGGGAGCACCGCCAACAGGCTGGCGGTGCTCCCGAGGGCATTCTGACCGCGGCGGTTCAGCCGCGGTCAGAAAGGGTAAACCGGCGGTCTCCCGCCGGTTTACCACTGCCCTACAGAATCCTCCATGGCTGCGGAGCGGGATTCTGACACCCCCTACCGCCATCCTGTTCATGGCGGGAAACCCGCCATGAACAGGATGGCGGTAGGGGGTGCCGCGGGGCCCCCGTAAGAGGGCCCCGAAAAGTATTTCAGTGTCTGCTAAGTAGACACTGAAATACGCGACGGGTGCAACTGCACCTGTCGCACCCCTGCAACTACGCCGGCTCAATTCTGAGCCGGCGTCCTCGTTGCAGGGGCATTTCCTCTGGGCCGGCGGGCGCTCTTTTGGAGAGCGCCCGCCGGCCCAGAGGAAATGTCTGAATGGCCGCCGCGGTCTTTTGACCGCGGTGCGGTCATTCAGCGGCGGTACCCTGGCGGACGGCCTCCGCCGTCCGCCAGGGTCAGAATGACCCCCAAAGTCTGGTCAGAAATGTACTTCTCACAAGATGTCTCTAAATCAAATGCTTGTTGTCATAAGATGTTTTTGAACATGAGACCTGCTCCATGTGTTCTCAATGCAGGGTATGGTTCACTTCTTTCATGCTTATTTAAAGTCATTTACAACAACAAAACTACTTATGTGAATCCTCTTAAACTACAACAATTTCCAGACAAGTGTAGAGCTGTTTTATTATTTCAAATGCTTTTTTATGACTTATTAATTTAATCACTCATGAATAATTGCCTTAACAAATGTTTTTACTTTTTATAGGTATCCTTGCAATATGTTATATGTGCCTGTATTCTTAAATATACCCTTGCCATCCCTCTCTGGTCCTCACAGAGTGAAGACATGCCATTACCCTTTCTTTTGGTTTTTTCATCCTCGCTTCATGTGTGTTCTCTTGTAAGTATGTCGTATTTTACATTTCCCATTGTTATCTTATTACTGTGTTTTTTTCTCACACAGTCCCCTTCTCTGGTTTATACTTTTCCTTTCCCCTCTGCTGTCATGCCTCTCCTTTTCTTCTCACTCTTTATATCCTAATTTTTCTCATACTTTATGGTATATGCTGCCTTGCCCATTTTCCTACAAACATTCTGTTAATCTTAAATACTCTTTGTCTATAACAAATTCTGCTATTGTTATGGTACTTAGGATAGTTTCTTGGAAAGGTGAGCAACATTTTTGCTGCAAATGTGACACTAAAGGGCCACTACCACAGCAACATAATTACAAGGTGGTGCAAACTAGGTATGCACCACCTTGTAAACCCTTTGCTCCACATCTTGCATAATATATGCATGATGTATGCAAAGGGGGTGTTCCCTCATTAGAGGGTCGCTACAAATGGCGCAATTAATCTAGGAGATTCCATTTCGCCATTTCTAGTGTCATTTTTAATGCCTGCTTGAAGCAGGCATTAAAATGAGGCTCCCATTGGTTTCAGTGGGCCTCTTAACACTATTCTGGATTAGTGTCATTTTTTTTACGCTAATCCAGTATAGTGTTACAAAATTGCTTAAAAAATGACGCTATTGCCACTAACATGCCCCATGGTGTCCGTATTGTAAATATGGCACTACATGGTGGTGTAAGGTGATTCAAGGGGGCCGCAAGAAAAGTCCAAGTTAATATGGCCCTTATTGTTGATATTGCTTTTCTTGCCAAAAAACATTTAAATTCCAATTAATCTGAAAAAAAGTAAATGTGATTGGATGCTGTTTTCTTTTCTCCCGCTACCTAGGAAAATTGGATTCTTATTCTTTGGTCAATGGAATAAAATGTGATGCTGTGTCTCGAAAAACTGATACAGAAGGAAGATGGCAGATTATAAGTTTAAAAATTGATAAAATTCCAGTTACACTAGGAAATGTTTATGGCCTAACCCAGGCTGACCATACCCTAAGGAATTCCATATTCTTTAAATTAATGGAATATGCTGATGATAATCTCATTTTTGATCGGCATTGCAATCAACTATTTGATCCATTTATTGACATTATAAAGTGAAATGTATTCCTAACACTATGCAAAACAATTTTCCGGAGCTAATCAACAGCACTCACTTAGTGATGCTTGAAGATTTGTTAATGCATTTGAAACAAGAATGCATGTTCTAATCACCAGTACCTAGTTCTCAAACCAAGATAGACTATATTTTCCTTAGTAAATCCTAAATCCAACAACTAACTCATGCTGAAATTGGCCCTGTTTTAATTTCAGATCAAGCCCAGGTGATTGCTGATCTGGAATTCACCCCCCTCCATTTCCTGAAGATAAAGATTTAATAATACACACCTATCTGGTCCTTTGGCTGCATACTACTTTCAATCCTTTGCTGAGGAATTTTTCTCCTTAATTTTACAACTCTGATATGCCATTTTCAAATAATCTGGGATTCCTTTAAAGCTGCAGCCAAATATTCAATAAACGATTAGTCTCTAAAACAAAATAAAAGAGAAAGGCAGCAGGAAAAAAAGATGATACTTGCTCCATAAAGAATCTTGAGCATCTAACGTACACTTCTAAATCTGCACATTTAGATGCTCTAGTGGAATCAAAACTTAAATTGAACAAACACTCTAATGAAAATGCATTCACAGTTTTGCTCAAGTCTAGTACAAGATATTATGGAGACCAAAATGAAATGGTAAAATATTAGCCAATTATTTAAATGTTATAATGGATTGTACCTTGATTGAAAGTATCTAAGCATGGTATGCTAACATACCATAAGGAGGAGATCTCACGGTCATTTGTTGGCTTTTATCCAACACTATATTGCCCACAGTATCCAACACTATATTTACCCACAGTATCCTGCCTCACAAGAAAAATTGCTCCTCTACTGAAACTGTTATTTCTTTAGATTTGATTTATTTACTCAGCCCTACATATTCTCCAACATAACAAAGCACCTGGTCCTGACAGTTTCTTAATTAAATTCCATGTCCATTTTTGTAAACTTTTCCTACCTAAACTCATTATTCTTTTCTAATTTTGCTAATTCTTCATCTTCCTATGGTACATTTCAAGATGCCCCAAACTCCGTATTAACTAAAGAAGATTGCGACACTCAATTCTGTAAAACCTATCACCCCCATCTCTTTAGTGAACACAGATAATAACATTTTGCTAAAATCTTAGCCATACACCAAGATCCCTGTCTTCCTAAACTGCTTTACCATGAACAATCTGGTTTCGTCAGGGTTCATTCCTCCTCTGATAACACTAGACTGTTCTTCAATATGTTAAGAAAAACATCCACTTAAAAACATCCTTTAGCACGTATCACCGTTGAAGTAAAAAAAACTATTGATAGAATGCACTGGGATTTTTATGTTTCATATCCTTGAATGGTTTGCTTTTGGTGCCAAGATTATTAACTTAATACCTTCTATATTTTGACCCAAGAGCAGCAAATTTTGGTTATGGACAATCTTCAACAACATTTCATTTGAACAGATGTGTAAGGCAAGGTTGACCATTAGCCCTACTTATTTCGGTGTTTGAGCCATTTTAAATCAAATTTCTTTGAAATAATCACATTCAAATTTTCCATAATGGAGTTAAACAACTGAAATAATCTGTCTGTACAGATGGTATATTACTATTTTTATCTAGCATGAAACCTCACTCCCTTCTTTTCTTGAAGAAGTTGACTCTTTGCTGCTGTTTCAAGCAAAAAACTAAGGCCCTCATTCTGACTTTGGCGGGCGGCGGAGGCCGCCCGCCAAAGTACCGCCGTCAGAATACCGCTGCGCGGTCAAAAGACCGCCACGGTTATTCTGAGTTTCCCGCTGGGCTGGCGGGCGACCGCCAGAAGGCCCCACCCCAGCCCAGCGGGAAACCCCCTTCCATGAGGATGCCGGCTCCGAATGGAGCCGGCGGAGTGGAAGGGGTGCGACGGGTGCAGTGCTTGGCAGACACTGAAAATCATAGTGGGGCCCCACGACACCCGTTACCGCCATCCGGTTCCTGGCGGCGAACACCGCCAGGAACAGGATGGCGGTAAGGGGGTCGGAATCCCCATGGTGGCGCTGCTAGCAGCGCCGCCGTGGAGGATTCCCCAGGGCAGCGGGAAACCAGCGGGACACCGCCGGTTTCCCGTTTCTGACCGCGGCTGTACCGCCGCGGTCAGAATGCCACGGAAGCACCGCCAGCCTGTTGGCGGTGCTCCCGCGATCGTCGGCCCTGGCGGTCCATGACCGCCAGGGTCAGAATGACCCCCTAAATTCTGAGAAATCTAAAGTAATACCTCTGAATTAATTTTGTTTTAGAACTTATGTTTGATGATTCTGATTTTTCTTGGAGGCCAAACAAAATTAAATGCTTAGTCTTGTGGTTCACCAGTTCCATTAATCATACTCTTAAACTTAACATGTAATAAACTTTGGGCATGATTACAACCTTGACACATGGGTTACTCCGTCACAAATGTCACTAATATCCCATCTGGCGTATTACAGGTTCTATTATATCCTATGGAACTTGTAAAACAGCAGGTGGAATATCTGTCACTTTTGTGACAGAGTAGCCCATCTGCCAAGGTCGTAGTCAAACCCTTAATGTGTTGACCTCTAATCACCCTTTCCTCTCTCGGTGGGGTCAATAAGACTACATTAAAATGATGCTGGTATCATTTTATATAAATGGTCCCCTTAAGTCTACCATTTTGCTTTTTCACACATTTTGATTCTATCCTCACTCAATTTCTATGGAATAATAAACAACCATGTATTTCCTTTTTTAGACTGACTGAAATTATTTAAAGATGCAGTTGATGTTCCCAATTGCACGTTATACCATAGACTTTTAATTTACAATTATCTTTTTTGCTTTCTTAATGCAATAATCTCTATTGGCTATTATGGTTTGATCTGAAAAAACATTCTTACACACTTTTTCTCTTAAGCCACTTAAGCCATTTTTGCAATTAAAAAACTCCTTGGTTATCCAATCCAGTTTTTAGACAGGTGTCTGCCCTTTTTCAACTTCTTCTTTAATATTATCGAAAAGATAGACCCACTTTTCCTAATTCTCCTATATGGTCAAATACATTTCTTACTACAATAGCTATCTACTCGCCTTCCTGGAGACAAAAAGGTCTTACCTGTATATCTTAGCTTATCTCACCCAGTAATGTTATTTCTCACACGTTAAAGATATATGTCAATTCCCAACCTCATACAGGAACAAATACTGTATAAGGTTCTATCTCATGCAATATCCACTGCTCTTGATGGTTGAGATGTTACTCCCTCTTCGGAAATGCACAAAAATAATTTACTGCAACTTCTTTCTACATTTCCAAACTTCTCTGTACCATACAATGATTTAAAATATTCCAAGGAGGTGGAAGAGTGAAATCTCACATTGAGCTTCTTTAGGAACAAGGCCTACATTTCTCCTGGCCCTCCCTATTATGCATTAAGATTGGGAGGAAGACGTCTCTCACTGTTACCATTACATAAACCATTTTCTTCACATATAAGAGATTACTTACACTAGATTCTTTAAATAAAACTAACCACACAATTCCTCATACCTGTTGATCATGCAAGGCTCTTAGTGGAAATATATTTTACGCTTTTTTATTGTCCACATATTTTTTGGAATAAAGATTGGCATCAAATTATGTGTATAGTCCATAATAATATGCTATTTACTCTCTCAAATGTATTTTTAGGATGTCTATCAAAACAATTTCATACCTGCTCTCTTCCTGGAACAATTGCTGACCTAATTTATATTGCCATTCAACAAATTGCAAGACATTTGGAAAATTACTTTTCTGGCTGGATGGTATGGAGTATGCTACAACAGTAGATTGGCTAGAGATCATTTAGCACCATAAACTTTATCCATCAAGTGAGAGTTACTATGGTCACCTGCAACTAAATTTATTTTTAAGCCTTTCAATAAATCATTTACCGTCCATGTCCACTGAGGAAGAGCCAAATCCGCCTTGATATATTCCTTATGTACTTTTATTATAATACATATTTTGCATGCTTAATTCTAAATTTTTCATGATAAGGCTACACATTTCTTAGGTTATCACAGTATGTTACAGACACATATAATCAATTTCCCGATTCGTTTTATTCTTAGCTTAATTATCCACTCCTTCCACCTTCTCTTACATTTTTGCAGTTACATTTTGCTTTGAGTAAGTCTTTAAAATATGTTATTTGTTACTTCTCCAGCTTTAACAACTGTTTCTTAACAGGTTCATTATCCTAATAAACTTTCTTTAAAAAAACCACTAGGATCAGTGCTGACAAGAATGAATTGGCCTGATAAGCAGCTTAATGTGCAATGGGAAGTATTTGTTGTTGCTATGCAATAGAGGTCATTTTCTATGCTGAATTTGGAGCTGTAATGGTATGTGGCATAGGGCCAGATGTAGGTAGTTCCGATTTTGCGAATCGGAAATTGCGAGTCTGTGCAACTCGCAATTTCCGATTCGCAAAATCGGATGCAGAACACCGTCTGTGATTCGCTATGGGGTCGCAAATATATCATATGAGGTGGGTCGCATTTTGCTACCCCATAGCGAGTCCCTGCACTCACAGGGATGGTGGCCTGCTGAAGACAGCAGACCTCCATGTCTGTGACTGCTTTTTAAATAAAGCAGTTTTTTTATTTTATTTTGCAGCCCGTTTTCCTTTCCATTGGACCACTGCCTGCTCTGAAAAAACATTTTGGGCAACATTCACAAAGGGGAAGGGGTCCAATGGGGTTACCACCAGTGTGACACTGCGAATTGCATTCACGGTCACAAAGCAATTTAGCATAGCGATGCGAGTCGCAAATAGGAAGGGGACACCCCTTCCTATTTGCGAGTTGCATTCACAATTTGCGAGTCGGTACCGACTCGCAAATTGTGAATGTGCATCGCTATGCGCATTTTGCATGGCGCAAACTGCGATTTTCGCAGTTTGCACCATGCAAAATGCTTGCTACATCTGGCCCATAGTCCCATATCAGGCTACATAGGTTTCATGCCAACCTCCACCACCCACTGCAGGGCATAGTGCTAAAGGGGGATCTGGTGATGATCTTACATGTCACAAACAAAGATAGACACAGTTGCTACTACTAATGGGACCTAGCATAGGCTGAGTAAACACGTGATTATTACAAAACTATATTTACTGACACTACCACTTGAACTAATGTTTACAGATTTACAGATGGGAAATGTTTATACATATGAGACGATTATATAAGGAAGGGGATTCATAGTTCTAGAGCAACTCAAACGGATTAAGAGTCAAACCTCTCTGGGCTTACTCACACATTTTAGACTATGTTCTTCTATGTAGACCACCCTGCTGAACCCTGAACACATCAACCTATTTCATTTAATATTAATCATAGAATTGTGTTTAAAAACACTACACTCCTAGCAAAAAAAGTAACACAATGAGGACATTGGCATTTCTGGTAGACACGCTGGGAATGTTGGGTAAAAAAATCACAAATGACTGCTGGAAATACTATGGCATGCAAACTGTACAAACATCAGTGAGTTAATGACACTTCACTTCATACACCATTTATATACCATACATATTGCAGACCTGCCTTCATACATGCAGTAACACTTGCCAGGTGTAAACTCAATATTTATATTTCTACGATATTCCATGGTTGTACTTTCCCATAGAAAAGCAGTGGCCTCATGCAATGTGGTAATATGTACAGTTACTGCTCACAATAACCCATTAATGATATTCTTCGGTTATGTAATTTATGTCTCTAAAGAGTCTAGAAACATTGCAGCAATATTGCTATTCATGACTAATCACAGAGCTGCAATGGCCTGGATAAAGTAAGATCAGGGAGTTGCTTAATGTTGATACCTATATGAACGAACTGTGGTGTACACCACTTTACTGACAGGTATTTCCCGCTCAAATGACAAATAGGGAACAATCCATGTGCATCTACATAGTGGTGCACCCAAAACATACGGTCATCATAAGACTATGTATATGCTATTAAAAGTCATTTTACCTGTAAGAAATATACATGACTGGATGTTACATTAATTAACCTCATGGATACAGTTTATTTGATAACTGATAGGTTTTGTCATTTGAATTGCACAAGTTGGCTATATGAAAAGATCTGGATTCTTTATAACCAGAAAAATTACTGCAATGCCAAGCCTGGGCGAATTTTTGTGTGCTATTGTTCCCATTGTTATTTTATGTTTATGCCAATTTTGGTGAATGGTTTCATGTTAAATAATAATAAGTACACAATAAGAAGAAGAATAGATAAATAATTATAGATACACACACACACATGCAAACATTACATCTATCACCTTATGATTTCCTGCAATAACAAAATCACAATTGATGATATTGTGCATGCTCCAGTGTATGCTTTTCTGAAGGAGTTCTGATGGTTATGGTGGTTTCAGTGAAATTTGCTTTCCTTAAAAAGGTTTAATATGTAGTTTTTCAACTGCAAACTGAGACTTTTATTTGATTGTGCTGTGTTTAATGTGTCATTGTATACAAATGGTTATATGTCTGAACCACGGGTACCTAAACCACCCGTGGCTCAACAACGAGGTCGGAACATCGACCTAGTTCTAAACACAAATGCCTTTACCATGAATGTGTTTACAACGATTTTACCGTTGTAAACGCATTCCTGGTAAAGGCATTACCAGTCAGCATGCATGATCCAGGATGCTTCCACCCCAGCCCCCAACCCCACCCCTTAAACCTAAACCCCTCCCCCAACCCTAAACACCCCCAGCCCCCACCCCAAAAACTAAAAATACTGAGTCCCCACCCCGCCCCTAAAACCTAAACCCTGCCTCCCAAACCATAATCACCCCCAGCCCCCCACAAAAACAGCCACAGTCTCAGCCCAACTTACCTCCCCCTCCACCACATCCACTCTTACTCCCTTCTGTACCTTAACTACACATGTACGTTGTTCAGATATGCATGGTTATGGTACAAAAACCAGGAATCTGTGGAAAATGAAAGCGTTGTTTCGCTTTAGTTTTTCACAACCTCGTGGTTCCGGACTCATTCTTCCGGGTGTTTCCCTATACAAATAGTTGTCCACTGGATTAATTACAAACTGAAGTCACTAAAGTAATTCAAATGAAGACGTTCTTTAATTATGAGAGGCGCACTCAGCGGTCTCTCCATATGACACGCTATGAGGGGGCTAAATACTATTATATATAAAAGATGAACAAATACCAAACAAAAGTTAGTGAAGACAATTAGTATTCGATTTTTATTTTAAAACAACTGTTTGCCAAAAGTTGATACAATGTGCTAGCATTTGCAAAACAGACAGTGGTGTCTGAGGAACTCGGAATGGTAGTTTCTTTATTTCCAAGATGCCCACCACTTAACACGTAGAAGCAATGTGTCAACCAAGTTGGAATAATAAAAAATACATTTCTGTAAACTAGGAACTTCATTTTCTATATTTACATGCTTACTTCTATGTTTTGGGAACACAAAATGTGTTGGACACCTGGGAAGTATAAAAAAGATAGTTGTAACACAGCTGCCATTTTAATTGAACATCACCTTGGCCTGTTTTTCAGATATAAATATAACAGTCCAAGATGGCTGAAATTAGGGATAAAGACCAACAGAGGCACCAAGCTACTCAAATATTTAATGCCATGGGTTTTGAGGGAAATACTGAGGAATATGTTGTATGTAAGAGGAAAACTGAATGATGGGTGGTTGGGACAGAGATGGGAATGTCAAGGGAAAGAGCACGGCACTGGGCAACTTGCTTGAAAAAGTGCAAGCGAGTGAACAAACAATGGAGTTGGACAAACATTCTTGAGGGTAGGTAAGTCACAGTTCCCTGAAGTCAGCAGTAGAAGAATGCACTGAACCAATCACAATGTTGAAACCTAAGTTGTATTGTATTGTAATAGTATTTATATAGCGCTTACTACCCCTCACAAGGCGTTGAAGTGCTTTTTGGCAAGTAGCATGCTGCTTCAGAACCCAAAAAGAATTATTGTTGGATTAGTATATGGAAATATGAGTACAGTTTTAGTATTACTATGAGTTCATTTGAGCCGCGGATATGAGAGTTTGTTAGTTAGATTGACTGGAGTAATGGAGGGGTGGAAGAGGGAAGAATCCAGAAGTGCTAATTGGGAGTTTATGGTAATAGGATTTAGGATTGGGATGAGTAAAGGGGGGATGAAGGAGGGAAGAGTCTGTGGAAAGGGTTAGGGAGATCATAGTAGCAGGGTAAGATTAATGAGGGAGAATATAGTAGGGTTGTTTGGGAGATCATGGAAGTAAAGTGAGGTTTGGGTGAGTTAGATGTGGAAGCGGAGGGAAGAGCTTAGGCAGAGTTACTTAGGAGATGAAAGTAGTAGAATGGATTTGGGATGAGTCAGAGTGGGAATGGAGGATAGATTGATAGAGACATGACATATGGTGATGGGTAGATAAGTGTGATATAAGATGAGAGCAGGGATTCATAAATATCTAGTGTAACAACTTATCTAGGAGTTTTGCAATGACCTATGAACATGTTAAGCATAGAATAACTTATACACACATATATATATATATATATATATATATATATATATATATATATATATATCTCCACACAAATAATGCTCACAGCCGGACTCCAAGCGGCCCTAGAGGGGTGGTGCGTTACAACCGGCAGAGCACTCCGGTTAATTATATCATAAATCCAAACTCTCCAAAGAGAAGACGCACGCTCAGGAATTCAAAAGCAGAAGTGTTTATTTAACACACAACGTGTTTCGGCTGACAAGCAGCCTTGATCACGTGTATAGTTCAACCAATGTCCATCCCTTTCAATACCATCTTAACAACACCATAGAAACAGGACTAAGTTATTTTTTCATTTGTACATATAAGTAAGTAAGTATCCTAGTAAAAGAAGGGGGAGGTTAATATAGATGATATAAGATAGATAATATAAGAGGACTGATTCAATTAATATAAATATATATATATACAGCCACATAACTCATTAATGAATTATTTTACTAAATTGCCACCAAATTATTAAATAGTAAAAACACTATAAATATATATAAATGTGATTATACATTGTTCATATCATTATAAATATAACTATAACTATAACTATAAATATAAATATAAATATAAATACTGCTCCATATACCATTAGAAAACATCTGTAAGAAAATATATTATTTTTACAAAAAGAGTATCATTTTTTAAGGAGAATAGCATTTTTTAGGGTATCACCAGAGTCAATATTTAAGTTTTAAATTTCATTCTGCTTAGTTCACATAATATATATATTTTTTTCTCTCTTCTACATATAGTGCTATACCCCCGAAATACTGAACAATGTCAATATTTTTTCTTTTTTTTGCATAGGAAACATTTTCCATCCAAAATCGTAACAAAGATATAGGACGAAACTTGTCACTGTTTTTGTGTAGCCAATAACCATGTGAAAGAATAAGTACTAATAAAATCAGGAATCAGGAAACTATCCAGACTCCTCCATTCTGTGAAAACATAATCAAAATAAAATAAGTTAGACTAAAGACTAATTAGAAAGTTGCTGCTGCTCACAATATAAATAATCACTGCTGTAATTCCTCATATTCTACTAAATTCATTAATCATCAAACAAGTGAGTATTGAGTTCTTCACCAATGTTCAATCCTCTCGGTGTCTTAGTTTCTAAATCCACAATATATTTGGATTCTTTTTTGCATAAAGTTAACTCTCTATTACCACCTCTGTGGTGTGATGGCACATGTTCGATACCAAAATAGGATAATAAAGTAGTATCAGAGTTGTGGAAATCCTGAAAGTGTCTGGCGACAGGGTAATGAGGATCCTTTGATGTAATCGCACGCATATGTTCAAGAATACGTTTCTTCACAACATGTTTTGTACTACCTACATACCAAAGATGACAAGGACATTCTAATATATAGATAGTAAAAGGAGTACTGCATGTCAGTAACTGCTTGATTTGTCTCATCATCCCTGGTTTACTAGTGGGGTATTCTTTCCTAATCACACTATTGCGGCAAGCTTTGCAATGTCCACATGGAAAAAATCCCTGTAAGTTATGTTCCTTTATTTGGGAGATAGAAGTGACATCATTTGATCTCAACATATCATGAAGATCACGTCCTCTTTTATAAGTGATTAGAGGCCACTTCTGAATCTCTTTACATATAACAGGATCACACTTCAAGATATTCCAATGTTTAGAAAATATCTTTTTAATCTGAGTAGTATCCTCATTATAGGTTAAGATCAACCTGATGTTTTCACTGTTCTCATTTTCCACTCTGATCGTATTATCGAAGAGAGTCTGAATTCTTTCTACTTTCTTAATTTTTTCTGTAGCCTTTTTGATTACCCAATCCGGGTAGCTCCTTTGCTTAAACCTTATTATCCTCTCTCTCTGTTCTTGTTCAAATGCCTCATCTGTATTGATATGATATGATTATCGAAATGATAAAATATTGCCTGACTAATAATATTTTTCTATTTGAGGGCAAGCTCTACAAGCAAATACTTGGGACTGCAATGGGAACCTGCTTTGCCCCCAGTTTTGCCTGTCTGTTTTTAGGTTTATGGGAAGAAGAGATCTTTAAAGATGAAGACAAATATCCAGAAATAAATCAGGCCACATTGTGGCTTAGATATATTGATGACCTTTTCATAATTTGGAAAGGATCTGAGAGTGAGGCTATACGATTTATTGAAAAACTCAATGAAAATGATTGTAACATCAGACTAACATATAACATCAGCCACTCTTCGATTGAATTTTTGGATACTAGAGTTAATATCAAAGATAAGATGATCCACACTGAACTTTTTCGTAAAACCACAGCAGGAAATAGTTTATTGCATGCTAACAGTGGACATCCCGAAAAATTGAAATGGAGTATCCTCTATGGTGAACTACTGAGGGCTAAAAGAATTAGCAATACAGATGAGGCATTCGAAAAAGAACAGAGAGAGATGATAATAAGGTTTAAGCAAAGGAGCTACCCGGATTGGGTAATCAAAAAGGCTACAGAAAACATTAAGAAAGTAGGATAATAAAGTAGTATCAGAGTTGAGGAAATCCTGAAAGTGTCTGGCGACAGGGTAATGAGGATCCTTTGATGTAATCGCACGCATATGTTCATGGTTAAGATCAACCTGATGTTTTCACTGTTCTCATTTTCCACTCTGACCGTATTATCAAAGAGAGTCTGAATTCTTTCTACTTTCTTAATGTTTTCTGTAGCCTTTTTGATTACCCAATCCGGGTAGCTCCTTTGCTTAAACCTTATTATCATCTCTCTCTGTTCTTTTTCGAATGCCTCATCTGTATTGCTAATTCTTTTAGCCCTCAGTAGTTCACCATAGGGGATACTCCATTTCAATTTTTCGGGATGTCCACTGTTAGCATGCAATAAACTATTTCCTGCTGTGGTTTTACGAAAAAGTTCAGTGTGGATCATCTTATCTTTGATATTAACTCTAGTATCCAAAAATTCAATCGAAGAGTGGCTGATGTTATATGTTAGTCTGATGTTACAATCATTTTCATTGAGTTTTTCAATAAATCGTATAGCCTCACTCTCAGATCCTTTCCAAATTATGAAAAGGTCATCAATATATCTAAGCCACAATGTGGCCTGATTTATTTCTGGATATTTGTCTTCATCTTTAAAGATCTCTTCTTCCCATAAACCTAAAAACAGACAGGCAAAACTGGGGGCAAAGCAGGTTCCCATTGCAGTCCCAAGTATTTGCTTGTAGAGCTTGCCCTCAAATAGAAAAATATTATTAGTCAGGCAATATTTTATCATTTCGATAATCATATCATATCAATACAGATGAGGCATTTGAACAAGAACAGAGAGAGAGGATAATAAGGTTTAAGCAAAGGAGCTACCCGGATTGGGTAATCAAAAAGGCTACAGAAAAAATTAAGAAAGTAGAAAGAATTCAGACTCTCTTCGATAATACGATCAGAGTGGAAAATGAGAACAGTGAAAACATCAGGTTGATCTTAACCTATAATGAGGATACTACTCAGATTAAAAAGATATTTTCTAAACATTGGAATATCTTGAAGTGTGATCCTGTTATATGTAAAGAGATTCAGAAGTGGCCTCTAATCACTTATAAAAGAGGACGTGATCTTCATGATATGTTGAGATCAAATGATGTCACTTCTATCTCCCAAATAAAGGAACATAACTTACAGGGATTTTTTCCATGTGGACATTGCAAAGCTTGCCGCAATAGTGTGATTAGGAAAGAATACCCCACTAGTAAACCAGGGATGATGAGACAAATCAAGCAGTTACTGACATGCAGTACTCCTTTTACTATCTATATATTAGAATGTCCTTGTCATCTTTGGTATGTAGGTAGTACAAAACATGTTGTGAAGAAATGTATTCTTGAACATATGCGTGCGATTACATCAAAGGATCCTCATTACCCTGTAGCCAGACACTTTCAGGATTTCCACAACTCTGATACTACATTATTATCCTATTTTGGTATCGAACATGTGCCATCACACCACAGAGGTGGTAATAGAGAGTTAACTTTACGCAAAAAAGAATCCAAATATATTGTGGATTTAGAAACTAAGACACCGAGAGGATTGAACATTGGTGAAGAACTCAATACTCACTTGTTTGATGATTAATGAATTTAGTAGAATATGAGGAATTACAGCAGTGATTATTTATATTGTGAGCAGCAGCAACTTTCTAATCAGTCTTTAGTCTAACCTAGTTTATTTTTATTATGTTTTCACAGAATGGAGGAGTACGGATAGTTTCCTGATTCCTGATTTTATAAGTACTTATTCTTTCACATGGTTATTGGCTACACAAAAACAGTGACAAGTTTCTTCCTATATCTTTGTTACGATTTTGGATGGAAAATATTTCCTATGCAAAAAAAAGAAAAAATATTGACATTGTTCAGTAATTCGGGGGTATAGCACTATATGTAGAAGAGAGAAAAATACATATATATTATGTGAACTAAGCAGAATGAAATTTAAAACTTAAATATTGACTCTGGTGATACCCTAAAAAAAAATGATATTCTCCTTAAAAAATGATACTCTTTTTGTAAAAATAATGTTTTTTGTTATAAATGTTTTCTAATGGTATATGGAGCAGTATTTATATTTATATTTATAGTTATATTTATACTAATATGAACAATGTATAATCACATTTATATATATTTATAGTGTTTTTACTATTTAATAATTTGGTGGTAATAGTGAAATAATTCATTAATGAGTTATGTGGCTGTATATATATATATATATTTATATTAATTGAATCAGTCCTCTTATATTATCTATTTTATATCATCTATATTAACCTCCCCCTTCTTTTACTAGGATACTTACTTACTTATAAGTATTGGTTGAACTATGCACGTGATCAAGGCTGCTTGTCAGCCGAAACGCGTTGTGTGTTAAATAAACACTTCTGCTTTTGAATTCCTGAGAGTGCGTCTTCTCTTTGGAGAGTTTGGTTTTATTATAATATATATATATATATATATATATATATATATATATATATATATATATATATACACATGAATACACACATATATGTACATACATGTACATATTTAAACCATGACTAAATATTCTTAGTTAAGCCCATTTAAAGAGTGTGTGTGTGGTTTATTGTTATGACATAGTAGTAATACATATTTTCTAAAGAACTACATATAACTAGAATATACACATAATCAGAAATAAATATGTATCAACATAGGCATATGCAGTCCATAGTTGTTTGAATATTGTGGTTATGAAGGAAAGAGCCAGCTCTTGAGCTGTTTTCTGAAGACAAGATAGTTATCTGTGGCTCTTATAGTTAGGGGTAATGAATTCCATAGTTTGGCTGCTTGAATGGAGAAGGATGTACCACCTATAGTCTTTTTCTTATATGGTGGTGTTCTAAGGCGGGGTGCCAATCTTGAGTGGAGGTTGTTTTGTTGAATGTATTTGGTTATTTTGTTTCTGATAAAAAGCGGTCCTGTTCCATGTATAGCTTTGTGGGTGATACAAAGCAGCTTGAAAGTGCATCTTCTGGCAATGGGTAACCAGTGTAGTGCTCTCAAGGCAGAAGAGATGAGGGTTTGTGGCTTTACATGTAATAGTAGCCTGGCTGCAAACTTCTGAATACGTTGTAGTTTTTTCATAATAGATAGAGATGATCCATGGTAGAGGCCATTGGCATAATCCAGTTTGGATAGTACAAGTGGGGTAATAGCTTGCACCTTGTGTGGAAATCCGCGGTGGGGGAAGATGCATTGTAAAGTCTTTAAGGTGATGAAGCTTGTTTGTGCTAATTTTTCCTTTTGGACATCCATTGTTAACTTGGAGTCCATGGTGATTCCAAGGTTTTTAACTTCCTTGGATAATAGAGGAGGTGGTCCAAGATCGTCAGGCCAGGTGCACAGTGGGTCATAACTTTTCCAGTCACCACATATGAGTATTTCTGTTTTGGAGGCATTTAGTTTCAGATGGCTCCAGGTCATCCACTGATCAATGGCTCTGAGGTAACTGAAGATTTCTGAATTTTCAATGTTTTTGGGGCATTCTAATTTAAGTAGTATTTGTGTGTCATCTGCATAGTTGTAGCAAGTGAGATGAAAATCATTGATCAGTTCTGGTAATTATATCATGCAGATGTTGAAAAGCAAATGTGAGATGATTGATCCTTGGGAGACCCCTGCTTTTTTGTGAGGTAGGGTCTGGACGAGAAGGGGGGAGAATTGATGATATTAGATCTTTTTTAAAGGTAGAATGTAATCCACTCCAGAGCAGTCCCTTCTATGCCGGCTTCGTGGAGTCTTTGAATTAGGGTGTCATGGTCAACGGTATCAAAGGCAGCCGAGAGGTCCAAGAGAAGTAGTACAGCAACTCCATTGTGGTCGACTGTGTTTTTAAGATCATCCCAGATTGCTATGAGTGCTGATTCAGTGCCTCTTCCTTGGCGGAATACAGTTTGGAAGTCTGAAAGTATAGAATTGCCATCAATGAATTACGACATCTGGGCAAATGCTGATCTTTCTATCAGTTTGCCCAGGAAAGGTCCATTTGGGATTGGTCTGTAGTTGTTGGGGTCTTGCAGGTCTAGGTTTGTTTTCTTTAATAACGGTCATATGTATGCCTTTTTCAGGTCTACAGGAAAAGTTCCTGTAGTTAAAGAGTTGTTGATGATTCTTTTTACAGGTGTGGCAGCAGAAGTAGATAAAATAATGTTCTTGAAGATGTGTGGTGGACAAGGGTCAGAAGGGCAACCGGAAGGTGTGCTTGCTTTGACCAAATCCATACATTCACCTTGGGATATTTGTTTGAAGGACTGTAGAGGTTGGGTTGGTTTATTCTTAGAGGGTATTTTAGAAAAGGGGTTGGTGCAGATGGTTTTCTTTGGTTTTAAATAGGAGTCCAATGTGTCTGCCTTGGTTTTGTAATGAGTTGCCAGTTTGTTTGTGAAATCTTGAGTAGTGGGATGACTTCCTTCCATGCATGTAGGTTTTCGAAATTAATTGAGAATTTTATAAAATTCTTTGGTTGCAGATTTAGCATTTTGAATTCTGTCTGAGTAGTACCTTTATTTCAAATGCTTCAGGGAGAAACAAACAGAAGAATAGAGAAATGTCATTGAATCAGAATCAGGGACTCAAAACAGACAAGAAAACCATGCAATGGAGAAAAAGGGTCAGAACCGAAGCACACTGTAAGAATATGTGGAATTATTGGTTACAAAGGAATCTGACATATAGCTACAGCAATGCCACAGTGGGTACTCACTCAGAGAACAGTGTAAAGTTACTGGTGAGAAAGCATAACTTGGCTGTGCCATTTTGTGTTCAAGAAAGGGAAATAAAATAAACTCAACAATATATAAAATGTGTTTTTAAATATATTGACGTGGACTAACAGAAATGAAAGTCATGAATTGAAGTGCATTTATAAGTAGTAATATAGAATGATCATATACAAATCGCATGTATGCAGTATTATTCAATGTACGACTGTTATGGTAATCTAGTTAATCAAAATTTTCATAGTTTATCCTCATTGATTAAACTCTTGCAAAATGCATGTATAAACATGTATTTGAATGTGCATTGAGGTTCATGTTAAGTTAGATGAAGTTAAGGCGTGGATCATTTTTTCCTGTGTCTAATCTTCAATGTGAAAGTTTTGCTCTTGCTGTGTATTTTTTTTATTTGCAGGTGTGTCTGCAGAAGTCTTCTTTTAATGAAAAGCTAATTGTGTGGACTATGGAAAGTTACTGGCAGTGATGTCAACTATCTGAGTTTCAAGGGGATAAGAGTGTTGTAGGCAGTTAGACATTCAGACCCCTTTTGCCCTTTGACTAGAGTTGACAGTTAGAAACTTAGGGGCTCATGAGACCGCCAGCATCGCAGTGACAGTCCAACTGCCTCACTCCAGGCTGCCTGACCACCACATTATGACCCTGAAGGTCAGACGGCCAGAGACCGCTATCCCCACCAGGAACATGGTTCACGATGGGCTGACAGCGGTCTAAGTTGTGGTCAGCCACAGCGGCTCTGCACTCAGTTTCACCATGCTGTTTACAACAACTTTCCACCAGCCTTTACATGGCGGGGACTCCACCAATAAAAGGCTGGTGGAAAGACAGTGCAGCCCCCACCCCTGCTCAGCATCCACAGAATGCGCACTGTCTGCTTGTGTGCATTCCGAGGGTGCTGTAGTGATACTGTATTGGTCGTGGCTCCCTTAAGGGAGCCGAGACCAATACCATAGCACTGTTCCCACGGGTAAGCCCAGTGGGAACTTTGTAATGCAATGTTCCCACCGGTCAGCCTGGCGGGAACAGGGTAATACAAAGGGAGGGCACCACTGGCATGACAGCGGTATTCTCCCCACAAGTTTGCCTGTCAGCTCGTCCGACCACCGAACTCATAATGAGTCCCATAGAGAGGTACATACCTCTGTATTCTCTTGCTTGGCTGATGTTATGCACATCTCTCTTGAAGGAACTTCAAGTGAGGTTTCTGTAGTGCTGATACTTTGACTTCATTCTTTATTCCCTTAAACTAGGGTGTTTAGTGTTTCCTACTGTTTACCTGAGTAGTTAGAGTGCTACAGATTCAATGGTTAGTCAGGAGAACAAAGCCTGAGCTCAGAGCACCAGGTATTGCTCTTTATTTTCTGTATTGTTGCCACCGAAGTCTTGACAAGCCTCATATTGGTGAGCTTTAACTTAATTCTGCGTTTTAACTCACCTTTGGTAACTCTGCACTTGTATAGTGTTTTGAGACTCATTTACGTAAGTTTGACACTGAACTCATAATAAACCCTTTGAACTTACATTTTGCTTTCAAGAGCTAATGTGAGACCAAATGGGTTGCACTGTAATTTAAGTTGGATAATTTAATGTATTTCTCCTCACCCCTCAGAACGAACAAAAAGGTTCATCTGACACAGAAAAGCAGAAATAGTGCCAGACACTGGATCACTGGTAATCAATTAATGTTCTACTCTAATAAAGATCCAGCCAAAAATATTTAATTTTACAGATGACATAAACTGGGCCATTGGAATTATGGGAATATGCGGCTGTGGTGCTTCCTTCCTTGATAAATTATGGATTTATTGCAAGTGTTGCCACTCAAAGGAAGTCACTTTGGAAATTTAACCGGTTATCTTTCAGTCATTTATCGCCATTCTTAGGTGTTAAACTGATATTAATGAGATGAAGCCTTTTCCCGAATAGTGGTAGCATGTGTGAAAAGGGAACTGTAATGAAGTAATAGTCCCACAAATTGTGCCACAAATATGCTGCATAATTTGCCCTTTCTGGTCACATAATCTTTTCAGCCTTCTGCATAATTTGGTACTTCCCTTCCCACATAACTCTAGTGGCCTACATATAAATGGCAAAAGAAAAGACATACGTGAAAGTTATGTATGGCATTCAAAAGATAACTCTGGATCGCACCAAATCCATCACAAGGCACAATACATGGGGAGTGACAATTTATGAATAACAGGCAGGACTCATCACAATATTATTTCCAACCTGCTCTAAATTGAAATATATGTGAAACATGTGCCATCATTGTACAATTTCATGTTTTGGCATCGTAAAGTGGCTAAAGAAAATTCTGATCTACCTTCCAGTCTCTGCTCAAAGAAAGGTAGTCAGGCTCTGATAACTTCCAGATTGGACTACGGCAATGTCCTTTGTCTGAGTGCTGCAGACGTTTTACTGAAACAGCTTCAGATTGATCAGATTGTGGCTGCTAGGCTTCTTCTTCTTCATCCACCCAGGTTACTTGCTCAGACAGTTTGTCATACACCCTTCACTGGTTGCGAGTTGAACGTCAGGTTCATTTGAAAGCACTATGCTTTATGCCTTTTTAACTCAGGTCCCATGTACTTGAGATCTTTTCCCGGTACACTACTGGTCCCACATTCTGACCCAGCTCTCAGAATTTGACTAATGCTCCTAGAATTAAGAAAACCTGTCAAGGGGTTCAGGCTTTTTCATCCTTGGGACCAAAATTGTGGAGTGTCTCACCAAATTCATTGATAACTTGCAGTTCACATATTGGTTTTCGCAAAGCGTTAAAAAGTGGCTGTTTCCAACTCTCTCCAGTAGTTTTTCTTGTTTCTGGGTGCTGGTGGGTCTAGTAAGGAGATCAGCTCTGGCAAACCTTCACTGGTAGTGATTCACTTTATCAATCTCACAAATGAATAAATTATATTGAGAATGTGGCAAACTAAAACATTTTGCGGGTCTTAAAAAATATGGCTTCTTTATGTACTGACTTTTTTTTAATCAATGTAAGGTCCTCATATACTTCTCTGACTAAGTAGTACTAATGAGGTGACCATTCAGAAACTGGTGCATAAATTATGCATGTGTTCCTCTGAAAGATTAGGGGTGTTTTAACATCTGCAATTCAACATCCAAAAGAACCCAAATTTTTCACATATGTATTTAGAATCCACCTAAAGTATCTAAATAATGATAGATATTTTGAGAGAGGGCTGAGAAATGCATTCACTTGAAAAATCCTTACAAAGCAGAGCAGCTTCTCTTTAAGATCTCACCAGCAAGGACAGCCCCTGCAGCACCATATGGCAAAGGGCCATTGTTCAATCCCATTCATCTTTTTTATATAAAAAAGACCTGGCTGCAAGGATAAATTGGAATGCCTTTGGAGAATGTTATTGCATAGGTGCCTTAAACAGCCTCATCAAAGTTTAGAAGTATTCAATTTACTTTCCCATCTTCGAAGGGTAGTTACTCCATCTCTTTGTTGGAGTAAATATGTGGCTTATTCCAAGGTGGGAAAAGGGTGAAAAGGAGCCTGTAAATGCCAGCAAACATAGCAATCTCCCACTCCCCACCCTTTGTGTGGGATTTACTGCTGCATAATTGTAAGCAGCATTGGGATAAGCATTATGCAGTAGTAAAACCATGTTTGCCTAAAGGGAAACTTTCAAAAAAAGGTTTATTTGTGTAGATAGATGTCAGGCATATATAAAATTATTTTGGGTCATAATTGTGGGTGTAGTGCTAAATAAGCTTCAAATTAAAAACTAGGGCCCATATTTATACTGTTTTAGTGCCACATTTGCGTCATTTTTTGACCCAAAAGCGGCACAAACTTACAAAATACCATTTATTTTGTATGTTT
The DNA here is from genome assembly GCF_031143425.1 of Pleurodeles waltl. Classification (NCBI taxonomy): domain Eukaryota; kingdom Metazoa; phylum Chordata; class Amphibia; order Caudata; family Salamandridae; genus Pleurodeles; species Pleurodeles waltl. The sequence continues at coordinate 358,355,620 of NC_090449.1, read as the reverse complement.
GCACCACTTTGCGTGAAAATGTGGCAAACATGTGGTGCTAAAGAAGAATAAATATGGGCCTAGGTGTCCAATTCACAACAGTAACTTAACCCATTTACTACATCACTTGAACCCTGGCTGAATCTATACATTTCCAATGAAAACTTAAATATGTTAGCTGGTGGGAGAAAGGCACCCGTTTATCATGTCTGTGGCTTAACCTACAAGCGTATTTCCTCTTTAGTAATAGTTAAGGGAGGTTATTGCCTGTAGTCCATATTCTACAGAGACAGAAGACTCAGCAAGAATGCTTGATTTGTCTCTATACTTCTAGCTAGATTAGTGTGTCACACTGCCACATGGAAGTAGGATCAGAGTGTCACACTGCTGTGTGGAAGACAGCCCTCCCTCACAGTTATTGTAAGGATTGTACTGACCCACAAGGCATTTAAAATAATGCACTGCATTGTGGGTGGGGGCTAGCTTCCCTCGTAGATCTTTTACTGTAAGATGGTTACAAGTTCATATGCAGGAAGGAGGAAACTCTGAGCTTCAGGGCATGGTTTTCCTAATAATGTGCAGATTAAATACATTGTTAATTTATAATACATGAACGAAATTGATCAAAATGTTCAGACATCAATGTACTAGTTTAATGTGGCATAATGCTTAGACCAACAATCTCAAAGAAATAAGAACAGAATGTATGAGAACAACATTAATTAATTGCTTAGTGGATTGGGTCATGTCAAGTCGGAAGACAGTTTGATATCATCATGTACCTAAAGCATGATTGTTCTCAGGTTAATGTAATAAATTGGGTTATTAGTTGAGAGGGGTGGAAACATAGTTCAAATATTAAACCCCATCTTTGTTTGGGTGAACCAAAAAAGTTATCAAATATACCTAGGATTGACTTCTGGTTGCTTGGCACAAAATCAGTCATGCTTTATGTAGAGTCAATGTGCAAAGTATTAATGGAGCACTCAAGCAGTAACAAAGTGAAAACACAAAACAAGCGAAATACCAAATCGTTTTAAAAAATAGAGTTCATTGTAATAAAGAAAATGAAACTCAAATGTCAAGAATCCAAACAGTAGAAAAGGAGCTATGATTTTCTTTACATTTTCTTGTGAAAATAGCAGCAAAAGAGCACAAGTTTTTTTGGGAAACCTAGCAGAGCAAGACTAGGTCAAAGTCACAAGTCCAGGCTGACTGTGATGGAGTGTGGGGTGGATACAAGAATTAGGTTCATCTTGCTGAAAATATTACGTTCTCTTAGTCCAAGTCCTAGCAAGGAGCTGCACTGACACTTCCTATGGATGGTTGATGCCAGGAGACCATGACAATGAATGGGAGTAGCTAGCCTCATTTGGCATTTCCTAGTCACTGAAAGCAATGTTAAAGCTGCTCCTTGATTAGTTAACTGTTCTTGTCTACTTCACAGATGGCTCATTCCCGCTGAGTAATAATTTGCCGCCAACACTCCTGCCTCCCCGGTCCTAGTGGCCAAGCTACCATCTTAAGAAGCAGGGTAATTAGTAACCCGGACCAGGATTTATGTTGGCATTCCAGAACAACTGGAAGGAAAACCAGTTCTAAACTGGTTTTCTCTCATGCCATACAAAGTACACTTTTTTAAATTTACTTTTTCACTAAAGTTATCAAGCAATATTATTCATCGTTGAATTAGATTTTTGAAACTAAATCAACAAATACTAATAATATTCGTTCTATTGCTTTTCTAAGCAGAGAAATGAAACGATGACTGTATTCATAAGTGGGCTTTTTTTTCTTAAGAAACTTGCAACTTTATTTACACAGTGAAACCAGCTTTTGGGAATGTTTTAATTTTCCTATTATACTGTTGCCAATCTGTAGGAAGCCATTTTCTATATATTACATGCCCAGCCCTGTCAATCTTCAAATAACATTTCATGAGTGAGTTAGATACATTTAAGCGTTTAGCAGTGACTTAGTTAAGTAATAAAAATAGATTTTTGCACATGATGCAGGCACTTTCCCTAATCATGCATTATATCATTGAATTTGAACTGCAGCTCAGACAAAATGCAATGGTGTTCCCTGAAGCCATACATTTTTGTCATGTAGTTGAGGGTTGTAAATACATACTTTAGCCTAAGGATGGCATGTACATTCCACGGCACTGTTTAAAATTCTGCAGCAACCTAGAGTGTCCCTAACTTGAAGATTATATAACCCATTTCAAACCCAATTGGAGGAACCCAATTTTACAATACAGTTTGAGGGATGGAGTACAAACTGTGGCACTGAACAAATTGCCTCAACTGCACAGATACATAACACCAGCCAGAACAGGCTTCTTTAAAAGGAAAAAAAGAAACCCTGGGCGATAAAGCCGAAAAAGCATATGTCAAACCTTCTTAAGGTGTATTTTCACTATAGGTGTGAAAAAGTGTACCTTTTTTTAGAAGATTTCCAGACTTAATGACAATTATGCAAAATGCACAATCAATTGTATGGTATTTCACGGAAAATTTGAATGGAAAGATATACTTTGCTTTCAAAGTTCACAAGATAATGGCAGGGCGATTGGCTCGAGGCGAAAAGGTCTACCTGAGGAGTTTTCTAATGAAACCCTTTTGCTCCTAGACAATATTGCTCGAGACAGTCTCCCGCAGGAAATGTACGATTCTTATCTGTCACTTATCTCTGCTAAACGTGTTTACACAGCTGAATACTTTGTATTTACTATGTGAGGAAAACTGGCCAAGTGAAAAGACAGCTCTTAGAATTAGTGATTTCTTTTCTCCATTTTTATTCCAAGGTCTCAATTGTAAATTATATAGCACACTGCTGCCAATGGGCAAAATCTATTAGTTATAAAACCATAAAATAAACAAACCAATTATATTTCATGCTGCTAAAATCCCTTATGATTATCAAAATGATGCAGATCAAACTTTGAGCAGTACTTGATAATAAAAACAGATCACAAGTCTTTGTGAATACAGCCTCGCGGTTGAACTTATTTGTGCATTTCTTGCTGAGGCAGTGATGCCTGACATAGAAGTCGAATTCTTCTAGAATTAAAATTGGCAACAGAGCATTATTTACTTTCTGTAGTCCCCAAAGTCATTTTATATGCAACAGCATCCTTTGTTTATAATATGAACTATAGATATGAATGTCTGTAGTCAACACTTCAAATTAAATAAAACATGTACAATTGATAAACCTTATTTAGACATCAAAAGTCATCAATACAAACAAAATAAACATACGAAAACCAAATAAACTTGAAAGTTTGGAAGTTTAAATAATCACTACATCAATAATGTAGGACTTCAGACAGCTAATGATCTTGTTGCAAGTAGCAAAGTAAAGTGACTAGTTTCTTTTATAGTACAACTCCACTCCACAGGCAAAAAGAAAACTGGGAAACCAACAAGAAAGCATTTCTGACATAAGCAAAGTGGGTGACATTTGTGTTTAATTAAAGGTCCCTCTTAACCTTTCACCTCATCGAAGGCATAACATATGGATCTGAGAAAGAGGATGCTGGTCCGTTTATCAAGACCTTGGCGTCTTTATTTATAAGAGATAGGAGAGTGTAATCACCCTATTAACGTCAGATTATTTTCTCATTTCAGACACGTTCTGACTTCAGAAACTGTCTGCTATGAGTAAATTACATCACTATTAGAGTGTAATAAGTCATTGGATTTTAGCAATGAAGTGCTTGCTCACTCCTTACTGATGGCCTAAGGCTCGCTCTAGTCCTATCCTTGGCCTCATCCGCAAGAGGATGGAGTCCTGTAAGCAGTGGCAGCGACTGATTCTCCTTAAAAAAATGTTTTAAAAACTTAACAGGCCAGTGCTTTCACCTCTTCTCCTATCCATCGTCCCTCCTTTCTGGAGCAGTCTCATATGTGGCTGACTGTTTCTATTGCCCGGGTTTTGCCGCTGGCTTTGAGGACTCTCTTCAACCCCGTCCCCACTATCTCATACGTGGAAGGTTGGAGGCCTCAAACCTACAATATTATTCAGCAGTAGAAATATGTGAAAGCTCCCTTTCATTGGACCAGTGCCAAAAGTTAAGAATAAGATGTAGTGACATTCGAGAAAGGGAGTGCCTGCAAGATGTAAGGTTACAGACCACGATCCGGCATTTGCATTTCTTGGTTGCAGAGGCATAGTTCATTTTCACCATTGCCAGTTCAGACTTCAAATGTCTGCATTTACAGTGATCATCATACGGAGACCATTCTTTTATTGGTGGATGTATTTATTTCCGAGTGTAGCATTAAGGTGGACAGCATTTTTAAAAATGCTTTTCATTTGCAACAGCTGCACACCCGTTTGCAACTGTTAGTACATGGTTGTCGCCAACTGTAACATGTAAACAGCTTAAGGGTGACTAGTTCATCCAGGTGCACTGTTGGTGTGCTTTACATTCTGCCACTTATATTACCAATGTAATTAAAGAAACTACAAGTTTAAGAATACTAAACCCACAAAATAAGTGAATATACTAATCACACCTTACCTAGGAGAGCCATTGAACGCCCTGGTACGAGGGAAGACACTTATCTTCAAATATAAAAGGACTATCGAAAGTCAGAAGCTCGGTGACCTTAAATGACACACAGCATGCGGCCCCATGCAAGGGAGTAAGCAGATAACTAAAATATCCCCCATTTTAAACCAAACCTCTAAGTGATACAAAGGAAGTAAGCCTAGTTCGCCCTAGAATAGCTCCTGTCACCTTTACATCCACTCATCCTTCCATCCATCTAGCCTGCTACATTTCTGCCCATCTATCATCCTTTTATCTTTCCATCCTTCATCGATTCTTTTATTATTGTAGCCTTACATTGAGATTCCATCGATTCGTTCTCACGTTAATCCATCCTTTCAACTTTCATGTTTTCATCTATCCATTCAGCAACTATTTTCTTCACATATAAATGTATCCATACTTTCACTCAATCTTTTCAGCCATCATCAGCCTTTGCATTAATCCATCCTTTTTTCTTTCCCCCAACCCTCCTACTATGTTACCTTTCACGTTCTCTTCTTTTCATACCGCCTTCCTGCAAACTTTCCTTACTTTCACGCTTTCTGTCTTCTCCACTTTCCCCTTTATAGATTCTCCCACAACTCTCTTTTTTTCTGGCATTATTTATTTTACTTGCCTTAGTCTCTCCTGATTGCTGCTCTTTCTGTCTTTTTTTTCTCGTTTGCATAATTTCTTGCTGTTTTAATGAATTTGGGTTACATAATACTTGAACACGACCTCTTTCAGTCATGACCCGCTATTCCCTGAGACCTTTTTCCCTGCAGCCATGCAAATAGTAAGTCTTTTAGGCCATATTTATCATTCATTCCAATAGCGATTACCAAATTGCCTGTTTTTGCAACTTTCAATTAAATAGTCTCTATTGGAATGTATGAAACTCCAGGAGTTTCATATATTGATTCGCAAGGGCTCGCAAAACGACCTACCTCATTAATATTTATAAGGTAGGTTGCAATTTGCGACCCATTGCAACTGGCTACAATCACAGGCATGGTGGCCTGCTGGGCTCAGCCGGCCACCATGTCTGTGATTGCTGTTAAATAATGCAATCTTTTTTTTTTAATGGAGCCTGTTTTCCTTAAAGGAAAATGGGATGTGTTTAAAAAAGAAAAATTAAAATGTTTCTATTCACTTTTTAAGAGTAGGCTTCTTAAAAAATGTTTTTGCATGCATTCAAGAAATGTGTTGTATCAGTATTGTTAAACATGACAGCCTTAGGGTGGTCACTCCTTAATGTTTTGCCTGCCTCCCTCCACTTTTTTGATACTGTTTTTGCTGGTTTTCAGACTCTGCGCACTTTACCACTGCTAACCAGTGCTAAAGTGCATATGCTCTCTCCCTTTAAAAACATGGTAACATTGGATCATACCCAATTGGACTATTTAATTTACTTATAAGCCCCTAGTAGAGTGCACTATGTGTTCCCAGGGCCTGTAGATTAAATGCTACTAGTGGGCCTGCAGCACTAGTTGTGCCATCCGCCTAAGTAACCCCTTATCCTTGTCTCAGGACTGCCATTGCAAGGCAGGCCTGTAGATTAAATGCCACTAGTGGGCCTGCAGCACTGATTGTGCCGTCCACTTAAGTAACCCCTTAACCTTGTCTCATGCCTGCCATTGCAAGGCCTGTGTGTGCAGTTTCACTGCCAATTCGACTTGGCATTTAAAAGTACTTGCCAAGCCGAAAACTCCCTTTTTCTACACATAAGACACCCATAAGGTATGCCCTAGGTAACCCATAGGGCAGAGTGCTGTGTAGGCAAAAGGCAGGACATGTACCTATGTAGTTTACATGTCCTGGTAGTGTAAAACTCCTACATTCGATTTTACACTGTTGTGAGGCCTGCTCCCTTCATAGGCTAACATTGCTTGAGTGGTAGCTGCTGATCTGAAAGGGGTAGGAAGGTTATAGTTAGTATGGCCAGAATGGTGACATTAAATCCTGCTGACTGGTGAAGTTGGATTTAATATTTTAGAAATGCCTGTTTTAGAAAGTGAGCATTTCTCTGCACTTAAATCTTTCTCTGCCTTACAATCCATGTCTGGCTGGGTTTAGTTGACAGATCCTTGTACATTCACTCAGACACATCCCAAGCACAGGATACTCAGCCTCACTTGCATAAATCTGCATTTTGAATGGGTCTTCCTGGGCTGGGAGGGTGGAGAGCCTGCTGTCACACAAAGGACTGCCTCACCCCCTACTGGGACCCTGACAGACAGGATTGAACTTAAAGGGGACCTGGTGCACTTCTGAGCCACTCTTTGAAGTCTCTCCCACTTCAAAGGCACATTTGAGTATATAAACAGGGCCTCTGCACCTACCAACTCAGACACTTCCTGGAGAAGAAACGTTTAACCAGAACCTGCATCCTACCAAGAAGAACTGCCTGGCTGCCCAAAGGACTCACCTGTTTGATTTCTGTGAAGGACTGCTGCCTTGCTGTTGCCCTGCTGCCTTGCTGCTCTCTGGCTGAGGTGAAGAAGTGCTCTCCAAGGTCTAGGATTATCGCTTGCCTCCTGTTCCCTGAAGTCTCAGGACCAAAAAGACTTCATCTCTTCAAGAAGGACTCTTTGTGCGGCAAAATTCGACATACAGCCTGTCAGAAATGACACACAGCCTGCACCGCAATTAAAATTTCACCTCACGCCAAACCAGAATGACACAGCCCGACTTCGCAATGAGAAGATCGGCGCAGTGCCAGCGTAGCAACTGGAAATTCAACACATGGCCCACTGGCTCGACGCATGGCCGAAACAAAGCAGACCGACTTCCAGAGAGGAACCGACGCAGCACCTGCCGTGCAGTAGAAATTTTGACGCAACGCCCACCGGATGGATGCAGCTCTTGTGACTTTGTCCTGCCAGCATAGGAAATCCACGTACCATCCCCGGGGCATCTGAAAACCCCACAACCCGAAGAAGATCTAAGACCGAGTGCCGGAAATCGACACACAGCCGTCCCTGCATGTAAACTAAATGAAGCATCACTGTGTGCGGCCCTAGAAATCGACGCACACCCCTTTGTTTCCACGCTTCTCCTCCTCTGTGGCACTTTGCGGAGATTTTTCACGCAAACCAGTTACTTTGTGCTTGAAAGAGACTCTGTTTGCTTTTAAAAGACTTGACACTTTATATGACTTTTCAGTGATGTTTCTACATTTACTTATTGCATCTTTGATCGTTTTGACCTACATTTATCCAGATAAATATTCTATATTTTTCTAAACACTGTGTGGTGTATTTTTGGGGTACTATATGATGGCATTGTATGATTTATTGCACAAATACTTTACACATTGCCTTCTAAGTTAAGCCTGACTGCTCAGTGCCTAGCTACCATAGGGTGGGTAAAGGATAATTTGGATTGTGTGTGACTTACTGTTAGATTTTTCATCCTTGACGTGGTCTCCCTTAAATTTTTGCCTCTGTTCCCCAGGTTGTTGATGTGTGCTGGACTCTGATTTTACTGTTTTTGTTACTCTGGGCACTTTACCACTGCTAACCAGTGCTAAAGTGCAAGTGCTCCTGTTTAAAATGTGTACGTAATTGGTTCTCCATGATTGGCATATTTGTTTTACTGTTAAGTCCCTAGTAAAGTGCACTAGAGGTGCAAGGGCCTGTAAATCAAATGTTACTAGTGGGCCTGCAGCACTGGTTGTGCCACCCACACAAGTAACCCTGTAATCATGTCTCAGACCTGCCACTGCAGTGTCTGTGTGTGTATTTTTACACTGTAAATTCGACTTGGCAAGTGTACCCACTTGCCAGGCCTAAACCTTCCCTTTTCTTACATGTAAGGCACCCCTAAGGTAGGCCATAGGTAGCCCCAAGGGCAGGGTGCAGTGTATGGATAAGGTAGGAAATATAGTAATGTGGTTTATATGTCCTGACAGTGAAATACTGCCAACTTTGTTTTTCACTGTTGCAAGGCCTGTCTCTCTCATAGGATAACATGGGGGGCTACCTTTAAATATGATTAAAGTGTAGATTCCCCTAGAGAGTAGATGGACATGTGGAGTTTGGGATCCCTGAACTCACAATTTAAAAATACATCTTTTAGTAAAGTTGATTTTGAGATTGTGCGTTTGAAAATGCCACTTTTAGAAAGTGAGCATTTTCTTGCTTAAACCATTCTGTGACTCTGCCTTGTTTGTGGATTCCCTGTCTGGGTCAGTTTGACAGTTAGGTTGTTTTTCACCTCGCACTAGACAGTGACACAAAGGGGGCTGGGGTGTAACTTGCATTTCCTGATTAGCCATCTCTGCTAGGAGGGAGGGGTGGAGTGGTCACTCTCATCTGAAAGGACTGTGCCTGCCTCTGACAATGCCAGCTCCAACCCCCTGGTGTGTGTCTGAGGCCTTGCCTGGGCAAGGCAGGATTTCACAAGTAGGTGTGAGTCCCCTTTGAAGAAAGGTAACTTCAAAGACTAAAATGGGTATAAGACGGGCACCCAAATCTACAGACTTTAGAAACACTTCTGGAACCAAGAGGAACCTCTGCCTGGAGAAGAGCTGATAGCTGAGGAAGAAGTGCTGCCCTGCCTGTGACTGTGCTCTGTGGAGCTTTCCTGCAGTGCTGCTTCTGCCAGAGTAAGAGGGCAAAGACTGGACTTTGTGTGCCTTCCATCTTGTGAAGAAATCTCCATGGGCTTTAGTTAGAGCTTGACTACTGTTGTTTGAAGTCTCAGGGACAGCAAAGACTTCTCTCTGCCAGCACCTGGAGAATCTGGAGAGACTCCTGCCCCGACAAGTGGTGCCCTATCCAGTGAAAGGAAAGCTGGTGGAATCCAAGGAAATCGACTTCGGACGACTTCGGACCGACGCCGCTGCTGAATCCGGTAACGCCGCCTGCACCTGATGCCGTGACCTTCGCTGGGACGTGACGCTCTTCGCAGGCCCGACGCCGCAGCAGCCCCTCTGAAGTCCGCGACTCCGTGGAAGTCGCCGCACCACGTCGTGACCGGAGCCGCTCGAAGTGCACGGATTCAACGTTTCGCACAGACGCCGCGATTCCCGACTTTGCACATCGGCTTGTTTTCACTCTTCACCAAAGGTACTGTACTTGGGGGTCTACACGACTCCGTGTCCGGCGCCGCTGGTGTCGGCTTGTTGGGAACGACTCCGTCACGATGCTGTGTTAACATCTCATTGAAGCATTTTTGTTTCTAATCGCTATTTTTTAGTTTAATCTTTAAAAATTCATAACTTGACTTGTGTATGTTGGATTTTTGTCGTTTTGGTCTTGTTTTGTTTAGATATATATTTCCTATTTTTCTAAACCGGTGTTGTGTCATTTGGTAGTGTTTTCATGAAGTTACTGTGTGTGTTGGTACAAATACTTTACACCTAGCGCTCTGAAGTTAAGCCTACTGCTCTGCAGAGCTACCAAGGGGGTAAGCAGGGGTTAGCTGAGGGTGATTGTCTTTTACCCTGACTAGAGTGAGGGTCTTTGCTTGAACAGGGGGTAACCTGACTGTCAACCAAAGACCCCATTTCTAACACTTACCCTGAGTAGAGTGAGGGTCCTTGCTTGGACAGGGGGTAACCTGACTGCCAACCAAAGACCCCATTTCTAACAAGTATCATTCAGCACATTTTAGTCCTCTCCCTCTGCGCTGGTGCACACATTTCTGTCTAGTCCCAATGCAGGCACCCTTCACCACAGTGCAAGGATGCCTATGTTGCAGGGATGATTTGTTTTGTGCAGGAGGAGACACCGTCCTGTTCAAAAACAATCACAAGAGGTGTTTCCCTCTTTCTATGTGTGCTGCAGAATGATATTTCTCCATGTCGTGTCATTCTTATGCCACCTCTGAGGTGGCATAGGAATCTGATGCGTTCCCAGACTTGTAAATTTGGGAATGCATCAGTATCCTTTGGGTTCCATTGGTGTTGCATGGGAATATCCCAAGCAACACCAATGGACACCCCTTTCAAGTAGCGGTATGCATGAAAAAGGTCGATATTTACAAGGCAATGAAAAGCCACGTAAGGTGGCTTTGCATGGCCTTGTAAATATGGGCTGGCACACTGCCCCACTGGAGCATGAAAACTGAAATGATGCTCAGCTGGTGCAGTGTGCCGCCAGGGCCTCGTACATGAGGCCCTATGTGGATTTGTTTATCATTGAGCCATATGTAATTGATTGTTGTTGGACTTTTTCTTATGCAGGGTCATCCCGAATCTTTTTGCCTCCTGCCTCCTATTTTTTCTGACCTGTCGCTGTTGGCTTTTGAACTCTGAGCACTTTACCACTGCTAACCAGTGCTAATGTGCAAATGCTCTCCGTGTAAATTGTATGTAATTGGTTTATCCATGATTGGCCTATTTGATTTACTAGTAAGTCCCTAGTAAGGTGCACTAGAGGTGCCAGGGCCTGTAAATCAAATGCTACTAGTGGGCCTGCAGCACTGGTTGTGCCACCCACATAAGTAGCTCTGTAATCATGTCCCAGACCGGCCACTGCAGTGTCTGTAAGTGTATTTTTACACTGTAAATTCGACTTGGCAAGTGTACCCACTTGCCAGGCCTAAACCTTCCCTTTTCTTACATGTAAGGCACCCATAAGGTAGGCCCTATGTAGACCCAAGGGCAGGGTGCAGTGTATGGATAAGGTAGGACATATAGTAATGTGGTTTATATGTCCTGACAGTGAAATACTGCCAATTTCGTTTTTCACTGTTGCAAGGCCTGTCTCTCTCATAGGATAATATGGGGGCTACCTTTAAATATGATTAAAGTGTAGATTCCCCTAGAGAGTAGATGGACATGTGGAGTTTGGGGTCCCTGAACTCACAATTAAAAAATACATCTTTTAGTAAAGTTGATTTTAAGATTGTGCGTTTGAAAATGCCACTTTTAGAAAGTGAGCATTTTCTTGCTTAAACCATTCTGTGACTCTGCCTTGTTTGTGGATTCCCTGTCTGGGTCAGTTTGACAGTTGGGTTGTTTTTCACCTCGCACTAGACAGTGACACAAACGGCGCTGGGGTGTAACCTGCATTTCCTGATTAGCCATCTCTGCTAGGAGGGAGGGGTGGAGTGGTCACTCTCATCTGAAAGGACTGTGCCTGCCTCTGTCGATGCCGGCTCCAACCCCCTGCTGTGTGTCTGATGCCTTGCCTGGGCAAGGCAGGATTTCACAAGTAGGTGTGAGTCCCCTTTGAAGAAAGGTGACTTCAAAGACTAAAATGGGTATAAGAAGGGCACCCAAATCTACAGACTTTAGAAACACTTCTGGGACCAAGAGGAACCTCTGCCTGGAGAAGAGATGACAGCAGAGGAAGAAGTGCTGCCCTGCCTGTGACTGTGCTTTGTGGAGCTTTCCTTCAGTGCTACTTCTGCCAGAGTAAGAGGGCAAAGACTGGACTTTGTGTGCCTTCCATCTTGTGAAGAAATCTCCAAGGGCTTGAGTCAAAGCTTGCCTCCTGTTGTTTGAAGTCTCAGGGACAGCAAAGGCTTCTCTCTGCCAGCACCTGGAGTCTCTGGAGAGACTCCTGCCCCGACAAGTGGTGCCCTATCCAGTCCCTGGGCCCTTGAAAGGAAAGCTGGTGGAATCCAAGGAAATCGACTTCGGACGACTTCGGACCGACGCCGCTGCTGAATCCGGTAATGCTGCCTGCACCTGACGCTGTGACCTTCACTGAAACGCGACGCTCTTCGCAGGCCCGACGCCGCAGCAGCCCCGCTGAAATCCACGACTCCGTGGAAGTCGCCGCACCACGTCGTGACCGACGCCGCTCGAAGTGCACAGATTCAGGCCCGTATTTATACTTTTTTGGCGCCGCATTTGCGTCGTTTTTTGACGCAAAAACGGCGCAACCTTGCAAAATGCCATTGTATTTTGTAGGTTTGCGCCGTTTTGCGTAAAAAAGCGGCGTAAATGCGGCGCTAAAAAAAGTATAAATAAGGGCCTCAACGTTTCGCACAGACGCCGCGATTCCCGACTTTGCGCATCGGATTGTTTTCACTCTTCACCAAAGGTACTGTAGTTGGGGGTCTACACGACTCCGTGTCCAGCGCCGCTGGTGTCGGCTTGTTGGGAACGACTCCGTCACGATGCCGTGTTAACATCTCATCGAAGCATTTTTGTTTCTAAGCGCTATTTTTGAGTTTAATCTTTAAAAATTCATAACTTGACTTGTGTATGTTGGATGTTTGTCGTTTTGGTCTTGTTTTGTTTAGATAAATATTTCCTATTTTTCTAAACTGGTGTTGTGTCATTTTATAGTGTTTTCATTGAGTTACTGTGTGTGTTGGTACAAATACTTTACACCTAGCGCTCTGAAGTTAAGCCTACTGCTCTGCCAAGCTACCAAGGGGGTAAGCAGGGGTTAGCTGAGGGTGATTCTCTTTTACCCTGACTAGAGTGAGGGTCCTTGCTTGAACAGGGGGTAACCTGACTGTCAACCAAAGACCCAATTTCTAACAATTGTGCTGAGTCATTTTTTGAAAAAAACTTTTGATTTTACAGCTTATAGATGCGCACACAAGCAAAGGCAGCATAAGTTGTACATTTTCATGCGCAGTGCTCATTTGCAAAATGTGCAGTTTCTGAGCTCTCAACAAAGACCAACAGAGAAATTACATAGGGGCAAGCTTGCCCACTAAGAGTCCGTGGGTGACAGGAGCTGAAAATGTGTCACATTCCACGTTTGTGTAGCATCAGAAGTCACCTGGTCATCGTGATTCCTTTTTAGTATATTGATGGTTTTCTAAGGGCTTCAGGCAAGCTACGGTCCTTAATAAGCGCTGTCCTTTAGTCAAAATCAAAGTAAACACAACAGAATTCTCTGAAACTTACATGGCAAGAAAACATTTCATAAGTACCCTATAAAATTGGTAGCCTGACGTAAAATTATAAAGCACTCCTTCACTCTCGTCTTAGAATAGAAATAACAGATGTTTACTGAAGACATTATTGTATTAGCCAATTAGATCTTGGCGATCAGGTGTTAACTTTCAGACGTTAAAGTTGGCCTAAAATGAAAAACATCACATTAGAAAAATATAAATGACATATAATTCTGGAATTTTGGATTTTCGAATAAATAGAAACTGCCTCAAAAATGTGCTGGGACGAACTTTGATAGAGCACCACTACAGGCTATCTTTGCCTGCAGTCAAGGTTAAACCCGGATCCTTCCCTCCCCATGTACAGTCTGCTAAAAAAATGTTATATTTATGGACGATCATGGAATTTTGTGGTGTGTACCACTCAATGATAAAAACATTTTTTCCTGAAAAGAAAGAATATTTTGAATATAACATGAACCTTCTGCCAGTGCAATAAGACCACTATCATGTGAATGTTTATTTGGAACCAATTTAATTCACACACTGGCACTAGTGGTTCTCTTGACGTTCCACAACATTTGAGCTTCACAAATGGCCAACATAAGCACCCTACAGTGCTTTTTTCATCCTTTTAACTGTAAGCAATGGTTATTTAACTATTTTTGTGAGGTACAGGTCTGAAGCATTGCTTGATTCCACTTTACTTGCACTCCATATCTAATGATGAAATAAAAACAGACCTATAGTAGAACAAGTGCCTCCTTAAAGGGGGGTGCAAGAATAAAGGTTTATATAGCACATTTTGTCAGATAAAGCACATGAGGATGCTAAACTGGTCTGACTTGTGTTTTTTCTAGTCATTGGCACTATATCATGTATTTTTTTAGCTCCATGCAAATTTGAATTGCATTTAAGGATCATAAGTTTCTTGACTGAACCCCAGAGAAGACTTGGTCCGTGCATATCTACCAATCTCATCTGTTTCTTTTACCTGAACCAGCCCTTCAAAGTTGGCATGACACCTGATGCAAGTCAAACCTGACAGTATCTCCTGCTATTAAAAGCTCAGCTAGTAAATATGTCTAGTCCAACAAAAGAATTTATTTGGTCTCACTGTTTAAAGATCTCAATGAATCTCGGAAGAAACTGTTCGTTTTTATTAAAGTCCAATTATATAGATGTTATGAAAACATATAAAGTTGTTTGGTCGATTAAACTTATAATATGCAATTCAAACATACTTTCCATAACATATCAGCACAGAAACCTTTTCCCTTAATGCTTAAAAAAATCCCAGTCGAAATCCTAATCCAATCTAATCGAAATGCTAATCTATATATTATAATGGCATAAACCTTATGCCATGAATATCCTATTTGAATCATAATTTTTATTGTGTTAACAGCGGTTGTAAGAAAAAGGCAGGAAATCAAAAACAACGGATAATCAATTCGAATGTGCCAAACGTTAACCGTATCTGGGCTATGGCAGACTGCAGTGCCCACACAATACTATCATCATCATTATCCTCATCAATCTTTATTCAGTCAAAGTTTTCTGACCATAAAAGCACAATAAATCCAAACACATATTTACAAAGCAAAATATTAAAAATCCACATATATACATCCAAAATGCATGCAGATCCTACAGTACTGTCACAAATGCAAGTTAGGAGGCATAACATTTCCTCAATCTAAATGTAGCAATTTCATTGCTAATTACAGAAGAGAAAATTGCTGGCATGGCTAGAGCTCACAATGGGCAAAACAGCGTACAAAATCACATAAAGTGCTCTGCAGTTTGATGCCGTTTGAGAAGAAACAGCGTCTCACGGGCAACGTGAGCAGCATGAGGAAAGATCAACCCTTAGGTCCAGCAACAGGAAAAGCAACTAAATGGTGGATCAAATTTAGTCTGAATCTTGTCAGATGAAACCTATATTGAGGGTTGGCAGACCAGGTTAAATACAAATTCATTGCTGATACGTTATGAATTTGAATATAGTGTACAACAGAGTGCATACTGAGGGATTTACATTTTGGCCTTCTTCCCTATGTGATGCAAATGTTCTTTTCACTGTGTCTTCTGTACTGCAACCTATCAGTATTGAGAAGTAGGGATGCAGGGCCAAACTATAAAAAGTATTCTTAATGTAAGCCAGCCATGGGATGGAAAGCAGATTGTCTAAGATAAATCTCCTTTCAAAACTTCTTGGGAAAAAACAGCTGCCAACGAACTCCAGATTTGCAGCTACAGTAACAGGTGGGGGATGCCCGTGAGGTCCTCTAGGCACTCCATTCCAAGTTGGAGATGTACAATACAGCTTGTGGTAATACAAGGGACTGCAACTAGTCGACACAAACATTTATTTTCAATTATCTGCATTTTTGTTGGCGTGGCACAACCCCATACTCCTGCCCCATAAGTTCCCATCTCCCTGATTGGCTTAAGGTCAATCCTTCAAGCAAATGTAGATACCATATCACACGCTGCCCCTATTTTGTGAGCTCTCTGCTTGATTAAACTCTCTCAAGACCCACTGGCATCAAGCTGTACACCTAAATAATTAAAAAATGAAAGTTTCTCAACCATGGCCCCTCAATATAAAAACGCTTAGGTTTTGTACCATGGGGACCACACGTTATTACAAATGACCTTTGTTGGTTGACCTTAAGTTTTAACTTTACCCTAAAATCATTAAATCCATTTAAAAGACACTGAAGGTTGTTTGCTGATAAAGCTAAAAGAACGGTGTCATCCACATATAAAAGTAAGGAGACTGCCTTAGACCCAGTTCCGGGGGCAGCTTTGCTGAATGTCTATAAAAAGGTTCCAAGAGAGTTAGAATAAAAATACAAATGGAACTAGAATACAGCCCTGCCTTACACCTCTGGAAACTCTGATTAGTGCAGTACTTCCCCCACCAGGAGTATAAAGAACGATAGTAATTGTAAAATTTTTATTAAATCCAATAGAGGCTGGTCAATGCCTGCCTGACACATCAAATTCCAGAGAGTTTCCCTATCCACTGTCAAAAGCACAGGAGTGGTCCATGAAAGCCATGTGGAGGCTACCTCTCTTGGCCTTGACATACTTCCGCCAAATAAGTGATAAGTTAAGGGCCTGTTCTACTGTCCCTAAACCAGGTCTAAAACCATATTGATATGGTGAAAAAAGGAGGTGGCCTCTGCCCATTCCTCCAAGTTGCCTAGGATTACTCACCCAAGTATTTTTACAGTGGAATCCAATAGCAAAATTGGGCGACAGCATGGGGGCAGATTTCAATCACCCTTTTTGAATGTGGGGACTACAATGACCACTTTCCAGGAGTCCAATAGTCTACCTATTCACAAGACACATACAAATCATGAAGCTGCTATATATAATAGACACCTGACCCTCATTCTCAATATCACCAAACTAAACTATCTAGCAATTTCACTGAATACAAACAAATGTTATTCCCTGAAAAACTGCTGGACAAAAATAATTACTAGTGAAATATATTTCATACAAACCTCTGCTCGTTAAGTTATATCACACTTTTATTTCAATCCATGGACTCAACTAGGAAACTAGCATTTTCTTGATGGTGACCCCAGATATTTTGCATTTTATCAACCTTAAATTTGCCCGTATCACCAATCACTGATACTCCTACTCAGGTCTACAATCAATTTGACCTATGTCTAAAATGCACTGTGAATATTGATTTCAATCAGTCGGGGTTTTTAACTTTTCAGTAAAGCCATTATAAGGTGTAACGGAAAATGCACCCGTTGCACGAAATAAAAAATAAGATATGGGCTGTAGTGACACTACCCACACACCTCTGACTAGACTGCTGTTTAGCATATTTAATAGGTATTTGCCAAGTCACCACTAAGCGTGCCTTGTGAGCTCTTAAGGTATGAAATGTAACATAACACAAATTGAGAAAAGTATTCCCTCAGAGTAAACAATTAATGATAAACCTGTTTTCACAGTTTACATAAAGCTGAAAACTGCCCAACAATAAATACAGTTATTCTTTCTAATATGCTGGATGGATGATTAAAAGTTATTTTTTGACTTCATATTAAAAATAAAATTCAGTGTTGATAGTAAATGTTCAATATTCTTAGTTTAAAAGTAACTTTAAGAAAGATAAATTTTAAAAAGTATGTTGTGTACTGCCTGGAAAAAAAGAAAAGAATACAACTTGTTTGCATCACAGCCGTAGTCCAGAGGCCAATATGGATTCTGGAACACACTTGCCTGGGAGCAGGAAGGCAGTAATATGGTAAGCAAATAATCGCTTACCAGGGATTAGCCTTTTGAGAGGGGTGGATACAGTTGTCAGAGGAAGTGAGGGAATGAGTCAAAGAATTGACAAATTTGGCAGTCCAAAAGTGCTACCATTCATTATCAGGCCTATTCATTTTTTTCTGTGTCCATCCCCAGCAGGAGTGGAAACTGTTTTGTTCTTTCCCGATGGAAAGACACCGCATCGTCATAAGGCAGAGGCTTGTGGAAAGAATAGAGCTCTTCAAGATGGAAGATGAATGGAGCCACATTGGTTAAAGGGAATTTTGCAGTAAGCTAGAGAACAAATAACGAAAAAGTTATGGGGATACTTTGAGAAAGCAGTATTGAGTGCAGGAAATTGACCGACTAGCGTATAATTGGCACCTCATCACCACCTTCAATGAGCATTCATGTACATAAAAAGAAAACACCTTAAGGAAAGAAAGAAAACTCTCCCTGACTGGTGCAAGGGCCAAGAAATCCTTTATCCTGTTGGCACCCAGAGACTGGAACTGCTCAACATGAGTCAAATGGTTGGTTTCTGGTACCTGCTACAAGGTCACAAAAAGCATAAGTATTCTTGAGTCCCATAAGTCTTCAAGTGGCCTGTGAGGACTGGTTACTGCAGGATCCCTTGCTAAAGGTAGCCCTGGTGTCTAAAAGCTTGCCCGAGGGGAATAAGAGTGGTAGTAGTGACCAGGAGGAACTTCTCTAAAATTTGGGGAAAATTTAATTTATTGATTTTTAATCCCACATCTCTAGGGCTCAGCCTAGATGCCGAGTTTTCTTCGGGGCAAAAGTACTCTCTGTGGGCAAGAAACTAGTATTTGTCATGCTGAAAATTGGGGCAGCAGGACCACCTGATAATGGTGTCTAGCTTCTATAGACCGCTTGTGGATTTTGTGAATTAAAAAGGCAACTATGTCCTAATATAAATCTTGGTGGAGGCGCGAGGCTGAAAATGTGTCAATCTGGTCAACTGTAAACTCATGCTCTACATTGTTACCTTACATTTTCTATGCACTTTTCATTTCAAAATTTAAGAAATAACATTTCTAGTTGATCATTTTGGTGTCTTTTTTCCTATTAAATTGTACTGTATATTTTTACATTGGTTTGGAAATGTGTTTATAATTCTTTGACAATAAAATCGTTGATACATATTTCTCTGCAATTGCCTTCTTCCCAATCCAGAACTTCTAGGGATTGACCGGGTTTCCATTAGCACTGTGTAGACATCTAACCAGGTCTGTTTATTGAAGAGGGAGGGGAGGCGCCTTCTGCCACAGGACATTTAAATCATTTAACTGTTCCCTTAAATGCTTTAACCTTTTTTTCTTAACAATAAGGATTGCCAGCACAAGACGAGGCAAAATTGTTGAACCCGGAGCCACGCTCTTCTAGTCATACACGTGTGATAGGATATTAAACGTTCACACCACCGGTGCACTCATTTATCAACTTAATATGGTGGGTTTCGGAAAAATTGCTAATTGGTTTTATAGACAAGTTATTTATTGTTATAAGAACGGATCACATTCACTCTGAGAATAAATGGCAGTAGCACAATGCACGTGGTAAAATACCGCAAAAGTTGGTCGGAAAAAGCTGAGAAAAATAAAAAAATATGCTTTTTCTCACACGCAGTAAAAAAAACAGATAAACGTGATCCAAAATAGGTTTAGTCTCCCCAGTGTTTGCACTATGATTCTCCCACATTGCTTTAGACCTTAAAAGTCTACAGAAATAGTTTTAAAAGATGACAGATTTTTTCCTAGTGATATAATTGCACAATGCACTTGAACTTCTCTGAGATATCATTGACTGTTTATTGAAATGTTCAGTGGGAAGACGTGCATTTTTGAACGTGTTGTGAGGGATATAGGGCACCCTGTCACAGGGAGATCCTGTTACTGAGAAACCCCTTCAAATGAACTTCAAGGGGATCAAGCTTATTGACTATGATCTGAAAAATAGTATAAACAATAGGAGGGCACATCTGACTTCAGTGAGTTGCATACAATTTTTCATGTGTCACAGCCTGTTCAGTTTACATGTAATTTCACAGAATAAAGCTTAGTCTATTAAAGGACAAATAGTGAGCATTAACACAGCAGAATCATATTTATAGGTCTCATGTGTTACAATCCCTTACCTAGTCTCATTAAGTCAGTTCATCTGCATATGTGTTCAGATGCTCCCCCACATGCTAATTATATAATTAGGTTTAAGGTGTTTATAATGTGCAATGAACATTCATCTGGCTTGAAGGCACTGCATGTTATGGTATTTGCTACAAATATTTTTGATATCCCTGTATTTACTTTGTATACGCACACATTATGCACAACATTCTGCTTTCACTTTCCATATTTTGTGCAAATACATTTGGGTAAGCATTGAAGATGTTTCTGAAACATATGATTAGCATTTTAAGTTAAATTTTTTCTTTTATGACTTGATCATTGTTGAATGGTTGAATCGCACAATATTCGCTTACAGAAATTGTCTCTGGGTGTGCAGAGTTATATGACTCTTGCTAAGAGAACTCAGTTTCAATATGACTCCAGACATTTTAGAATATCTTTGGGAGCATGTAAGTGATCTGTGTCCTGTCCCTTTCCGAACTGACCTACACCATTGCCTGGCTCCAGTAGCCATGAAATGCCTAGGGTCAGATGTAGGCAATAAGAAATAAGTGGATCATGCGTTCTAGATCCATCACACGAGTTGACATAACTGATCTAAATAAGTCTTTCTCCTATTAAAGAGACTGCTACCAGGACTGTCTAGCATGGGCATTGCTCCCTTGTGGATGCAATTTGTACTGCGGAAAGCCAGGGGACCTAGCAGTGGCTGCCTCTTGCTGACATTGCTAGTTATTGGTGACATGCAGATGAGCAATAGCACAGAGAATTCACATAGATCTGTGTTAGTCTGCTTAAGCTGCGAGGGTGCCATCGGATTCTTGGGTCTGGGTCTTGGATTGCTCTGGAGTGGGACGTACAAGTTATATTCTTCGATGAATGAGATACAGGGTGTGGAATTTGTCTGCGACCAAAGGAGAAGAGTGCATGAGGTGATAAGGCCAACATGAAAAACTACCAAGAATGGGTGATGACTAGCAACTTTGCAGGAATCTCACCATCATTGTTCTCTTGCTGGCTTATAGTCTATTCGCTACACATTAATTTTGTACTGTTATAAGAAATTACCCCATTTACACTGGCTCAGTGATAATGTTTACCCTATGCTTTGGGCTTTTAGCATTACTGTGATGACGTGGATTATTAGTTGGGGTGGATGGTAGTCCACCATACAACGTAGTGTCACTATTCTTGTCAAGTCCTGTCACGGTTGTAGTAATTTAAACCTGAGTTGAAGCCGTGGTTTATATTGCACAGAGCAGACAGGCTTAATTTAAGAAAATGTGTAAATCATTTACAAATACCAAAACAGTTAAAACGTCGAAAACACAAACATCCCACTCCAAAATATAAAAACTAGAGAATATTTTAATTGACAAAATGATACCAAAATAACAAAAAAAATCAGTAAGCTAAACTGTAGGTAGGGCATTTTAAAGTTTTATATAAAACACTGCCAAAAAGTGCAAAGTGCTAGTAAAGTCAACCCATCTTGGTAGACTAGGTCAAACATTTATGGCCGATTGTGGTGGATCACCGATCGGATACAAGGGCCAGGTTCATCCCATTGGAAAGTTTACCTTCTGACTTAGAAATTGTTCTGGAGAAAGTGTTCCTTGAAGAATCATCAAAGGGGAAAACTGCATGCTGGGTCAAAGTCGGGGTTCAATGATGGTGGCTTGGTGAAGAGTAGGGTGCTAGTGTGGTTGTCGATGAAGGTAGGAAATCTCTGAGTGCACGAAGTCCAGCGTCTGTGCCTAAGAAGATCTTGATGTTGACTGACTTTGCTCTTGGTGAAGCCCCCTACTTTCAGACTTAGGAACTTTTCTGGAAGTCAGATCCCCTTATGAGGGGCAGACCTGTAGGTTGGATTGGACCATTGATTTGATGTCTACTGCTTTGGCCCAACAGCGGTCTAGGTCTCCTGGTGGTTCTTCAGAAGCAAAGTTAGAAAAAGGTTTCTAAGTTTTAACTTTTGCAGTTTGGGCAAGAGGAATACATTCTAACAGCAGCCAAGGGTTCCAGGATCTCAAGAACAGCACTTGGAGGCCAGGACTCACTCCAACAGAAGCGATCAGCATGGTCCATAACAGGTCCAGTTAAAACTGGCCTGCTGGGCTCTCCAGGAAAGTGGGCTTTTTAGAGCTTTGTATCCCTGTAACATAACAGGAGGCCAGACAACTGCCACCTGAAATCTACCTTTTAAGTCCTGGATAGAAATTGGATCAGATCCAGTACATAAGGTTCTCCTCACAGGTCACAACAGCAGGTACAATCCTTCTGTCTCTCCTAGGTCCAGTAGTATTTCGGGGAGGGTGCCAAGGGAGGGTGCCAGATTTAGGCCCGCACTAGCCTGTTGGTTAGGGTGAGGGTTACTCCTGGCCCCTCCCAATAGGGAAAATGTTCCCAAGGGAAAACCTTACTTACTTCTGCGGCAGTTCCTGTATGCCTACCATGTGCCCACTTTGAAGTGGAATACACTTCTGCAGTCTTCTCCATACAGAAGTGTCTGGAATTTTCTGCTTCCCTGTCCTAGTCCCAGTAGGTCTGGCAGCACAATAGGTAGGTGTCATAGGGGGACGGAGACGCCCCTCCTCCATCAAGCCAGGATGTCCCATACTACAAACACAGTGAGCCTCTATTGCAGTGGTCTTCAAACTTTTTAATCCTTTAATGTGAGGACCACCCATTGGAAAAAGAAATATCAGGCCCCCTACAACTTTTTCATAATTATTCTATTAAATTGGCAATTTTGAAATATGTGTAGACTTACTTAAACATTGTAGTTAAGTTCTGTTTTGGTTTTAAGAATGGAATTAAATACATGATGCCAAACATACTATTCCGGTCAGGCAGGTTTTACTAACATGTACAAGTATTCACAGTGTGGTTATCAGAATTGGGTGTGGGGCAAGAGTTTGAAGAGTATTTGGAGTCCCTTCCGTTTTAACACATATTCTGAGCTTGGATATAAATGACAAAACATGTTAGTGATGGCCCATTACAGAGCAGTTTACTGCTGGTCAATTTGTTCAGCTTCCAACAAAGTCCCGTTAACAGCATAATGCTTCCTTTGGAGGGAGCCTGATGCCCCCCATGGATCTCTTGAGGAACCCCTGGGGGGGGGGCGCCTCCCAGTTTCAAGACCCCTGCTCTACAGTAATGAAGTCTGGGAGCAATAAACATGAGCTAACTGTCAACTATACCTAGTCATGTGACCCTGGAACAGGCTACAGGGACCAAATGGTGAGGGTAAGACAATGCCAACTTTCTAAAAGTGGCATTTTCAGAATTGTGACTTAAAATCTGATTTTAAAATTAAAGAGTGTTTTAAATTACAATTCCATAGACACCAAACTCGACATTCCTATTCTCTCCTAATTGAAAGCTACCACTTAAAATATGTAATAATGGAACGCAATGTTATCCCATGGGAGCAGAAGGCCTCACAAGACGGAAAAACTAATTTAGGTGTTTTTCTTTATCAGGACATGTAAAATTTAAAAAATACATGTCTGACTTTTAAGTACACTGCACCCTGTCCTTTGGGCTGTGTAGTGTGTACCCTAGGGGTGACATATGTATTTCAAAAGGGAGGTTTTGGCCTGGCAAAGTGTGCATTTTCCCTGGATGATATGACAGTTTAAACTGCACACACAGGCTGCAATAGTAGGCCTGAGACATGCTTATATAAAGGGGAAGACTCTGCATTCCAGTATCCCCAGGCCTCAGCAGTGAACACTCACAAGTACAAAAAGAGTTCATATGATTGTTTACATGATAATGATGGGAACTCCATCATTGATATTCGGGTTTCTCCCCATCAGTAGGAGCTGGCACCATAGTATTGTAAGGGTTACAACTGATTGTTTTCTGGTATTTCACAATGAGGACTCTCTTCTAAGGGTGACATACCCTTATGTAGGTCTTCGTACCTAAAGGAGATTTAGGTCCTCATTACAACCATGGCAGTCGGTGTGAAAGCGGCGGTAACACCGCCAAAAGGACGGTGGTAAAGAAAAGGAGATCATGACCACAGCGGAAACCGCCAACATAGACAGCCACTTTAATACTCTTACCGCCACGTCAGTAGCAACTAATACCACGGCGGTCACCGCCAACAGACAGGCGGAAGACAATCTACTGCCCACCGTATTAAAAGGCACCAATCCACCAGCTTATCTGGGACGGTACCAATGCCATCAAAATCACAGCGGAAACAGAACACAGAAGGGAAACCACTCACCTCTCGACAATCCACGAAGAACCAGGACGCCATGGAGCCCGAATTGCAGATCGTCCCCATGTTGGTGTATCTACTCATACACCATGAAGTAGAAAGAAGGCGGTGGCGGTGGCGGCGGCGATGACGGTGAGTACTGCACCTAGCACACAGGGGAGGGGAGAAGGGAAAAGAGAGTGACACACACATGCGGTACGCAACACCCCCACCCCCCACCCTCACCCACAACACTATACACACAAACATATCCAACAACAATACAGATACACCCCGTCACCCCCTGAAAGAACACAAGGTGAAAAGGAAATGAGTCTGACCAGTGTTACATTGGAACATTCAGATCTATCAAGAGAAAAGCAAATAATCAGAATATACAAATATTCACATTATGTTCACAAGGCCGTACACTGTCCCTTGTAAATGTCCGTGGACCAGTGGTCCCAAAAACCATAGGCGAAGCCCACACATGACACCTGCCTCAAAACAGAGAGAACACTGCAGGGGCATCAGGTAAAAAAATACAGGCACCTCAGGGGGTAGGGGAGGGTGGGCACCTCAGCCGGAACATGGTACGATGCTACTGCTCCACGAGGGGATCCATGCCCACTGCTTGGTCCTGGGGAGTTCAAAGCCACAGTCTCTCAAGTGGGTGGGTTGCCCACTGCTTGGTTCTGGGGAGTGCAAAGCCACTGTCTCTCAAGTCTCTCAAGTGGGTGGGTTGCCCACTGCTTGCTCCTGGGGAGTGCAAAGCCACAGTCTCTCAAGTCTCTCAAATGGGTGGGTTGCCCACTGCTTGCTCCTGGGGAGTGAAAAGCCACAGTCTCTCAAGTGGGTGACAGGTTCCACTGGTTTTGGGGGGGGCTTTGTGCCCAGTGTGTATCATCCTGCCAAGGATTGGGTGAGTGGATGTATCGCTCCACTGGTTCGGGAGGGGGCTTTGTGCCCAGAGTGCTTCATCCTGCTAAGGATTGGGTGAGTGGATGTATTTCTCCATTGGTTCTGGAGTGGGAATTGTGCTCAGTGTGCTTCATCCTGCCAAGGATTGGGTGAGTGGATGTATTTCTCCACTGGTACTGGAGGGGGCTTTGTGCCCAGAGTGCTTCATCCTGCCAAGGATTGGTTGAATGGATGTATCTCTACACTGGTTCTGGAGGGAGCTTTGTGCCTAGTGTGTGTCATCCTGCTAAGAATTGGGTGAGTGGCTGTATCTCTCCACTGGATCTGGAGGGGGCTTTGTGCCCAGTGTGCTTCATCCTGCCAAGGATTGGGTGAGTGGATGTATCTCTCCACTGGTTCTGGAGGGGGCTTTGTGCCTAGAGTGCTTCATCCTGCCAAGGATTGGGTGCGTGGATGTATTTCTCCACAGGTTCTGGAAGCGGCTTTGTGCCCAGTGTGCTTCAGTGAGTGGATGTATCTCTTCACTGGTTCTGGAGGGGGGCTTTGTGCGCAGTGTGCTTCATCCTTCCAAGGATTGGGTGAGTGGATGTATCTCTCCACTGGTTCTGGTGGGCTTTGTTCCCAGTGATGCTGCACCTGGGGTGTGGAAGTTAACATCCTCTCACCTGGGTGTCTGAGCCACGCGATGTACCTGGAACAGGTAGTATGATACTCCATGGAGGCAGAGCCACACTCCATCCTGCGGCGACTTAGGCTGCCAACTGCTGGTAGTGCCAGTGCTGGAGGTGATGCCTCAAGTGGCGTGTCCAGTACGTCGCCTGCAGCCTTGGACGCCTGCCCACTGGTGATGCTGCTGACGTCCGACAGAGTGGTACCGGCTGGGCACGTGGTGGTGCAGAATGGTGGTGCAGGTGGCGGTGGCTGCGGCAGAGATGCTGCCGGTGCTGGCCGTGGTGCAAGTGTCTGTTGTGGTGGAGGGAGACACCATAAGGTCTCCGGCAGCGTCGGAGTGTTGGTCTTTGGGGAGGATGCTGCAGACTGACGTTGTGGCAGCGGGGGTGCAGGAGGTGATGCAGATGGCGGTTGTTGTGGCGGTGGTTACTGTGGAACAGGTCGCTGGCATCCCTGATGAAATGGTGGTCACCAGCCCCTCACCAGGAGGCATCGTGCCCTGAGGTAACTTTCCCTTCGCCTTGTGGCCCTTCCCCACCTTGGCAGTCGCTGCTGGGACCTTGGCACTGTCCTCTCTGTGTTTGGGCGAGGCCTTGCTGGGCGGTTGGTGTGACTTTCCCCTGCTGGAAACCAGCCCCTTTTTTACCTTTGCAGGTGACGGAAGAGGGTGGTCCTTTCCATCTGTAGGTGGCACACTGGCAGCTCTGACAGGTGCCCCCTTTGATCCACTTCGACTTGCACGGATCACAGCAGAAGCAGATGTGGTGGCTGAGTGGCTGCGGTGCTGGGCTGGGATCTAGACATCCTGGCCCTAGGGGACTGACGGGGGGAGGTGTACGGAAGAGGTTCAAGTTAGCTAGGAAAAGTTTTGTAGACACACTGGGACAGAAAGATGAAGGGGATGTGGGAGTGGAGGAAGACGTGGTGGTTGTAGGAGGTGTACTTCTGCTGAGTTTGGGTGAAGGTGCATGGGCTGGAGGCTGTTGTGAGGTGGATGGCTGTTGAGTGGGTGTGCCTGCGTTTGTGTACTTTGGGAGGAGGGCTCACAGACACACAGGGAGAGGACACAGGGGACGTGTGAATGGTAGTGGGGGTGGTGATTGCACATGAGCGGTGTGTAATGATGGGCGCTGCTGATGGAGGCAGTGGTGTAGTGCATGCAGGTGTGAGTGGAGACGAGACTGGGAGAGAGTTAGAGGATGTGGAGGAGGGGAACACAGTGGAGGAAGTGGATGTTGGTATGTGTGCATGGGTATGGGGCCTGTGTGAGTGCCTGTGGGATGTGTGGTGCTTATGTTTTCCTGAGCCACTTTTGTCTGTTGATGTGTGTGCATGCTGGTTTGATGGTGTGCTTGGGATAGGCTGAGGTAGAGGGGATTGCGTCTGAGTAGTGGAAGTTGGAGGGGGGAGGCTGGACACAGGGATGATGGCTGCCATTAGTGCTGAGGCCAGAGCCTGAAACGCTCTCTGTTGGGCCGCCACACAAGAATGAATGCCCTCCCGGTATGCATTTGTTCGCTGCAAATGCCTCTCAACACCCTGGATGGCATTCAGAATGGTTGACTGCCCAACAGTGAGGGATCTCAGGAGGTCAACAGCCTCCTCACTGAGAGCAGCAGGGCTGCTGAGCAGCGGGGCAGGGCCTGAGGTGCCTCGGGCGAAGGAGATGCCCATCCTCCTGGGTGAGTGGGCATGGGAAACACGCGGAGGGGCTGCTGGGAGGGCAGTGCTGGTAGGGGGGTGGTGGCTGTACCTGTTGATGGGGTGGGCACAGAGGTGTCCACCACCGCCAGTGAGCTTCCATCAGAGGAGGAGTCTCTGTCGCTGGTATCCCCTCCTGTCCCTGTCGCCCTCCGTCCCACTGGTGCCTTCACCCCCCGTGGATTCACCCTCCTGGGCAATGTGGGATGCAGCTCCCTCCATCGCCGGTGCCTCTGCCCCCCCTGCCGGATGATGCTAATGCACAAAAGGACAGGGTGACAAAACAAGAAGTGGGAAGAGACAGAGGACACACATGGTCAATGCCAGCAACACCACTACCGTTGGCGGACACAACACACACAGAGCTGCCCTGTGCACTAGTCCTTGCCCAACCACTCACTATGGTAGTCACCACCCCATGGGGTACAATGCCTAACACCAACATATGCACACCTGACACCCACAGGACCCTGCACACTAGTAACTGTCCAATTGTACCATTGTACAAGGGACCTACCCTGGCATGACCGCCCTGGCCTAGGGGCACACACAGCCCACACCCCCCACCCAGGTCCCTCCTAAACCACGCAGAGTCAGCTTTATGACACTGTACTCACCCCCTTGTGGCTGTTGTGATGCCCTCAAGCGCACATCCAACTCCGGATAGGCCACTATCAGGATGCTGAACATCAGGGGGGTCATGGTGCAACGGCCACCCCTTCCACGTTGGGAGGCCAGCCCCAGCTGGGCCTCCGCCATCTTCTTGCTCCAGCAGGGCAGGTCCTCCCATCTCTTGCAGCAGTGGGTGCTCCTTCTGTGATAGCCCCCCATGGTCCGCACTTCCTTGGCGATGGCACGCCAAATACCCTTCTTCTGGTGGGCGCTGACCAAGAGGAAAAGTACAGGAGGAAAGGAAATTACTCACCCGTCCGGACTGTCATACTCATTGCCCACAAGTTCCCACCCATGCGCTGATGCACATACACTGACCATCCTCACATGCAGCCCTCACCCCCCCAACATGTGGCTTAAATCCACACCACTCCAAACAGGCATTGCCCACGCATCATGCTCACAGTGTACACACCTGTTTGTCTGGAGGACCGTAGAGTAGCTGTACTGGGCGAGGACCCCATCCACCAGTTTGTCCAACTCCTCCGCAGTGAAGGCAGGGGCCCTTTCCCCAGACACATGAACCATTGTCATTTCCAGACACAGATCACAGCAGCACTTGCAGTGTAGGTCCTCTCCTGTTGATGGTCAGGTATCAAGTGAGTAAACAGATAGAAAATGGCAGTCACATCCGCGGCGGTGCATACCGTCACCGCCGGCGTACATGGCCATTGCCTCCTGAAACCCATAGGGCCCAATGATAACCAATGCTGAGTTGCGCATCGGTCTTCGACCGCCTACTGCGATGCTGCACAAGGCCAGAGCAGTTACCTCATTTCCCCTTGTCCCTCCTCACAAGTCAGACAGCCGCCATTTCAGGGGTGCACATGGCATGGCACCTAACTGCGTCACAGCACATATTGGCACAGATACGGACTAACTATTTCACACACGGATTTACTAACATTACTGCAGACACAGTCGTGCTACCTATGTGGTAGATGACCCTCTGCTCACCGTTCTCCTCCATAAGCTACAACCGCTGAGGCAGATGATGAAATGGCAGCATCCTCCGGTGTACAGATCCCTGGTGGACCTGTCGACAATGGAAGACAGACACATCATAATCACCTACAGACTTGATCGTGCCACAATCCAAGAACTGTGTGCCCAATTGGAGCCAGACCTGATGTCATCTATCCACCAGCCCAAAGGTGCAGGTTCTGTCAGTGCTCCATTTCCTGGCAAGTGGCTCCTTTCAAACTACAGTGGGCATGGCATCTGGGATGTCTCAGCCACTGTTTTCTAATGTGTTGACCAGAGTTTTGTCTGCCCTGCTGAAACACATGCGCAGCTACATCGTGTTCCCCCAGGTGGATGATTTGGCCACAGTTAAAGCTGACTTCTATGCCCTGGGACATATCTCCAACATAATTGGTGCCATTGATGGTCCACATGTGGCATTTGTCCCCCCGCGCAGAAATGTACAGAAATAGAAAAAGCTACCATTCGATTAATGTGCAAATGGTGTGTTTGGCGGACCAGTACATCTCCCATGTGCATGCCAAGTATCCTGGCTCTGTGCATGACGCCTATATCTTGTGGAATAGCAGTATCCCTTATGTGATGAGCCAACTCCAGAAGCACCGGGTGTGGCTAATAGGTGAGCCCAAGGTCCACACACAGTATGAGTAGGTGCCTGGGTATGGGGTAATCCCTAAGGGTTTGTGTGTGTCTAACAGGTATTCCTCTGAATTTGCAGGTGACTCTGCTTATCCCAGCCTCTCATGGC
Organism: Pleurodeles waltl; assembly: GCF_031143425.1. Classification (NCBI taxonomy): domain Eukaryota; kingdom Metazoa; phylum Chordata; class Amphibia; order Caudata; family Salamandridae; genus Pleurodeles; species Pleurodeles waltl. The sequence goes on along the minus strand of NC_090449.1, from coordinate 358,325,930 downwards.
TACTGACCCCAGTGAGGAATGCCAGGACAAGGGCAGAGGAACGCTGCAATGAGGCACATGGGTGAACCAGGCATATTAATGAGAGGAAGTTTGGCCTCCTGAAGGCCAGATTCCGGTGCCTCCATCTAACAGGTGGCTCCCTATACTACTCACCGAAGAAGGTGTGCCAGATAATCGTGGCATGTTACATGTTGCACAACCTGGCATTGAGACGCCAGGTACCTTTCCTGCAGGAGGATGAGCCTAGTGATGGTTTGTGGCAGCGGTGGAGCCTGTAGAGAGTGAAGAAGAGGAGGCAGAGGAAGAAGATATTGACAACAGAATGAACATCATCATACAGTACTTCCAGTGAGACACAGGTAAGAGACTGTAACTCATCCTCACATTTCAGAATACTGTAGGACATTGTATATGTCAGCCTCTTAACCTCTGTCTATGGACACTGACTGTTCCCTTTGGATTTACTTTTTTCAGATCTGGTTTCCACATTCTGCCTTCTGCTATATGTACTGCTGGCCAACAACTGTCATACATTGGTATGAGTAAATGAACATTTGCATTGCTATTTGTTGCTACTGTTGTCATAATACTTTTGTGAAAGATCAGACTGAGTCCAGATTGGTTTGTGATTAAAGGGTGTTTATTTAGGGGCTAGTGAGTATTGGGGTATGTATAAGGGGCTGGGTGATGGTGGAGGAAGGTCCATAGTAGAGTCCAGTCTCTTGGTATAACAGGTGCATTGTCCAATGGGGAATAGGAAGGGGAGTAATGGCAGTTCAAGGTGGAGAGGGTAACAGAGTGGGACAGAAGGGTGACAATCAGGAGGGTCCTATTTCCTGGCGGGGGTCTAAGCAATGTTCTCTGTCTTCTGCTTTGATCGCAGGGACCATTTGCAGGGTGGTTCTCCTTCTGCAGGGGGTGGGGTTCTGGTGGCCTGTTGTTCCTGTGGCGGTGCCTCCTGTCCACTAGCACCGGCGGAGGTGGAAGGCTGTTCCTCAGTTTGGCTAGTGTCAGGTGCCCTTTGTTGTGCCACTGCCTTCCTCATGGTCTTGCCTATGTCAGCCAGCACCCCAGCTATGGTGACCAGTATGGTGTGGATTTTGGTGTGGTCCTCCCTGATCCCCATGTAATGTCCCTCCTGCAGCCGCTGGGTCTCCTGAAACTTGGCCAGTACCATGCCCATGGTCTCCTGGGAATGGTGGTATGCTCCCAACATGTTGGAGAGTGCCTCATGGAGAGTCGGTTCCCTTGGCCTGTCATCCCCCTGTCGCTCAGCAGTCCTCCCAGCTTCCCTGTTGTCCTGTGCCTCTGTCCCCTGAACCGTGTGCCTACTGCCACTGACCCCAGGTCCCTGATCGTCCTGGGTTAGTGGATTTGTCTGGGGTCCCTGCAGTGGTGGACACACGGCTGATTGACATGTCCTGGCAACAGTGGCATGGGGCCGTTGGGTGGGTGCTGTGCTGGTGTTTCCTGAGGGGGGAAGTTCTGTGGTGGTTTGGGACTGTGGCAGGCTAACCGACTGTCCAGAGGTCCCAGATGGGCCAGGGTGGTCATCCTGATCCAGGCGTGCAGAGCTGCTGTCATCACTGTGGGCCTCTTCTGTGGGGGTACTGGATATGGCTGGCACCTCCTGTCCGGTGACATTGGGTAGGGGTCCTGTTGGGATGTAAATGCATTGTTATTGTATCTGTGTGTGCCATCTTGTGCAATGGGTGTGTTTCCCTTTATTAATGTGCTTGCACTGTCGCCGTGGCCTTGTGTGATTAGTGATTATGTGGGTTTGGTGAGTCTCTCTACTGGGCATGCTGTGGTGATGGGTGTCCATGCAGGTCTGTGATTGGTGTCCATGCATTGTTGTTGCATGCAGGCCTTGGTATTGGGATGGGTGGGCTGTGATATTGGGGTATATGTGAGGTGTTGGAGTGATGGGTATGAGGGTAGGGGTAGGAGTTTGTGATGGCTTGCAGGAGGGGTGGGGGATAAAGTAGTGAAGATTTGACTCACCAGAGTCCAGTCCTCCTGCTACTCCTGCGAGGCCCTCAGGAAGCATAATTGCCAAGACTTGCTCCTCCCATGTTGTTAGTTGTGGGGGAGGAGGTGGGAGTCTACCGCCAGTCCTCTGTACTGCTATCTGATGTCTTGAAACCACGGAACGGACCTTCCCCCGTAGGTCGTTCCACCTATCCCTGATGTCATCTCTGGTTCTGAGATGCTGTCCCACGGCATTGACCCTGTCGACTATTCTCTGCCATAGCTCCATCTTCCTTGCAATGGAGGTCTGCTGCACCTGTGATCCGAATAGCTGCGGCTCTACCCGGATGATTTCCTGCAGCATGACCCTGAGCTCTTCCTCAGAAAACCTGGGGTGTCTTTGAGGTGCCATGATGTGGTGTGAGTGATATGTGAGGTGATGTGTGGGGTTATGTGCTGGGGTGTGTGCTGTGAGGTGCCTGGATGGTGGATGTGTGATGGTGTTCTGTGCGTCTGGATGAAGGTGTGGTCTTTGCTTTTCTCTCTCTTTGCTTGTTCAAATGTTTTCACTGTAAGGGGTTGTGGGTAATGTGGGTGGGTGTTTTATAGTGGTGTGAGTGTGTGGGTGTGGTGTGTGTATGTATGTCAGGTGTGTGTATTTTGAATTGTCCAATGTGGTTGTGTTTTGTAAGTGTGTGTGTACCGCCAATGGTTTACCGCGGTTGAAAGACCACGTTGATTCGTGGGTCGTGATACTGTGGGTGCATTCCTGTTGCCGTGATGGTGTGGGTTTTGCTATCACCAGTTTATCACTGACCTTTGGTCTGGCGGACTTGTGTGGGAGTCTGTATAGTGGCGGTTTTCTCAGTGTGGGTCATAATACCCATAGCAGAATACCGCCACGGTCACGGTATGTTGGCGCCCGTCAGCACGGCGGTAAGCGGGATTTTCCGCCAGGGCTGCAATGAGGGCCTTAGTTAGCGAACTAGAACTGCAGAAAGGCCACAGAGTACCTGATATCACTCTGTCCTCTGTCCCTGTTGTTTAGGTCTTGCTACACAGCTCTTTCTCTTCTTCAGGCAGCTCAGCTGTTGGTCTTCCTTCTAGGCAGCTCCTCACTACATGCTTCCAATACCTCTTTCACTCATTGACAGCTCACTCCTTTAACATTCCAAGGACTTTTCAAAGAATTGCTGCAGGACTTTCAGGACTGCTCATAATCTGGAAAGGGGACTAGCTGCCAAAGATCTCAGCCCTTGAACTTATAAGGCTTACTAGTTCACTGCTATGATTAAGCCTGGTCTTCCCTTAAATGGTTGTCGATGCTGAAGGCTCGATGCGTGAAGCAGAGGAGGCAATGCTTCGGTGCCAATCTCATGAATGGAGGCGCTGCATCGGTTCAGTCCATGAAGACTTTGCTGACGAACCCCTCTGCAATGCGGGCACTGCATTGTCGAGCCACACACTTGGGAAAGCTTCAGTGTTGAGCAGCTTTGAAGATGGGTGATTCATTGTCATCAAGCTGCGCAATCGGGGAAGCTTCAGCATTGAGCAGCATTGAACATGGATGATGCTTTGTCATCAAGTTAAAATGCGCTGGTTCGGATCGATGCAACAACATCGATGCATCAGTTCTGATGGATCAGCACAGCAGAAATTGCCTTTTCAAGGGCACGGTACTGGATTTGCACCACTTGGCACCACTTGTCAGTGCAAGACTCTCAGACTGTGATGTGGCAGGGTTGAGGGATGTCTTTGATGGCCCGAATACTTCAGAACAGGGGGCAACATACCAAGCCCTTGGAGTCCCTCTGGGTTCAAGTGAGATGGGTCCAGTCCTTGTCCTCAGCAGGTCAGAGATCAGCGGGCAGCAGAGCAGCTCAGCAAAGCAGGGAACAGTTTATCCAGGGCAGCATGTAGAGTGGCAATCCCTGTAGCATAGCAGTCCTTACTCCTGGCAGGGTTCTTTGTGGGTCCAGTAGTGTACTGATTTGATAGGGTCAGAGGTGCAGTCCTTATACCCAGTTGGCCCTTTGAAGTGGGGGTGACTTCAAAGAAGGGTACACAGAGGTCCTTTCTTCCTAGCCCTGGATCCAACTGTCAGTAGGGTGTGGCAACTCACCTTCCATCTTTCTGCCCAGGAAGTGCTCCCAGGATGCAGATAAATACAGATGAGCTCTCTGTCACACCCACCCTTCCTCTGTTTGTGGCTGTCTAGAAGAAATATACAAAATGTAACTGTCATTTTCCTCAGACGTGTATTGAAAGGCACACAGAGTAGTAAGAGCAGAGAAATGCTAACTTTATAAAGTGGCATTTTTTAAAACAGTATTAATAAATCTGACTTTACCAGTAAAGTGTATTTATCATTGCTATTCCAATTATTTGAAACATGATATAATTATTCCGTCTTAATCAGGAATTACAGCTTAAAAGTGCATTAAGAAATTTCCAATGTTAACCTATGAGAGAAGTAGGCCTCATAGTAGTAAGAAAATTACTTTGGGAGCTTTTCACTACTGGGACAAGTAAATCTTAAAAGTACATGTCCCACCTTTTAGTTACATAGCACACTGCTCTATGGGCTACCAAGGGCCTATATTGGGGTGACTTCTATGTAATAAAGAGTGAGTTTAAGGCTTGGTAAGAGGTTTAAAATGCTGAGTAGAAGTGGCAGTCATACAGCACACAAAGGCACTGCAGTGGCAGGCCTGATACATGTCTGAAGGGCTGCTTCAGTGGGTGGCATGTACAAGTAAATTAAATATGCCAATTTTGCATACACCAATGTTACCTTGTTTGGGGGAGAAGCACATGCACTTTAGCACCGGTCAGAAGTGGTACTCACAGTCCTAAAGCCAACAAAAACAAGGTTAGAAAAAGAGGAGAAGGAAGGTGACCCTTCAGAGAGGGCATTTTCCAACAATTACTGACATTGAAAGCCACATTTACATAATTGAACCATAACCCATGTATTGGCACATCTTAATTGTATTCGCTTGAGTACAATTTGTTTTCTTAACTTTGGCCTCACTGTGACTAGGGCAAAGCTATTTTAACTATTTTTTTATAAACTGCACTGTGAGTTTAGTATTCTACTTTAATCTGCAGGCGACATATTATAGAGCGCTTCTTAGGTAGAATAGGCATTTGTTTATTGCTAAGAACTGTTAGATTAGACATTTCAGTTCGAACTTAGCCACGAATGTGTTGTGTATGGGGATTGGAGAAAATCTTCAGTACCAGGCAAGCCAGACCATTGCTAACATCAACAGCATGCAGCTGTGTGGTTGTTCCTTCAGTGACGGCTTCCTGGGGAGGCCACCTGCTCCCAGAGAATACCATCTTCTGATTAGACTGTCCAGATGGAGCTAGTGAAACAAAGCTTCCAGAGTCTTCTATTGCATATTAATTTTGTGTTCCTTAGAATAGTTTAGCAGATCCTCTTCTGGCGTTGCTGAGAGAGAAACTGGAGCTTCGGAGATGCCTCCAATGGATAATCATGATTCAAGGGCATTGAGATCTCAGTGCCTAGCCCTGTATGGGGTTTACAGACTGCATGGCATCAAGGCTTACAGGAAATAGGCTGCATGTACAGTGTCTTCTAAGTACGTTATTGCATAAGTGTAAAACCATGTAAAACATTATCATCAGAAACAGATGGCAAGGTAAAATGTGGAATCTGAAACGAAGACTGCGCGGGCCATAAGGTACTTCACCACAGTGCTGATGCCAACATCATACTTATAAAAAATCCCCTTTCCACTTTCAATGTCATATTTAGAATAGGGAAATTCGTTTATGCAACAAGTATATTTATTATTTTGTGCATTCTACATGGCAATATTGCAAAATTATATAAATATATATTTTTGGGGTAAATTGATTTACCAAATGACTGAATTGTAAACTTTGCTAAACTTTGTTCATAAATGTTCATGTTTTGGATACCAGTCGTTTTTGTAGAGACACACTGATTTTCACTGAAATTGAAATGTATTTTGATATCAACTTCAAACTACTCACCCACACCTACAAGGCCCTGCACAACATCGGACCAGCCTACCTGAACCATTGCATCTCCTTCCATAACCCCACTAGACCCCTCCGCTCTGTCCAGCAGGCACTAGCCACCGCCCCACACATCTGGAAACCACAGCTGGAGGAAGATCTTTCACATACCTCACAGCTAAGAGTTGGAACAACCTGCTCACGTATCTCAGACAAAGCCCAACGTTCACCATCTTCAGGCAGAACCTCGAAACAGGGGTCTTCGACTGAGACCCAGACCCACCACCAGCGCCTTGAGAACTTCATGGGTGAGTAGTTGCGCTTTACAAATCTGATTGATTGATTGATTGATACTAGCTCCTTTCATACACCTCCAGTAAACAACTAAAGGTCCATATGGCCAGTGGAAGATCCTCTACGATGATTATAATGAGGGCCTAATTATGAGTTTGGATGTCCATGGACCAAGATGGTGGCACCGGTGGTCCAACCACCATCGTGGTTGACGATTTGACCGCCGTCAGATTGGTGGCCAGGCGGCCATATTACGAGTCATGTGGGCCCATGGAGCAAAGACTACTGTGGTCCTGCCAGGACCGCCATGAAGCACATATCTTAGTGGTCAAGAGGCAGCACAAACAGACCGGGGAAGCCTGCATTGCTGCCGTACACCGCCACTGTGACCATGACAGTCCAACCACCACGTTTCAGTAGGCAGAAATAGGGACTATACAGGGAGACATTCACCTGCTGGCAGCCTTCCATGTCTGGTGCCAAGATGGAGCCCATCACACACGTCCTGGTGCCTCTGATGATCATCAATGAAGCCCAGAATCCACTCCGCCGTGGGCACAACTGACCATAAGTACACAAACACCTACCTATGTCACTAGACTGAACAGTAGATTGTAGGGCCGTCTGCCAAATCATACTGGGGGTTCAACCTATGGCACCAAGTACACTTGTCATTGTGTCCCGCAACACTAAACAGAAACACACGTCTGCTCATCTCAGGTACAGGGACAGTGAAATGTTCACAACATTGTTGCACACAACATCACCAGCATCACATCTAAAAATACAACTCACACACTCACATCCCTCACATGCCATGGATTGTCATCACATTCAACACACATATGTATGGATGTTGCATGGAACACACATGCCACCCCCAGTAAACATCCCTTCAATGGACACACACATCACCCACATTACAACACAATGGAAGGACAATGGGATGCACAGTAGACAGAGAGACAAATATACAAAGATCACTATGAAAACAATACCTGCACAATAGGGATGGGGGCATCAGGAGCACTCAGGGAAGGTGACTGCCGTGGGACACATATCACTTTGCACATGCCCCTTAAACAACATTTGTGTAGGAACTGGCTCTACATGTATCTTAAGGACAAACAATACTAGATCTAAATGACATGCCTGTCTTCGAGTTCAGCCACATTGTTATGGAAGGGTCCAACTAAAAGTCCCATTAACACTTGTGGGCATGTCGGCTGCCATGGTAGTCTGCACAGCTAAGCTGTATTCCTGCCCAATTGCGCTGGTGGGCCTACTGGGGAACACAAAATTGTTGTCTCTTCCTTTATTGCATGAAGGTCATTTGGAGCATGGTGTTGAGCATGCACCAGATGAAAGGGGCCCTTGAGTAGGTTTAGAGGCAACACCTAACCTCTTGACGAATGTAGCCTGGGGTTCACTCTCACAAAATTGATCGTTAGTAACACTCGCACAACAAAACAAAACCTTTCTGGGGTGAAAGATGCTACCTGGCTAGGGTGTGACTCCCCCCACACCACAGACAGCAATGCTGTCCAGACGATGCCCTGCCTGCCTGCTTGATGCGATAATTAAGTGCTGTTATTTCACTGCAGCGCGGGATGCTCGCAACAAAAGGAAACCTTTCTGGGATGAAAGATGCTACTTGGTTGGGGTGGGACTTCATTGCTGTCTGGACCTTGCCCTGCTTGCCTGCGTGAAGTGCTTTTTAAGCACTGTTAATTCACCACAGCATGGGATGTGTGCAGGACGTGGCCAGGTGTAGACCGGGACAAGACCGGACCCGTCTTCACCCATCATCGCTTGGAAGAGGCTGAGCTGGCCCCTTCTCTTTCTTTCCACAAGTACATTCTGAGACTTAGCAGTGGGACTTCATATAGCTTTGGCCAAGTCTGTTGTTAAAATATTGGAAGCTATTTTTTGTTGATTCACACTAGCGGTTATGGGCAAGCGGAAAGCTGCAGACACTCCTTCACAGACAAGTGGCGTCAAAAAAGCTAGGAAGCCTCCTAATAAATCTATTTTTCTGGGATGTAAAGTGAGCAGTACTTTAGAAGACACAGATAATTTGATCAATGAAGTTTAGGCCATTTTGAGCAACTATTCAACTATAAGTTCTTTCAACAGCGGCCGTCAAATTAATAAAATACCTGACATGTTCAAGAAAAGTTCTAAGCCGTTTAAGAACCAGAGTAAGGGTGGTCATAAGGAAGTCGTTCAACTAACCAGTGAAATACCACTCCCTGTGTTGGCTACTAGTCAATACGAAGGGTTAGTTGTGCCGCAGAGTGTCAACAGAGTGCTGTTGTGGATGAGGAGGTTTCCCCTCTTTCCCCTAAGTCATGAGGTTACTGTGGTTCTGAATGTGTTGTGCACTTACTGGTTCGGGCCTCTGGCAGAGAATGGGTGAACTTGTGACATTGTTGCTTCTGAACCTAAAGGGCTGACTGCTGGTGATGAGCCCTCGGCCACAAAATACCTGGGACAAAGAAGTGGGTTGAGGACTCCTAGCAGTCTTGAGCTGGCATCTGTACACCAGAAACTGTACAAACTTGCTGGATAAAGCAACAGAGAAGCCTGGTCAGTCCTGCAGGTGCAGGTGTACGTGGTCAAGTGTGTGTGGACCAGTGTCTGAATTAGGGAGCGGGACCACCAGTACTGTTTTGTTGGAATCTAGGTTATCACTTAATGACCTGCCTTAGGGACCTGCTACTAACCTTCTTCTTTTTTAATAATGCTCTTTGTGTTGAGGGGGTAATGGGCTCTACTGGTGCTGGTAATCAAAAGCGCAGCCTTGATGAAATGGGGTGTAATTTTAATGTAAAAGGCTGCCCTGACGTAGCCAAAACTGCTTTTCACCAAAAGGGCCCTTGAGCGGGGCCTGTAACCAGGAGCCTATTAGAGATGCTGCACCAAGAGTGCAAAAGGGCCCAGACAGGGTACCACTTTACCAGCTGCAATTGTATGGTGCAAAACCAGCAATAACTAAGCAACAGGTTCAGCGTGCGGGGAGGTCAGGAAGAACTATTTGCATGGTCAGGATGCCAAAGCTGTCACCAGGATCCTATGAAAACCAGGGTTCCTTAAAAAAACAAAAGGTTACTTTCAAGCTGAGAATTCAATGCAATTGCCCTTCTGTTATTAGAGCGTATATTGTAGAGGCCAAAAGACATAGGCCCTCATTTTGACTTTGGCGGTCTTCCTTGAAAACCGACAAAGCTGCGGATGCCAGAAGACCGCCAGTGCTGGCGGTCTTCCGCCCACCATATTACTGGTACTGCTAGATTTCCGCCACACTTTGGGCGATAATATGGCCTGGCAGTGTCCTGATGGCGGGGCGCTTCCGGAAGTGGAAGAGCCCCTTCCCATTCCCTGCTGGACAACTTCCTCCCCTGACCAGGTAAGTTGATTGTCCAACAGGGCTTCGGGGGCACGTTGTGTGTGCGTGAATGAGTTGGTGTTTGTCTGCGTGTGCGTATGCGTGTTTCTCTGTGTGTGTGTATGCTTGTTTGTATGGGTGTGTGCATGCGTGGTTGAATGCGTGTATGAGTGCTGAGGTGAATGTGAGTATGGATGGGTGTGAGTGAATACGTGTATGTAAGTGTAGGTGAATGAGTGTTTGCGTGGTGCATGTGGGTGTCTGTGCATGTGCATGTATGTGGGAAGGGGGTGGGGGTTGCAGGAGGGGGTGATGGGCGCTGCACCTGGAGGGGGGTGGGGCGCTGTACCTGGAGGGGGGTGGGGGAAGGAGGCATTGTACCTGGAAGGGGGTAGGGGAGCGGGGGCTATTGTGCTTGCTGGGGGGAGAGTTGTCTACCCGTGGCAGGGAAAACATTCCCTGTCACCGGTAGCCTTTCTGTCAGGGTTTTCAAGGTGGTGCTAGCGGCAGAAAGGCGGCTCCTAATACAGCTGGCAGTCTTCTGTGGACCGCCAAGTCAGAGATGCTCATCTCCGGCCCTGCAGGTCCATCACTCTGGCAGTATGAGTGGAGATGTGGTGGGTTGGCAGAGGCCAACCTGTCACACTCAGACTGTGGCGCTCTTCTCTGCCAGCCTGTTGGAGGTGAAACCACCACAATGACTCCACAGTGACCCGTGCACCACCGTGACCACCAGGGTCATAATGAGAGCAATAATCCGCAAGGGTCAGTTTATGATTTTATTTTTATTCTGCTCACTAATAAAATACTAGTGACCAGCCTTATTGGCTTTGTATTGCACACTTGTTATCTTAGAAACCCTCGAGGCATGGGTATTAGACTAAAACTATCCTTGCCAGATATTACCACTGTTGGGGGAAAGTGGGTAGGAGGTTTATTCCCTGTCAATCACATGTCCATTCATTGGATGTTAATAAGTACTCTCAGCTGAATTAAATTGATTGACTATCTAACGACCATCTACGCCAGAGGGGGCCATCATGCATTTGTATAAGGGTAGTAGCATTAGAACGGTATCTCGGGCCCTCAAGATTTGTCAGGCAAAAGCGCAAAACACTGCTATTTATGGTGCAGAGGTGTCGGGGTATTTGAAAGCTCAAAAATTGTCTCTGAAAGAGAACTGTTTTACTAGAGCACTACTTCCTTGTTCAGTTAGCATCTCTTTGGCTCCTACTCTTGGAGGTTTGACTAACCAATTATTTTAATTAAAGTGGAATCCCCGCTTTGAGTCCTTTTTCAATATTTTCCCTGAACCCATTGCTAAGAGCTTGTATATCCGCTTTCATTAAGGGTGCTTGCCAGTCATGTCTTTTATTAGTACATAGAGGAAAATGTCTCCATTGAACTTATGTCCAACCGGTGGCTTAGTCCCAAAGTCGGCTGCACATCTTCTGTTTTTCAGTACAGCATACACAACCTCCCAACATAAGTGGATTTGCCTTATTTGCCAGAATCTGGGCATCAGACAATACGCTATTACCTTCAGGATTTTAAAAAGTGATACTTCTATTGTAATGGTGCAGGCAGTTAGCAAGTTTTTAATTGCTGAATGGCATATACAAAACTTTTTTTTAAAGAATGTTAATCTTAATTTTGCAGAGATGGCAGTATCCCCTACGATATTCATGGGTAAAATAATTTGAGTGAATATGCATGGACCTAGGTATCGGTTTATGGGGATTGTTTTATTGTTGTTTGTACTTATATGATGGTTTTATTTCTATATAAATATCTATATGAGTTATCTTTCTTTTTATGTATGCTTTAATGGTTACTAATGATTCAATAAAGCTTATTTTGATTTGATTTGCATGCCTATCAGCACAAAGTGGAACTGCAAGTCAAAAAGGCACATACAACTCCAGCTGCATGGGACATACCTCTGCATGAAGTAGCTACAAGGTACACACAGCTAAACGAACACATGCACAGTCAAGTGCAAACGAAGGTAGCATGATTGAACACACTCCATGTCCGTACAAACAAAACTCAAGCTGCCACACACTAGATGAATCCATAATCCATATCAGGGGGACAAGTGTAACACCATACATGCTTCACCAAGTAATATGTGTCCCAATAGAGTCAATGAGGTACTGCTAATGTTGCTCCAATAAGCCACACATGTGGCACGGAAATGGACACTGTAGATATCACGTACAATAGGTTAGGGAGATATGTCTCCAAAATCCACAACACAATGAATCTGCGAAAGCCATGGTAATCACCACTTAAGTCTGACACCCTTACAATGATATACTTTGAGTGTATCAGTCAACGTCATTAGTCACTTGAATGTTGGAGAGGCCCTGGGATTAGCAAGTACTTTTTGAAGGCCCGCAGCATGCTGCCCAATTGCAAGCTAAATCATTGTCTCCATTATGGTCATGCAGAACCATATGTCTGTGAATGAATTCTTGTACTCAAATACACGTGTTTTCAACATAACTGCAAGCCACTCCTAGATACATGCAAAAAGTCAGGTCACAAGCCCTACCAATTACACAGGTGCAGAGCAGCGCTGCCACATCAATGGCATAGAAATGCACATTGTGGTTAAAATCTCTAGGACTACATGCCATGTCCCTCATTGCTACTAAAGTTGTACATGTCAAATGACATACTATGATGCATGAGAGAATGTGCCAGCCAATAAACAATAGTGACACACTCCTGTATGTGGCACATTAAGAAATGTGCCCCCATTGTAAATGGCTAATTCCACACACAGGTTGCCATGCACATATGTGATGGAATACAGACATCATTCCATCAACACAGGTAGACCATGCATGAAACAGCAGCTTACAAATGTTTTGCTTTTGGGTAAGGGACACATGCTGACGTGTAGGCACAAGGAATGTTGGGAACAGAAATGGCACATAAATCATATCAATGAACATTCCCTGTCCATGTGTGGACATGTGGACTAACAAATATGTTGATGCCACTTCAGGGGGTGGGGTTATGTGCTATGTACCTGTACAACAGAACACTCCTTTGGACATATGGGTCCATCCTACAGACATGGAAAACTACCACAGGGGATTCCCGAAAAACCCAGTGAGGAAGTGAGGACCTGTGTATAAACAAGTTTCCACAACAATATCTTAGTAGGTATAATTTGTAACCAAATGATAAGAGACCTCAATAAATAAAGCTACCAAAGGGGAGTACCCATATTCAAATAGATATATATATTATTCTTAAAAAGGCATAGAAAGTAATAAACAGCATCTACAATTCTCATAACCAAGACGTGTAGGTCAACACAAAGTGCTCATGAATATTGTGCTTATGAAGGAAAAGTGAAGCACAGAAAAAACATATGAAAACCAAAAATATATATATACACAACAGCAAAAGGGCTACCGTCTTAAGATACAATTTAAAAACATGTGTGAAAAGATAACTCATTAGGTAAATCACGTTATAGATTGACAATAAATGCCCCAGTTTGCTGTGTTAATTGTTGATGTTTCAACCCTTGTGTATTTAAGGGTCATCCTGACGACAAAACAGACAAGAATGTAATGCTGTAAAAAGGAACAGAAACAGGAAACTGATGCACAAATCAGGTGGTTATAGCCAAAGAACATTAATCAATTGAAATGGTCAGATACCACAGGTGATGATGATAAGCAAGCAGCGAACACCATGTGTAAGGAAATGCCTCCTTGGCATGGTTGCCCCCTGACTTTTTGCCTTTGCTGATGCTATGTTTACAATTGAAAGTGTGCTGAGGCCTGCTAACCAGGCCCCAGCACCAGTGTTCTTTCCCTAACCTGTACTTTTGTATCCACAATTGGCAGACCCTGGCATCCAGATAAGTCCCTTGTAACTGGCACTTCTAGTACCAAGGGCCCTGATGCCAAGGAAGGTCTCTAAGGGCTGCAGCATGTCTTATGCCACCCTGGAGACCTCTCACTCAGCACAGACACACTGCTTGCCAGCTTGTGTGTGCTCGTGAGGACAAAACGAGTAAGTCGACATGGCACTCCCCTCAGGGTGCCATGCCAGCCTCTCACTGCCTATGCTGTATAGGTAAGACACCCCTCTAGCAGGCCTTACAGCCCTAAGGCAGGGTGCACTATACCATAGGTGAGGGTACCAGTGCATGAGCATGGTACCCCTACAGTGTCTAAACAAAACCTTAGACATTGTAAGTGCAGGGTAGCCATAAGAGTATATGGTCTGGGAGTTTGTCAAACACGAACTCCACAGCACCATAATGGCTACACTGAAAACTGGGAAGTTTGGTATCAAACTTCTCAGCACAATAAATGCACACTGATGCCAGTGTACATTTTATTGTAAAATACACCACAGAGGGCACCTTAGAGGTGCCCCCTGAAACTTAACCGACTATCTGTGTAGGCTGACTAGTTTTAGCAGCCTGCCACAAACCGAGACATGTTGCTGGCCCCATGGGGAGAGTGCCTTTGTCACTCTGAGGCCAGTAACAAAGCCTGCACTGGGTGGAGATGCTAACACCTCCCCCAGGCAGGAATTGTCACACCTGGCGGTGAGCCTCAAAGGCTCACCTCCTTTGTGCCAACCCAGCAGGACACTCCAGCTAGTGGAGTTGCCCGCCCCCTCCGGCCAGGCCCCACTTTTGGCGGCAAGGCCGGAGAAGATAATGAGAAAAACAAGGAGGAGTCACTGACCAGTCAGGACAGCCCCTAAGGTGTCCTGAGCTGAGGTGACTCTAACTTTTAGAAATCCTCCATCTTGCAGATGGAGGATTCCCCCAATAGGGTTAGGATTGTGACCCCCTCCCCTTGGGAGGAGGCACAAAGAGGGTGTACCCACCCTCAGGGCTAGTAGCCATTGGCTACTAACCCCCCAGACCTTAACACGCCCTTAAATTTAGTATTTAAGGGCTACCCTGAACCCTAGAAAATTAGATTCCTGCAACTACAAGAAGAAGGACTGCCTAGCTGAAAACCCCTGCAGCGGAAGACCAGAAGACGACAACTGCCTTGGCTCCAGAAACTCACCGGCCTGTCTCCTGCCTTCCAAAGATCCTGCTCCAGCGACGCCTTCCAAAGGGACCAGCGACCTCGACATCCTCTGAGGACTGCCCCTGCTTCGAAAAGACAAGAAACTCCCGAGGACAGCGGACCTGCTCCAAGAAAAGCTGCAACTTTGTTTCCAGCAGCTTTAAAGATCCCTGCAAGATCCCCGCAAGAAGCGTGAGACTTGCAACACTGCACCCGGCGACCCCGACTCGGCTGGTGGCGATCCAACACCTCAGGAGGGACCCCAGGACTACTCTAAGACTGTGAGTACAAAAACCTGTCCCCCCTGAGCCCCCACAGCGCCGCCTGCAGAGGGAATCCCGAGGCTTCCCCTGACCGCGACTCTTTGAATCCTAAGTCCCGACACCTGGGAGAGACCCTGCACCCGCAGCCCCCAGGACCTGAAGGACCGGACTTTCACTGGAGGAGTGACCGCCAGGAGTCCCTCTCCCTTGATCAAGTGGAGGTTTCCCTGAGGAACCCCCCCCTTGCCTGCCTGCAGCGCTGAAGAGATCCCGAGATCTCTCATAGACTAACATTGCGAACCCGACGCTTGTTCTACACTGCACCCGGCCGCCCCCGCGCCGCTGAGGGTGAAATTTCTGTGTGGGCTTGTGTCCCCTCCGGTGCCCTACAAAACCCCCCTGGTCTGCCCTCCGAAGACGCGGGTACTTACCTGCAAGCAGACCGGAACCGGGGCACCCCCTTCTCTCCATTCTAGCCTATGTGTTTTGGGCACCACTTTGAACTCTGCACCTGACCGGCCCTGAGCTGCTGGTGTGGTGACTTTGGGGTTGCTCTGAACCCCCAACGGTGGGCTACCTTGGACCAAGAACTGAACCCTGTAAGTGTCTTACTTACCTGGTAAAACTAACCAAAACTTACCTCCCCCAGGAACTGTGAAAATTGCACTGTGTCCACTTTTAAAACAGCTATTTGTCAATAACTTGTAAAGTATACATGCAATTTTTATGCTTTAAAGTTCCTAAAGTACTTACCTGCAATACCTTTCGAATGAGATATTACATGTAGAATTTGAACCTGTGGTTCTTAAAATAAACTAAGAAAAGATATTTTTCTATACAAAAACCTATTGGCTGGATTTGTCTCTGAGTGTGTGTACCTCATTTATTGTCTATGTGTATGTACAACAAATGCTTAACACTACTCCTTGGATAAGCCTACTGCTCGACCACACTACCACAAAATAGAGCATTAGTATTATCTATTTTAACCACTATTTTACCTCTAAGGGGAACCCTTGGACTCTGTGCATGCTATTCCTTACTTTGAAATAGCACATACAGAGCCAACTTCCTACACCATGTGATGTGTGTGGCAACCTGAAGGGCGCAGTGAGTCATGATATGCCTACCACACAACAGTTTAGCAAGGACAGATGTGATTAGGTTTGAAAGATCTGTGGTACTATACTCATTGCTTACATGACTCTTAACTGACACATAAAACATTCATACACAGCTCATTCTGACAGGCATATACATGTTGTCTGCCATTTACACCAATCATGAGGAAAGAGATGTCAGTAGATGTCTGTAATGTCTCCTTACCTAGGTATGTGCATCCAAACACAAGGATGATCTAGGACCCCAAAAACCTCGCACAACACAATGTGACTGAACTTAACATATGGCACTGGCCACCAATACCTGTGCCATGTACATCGCATTGATGCCACAAAGATTGTAACAATAGGCACACAGGTAGTTAAACTGGCACACATGGGCACATTCTAGCCTGATGGTGAAGTACAGAGAAAATTGTGCACCTAAAGGACTTACTGCTCCTCTGATGAGCCTTAGAGCTGTCTATAGAAGGTGAACCTCAGTAACTAGCCTCTCCAGCTCCTCTGGAGAGAAGGCAGGGGCCCTATCACCTGCTGGATATGGCATAATTAATCCCAGAGGTGGCCCACAGCTGCTCAGGTCTTGGAGGTCTTGCTGGTGCCAGTATCAGAAGTCAAGTGAGGGAATCTGAAGAACATGGCGGTCGCTTCTCCCACGTACGTGTTCATCACCACTGGTGAACACAGCCATTGGTCCCTGACGGCCACTGGCAACAACGTTAGCCTATGGCTGTGTTCACCATGGTTGCAACTGCCATGATGATTTTCACCGGCTGTCACAGGCAGTTCCTAATGTCCAGTGGAGTAGACCAGGCAGCCATTTTGGCAGCTTGAAATGCTCTAATGGACTATATAAACTGTGTCACACCTGCGAAAATGAGTTTTTTACTTCACAAGCATGCTTACCCTATCTTGTCATGTAGGGCCTACTACTCAAACACCAGTGTTGTTATGTTATGTTATGTTATGTTATGTTATGTTATGTTATGTTATGTTATCTTAACTTATCTTATCTTATGTCATCTTATGTTAAAGCAATTTGTACTGCACATAACTCCCAGAGAACAAGCCAGAAATCCAGAAGAATCCAGTGAAAATCACTGATTGGAAAGCCACGTTTTCTGCTGTTTCTTGAAAACTAATTGACAGGGCACAGTTTGAAATTCCAGAGGTAGCATGTTCCAGGCTTTAGCTTCCAAGTAAGTGGCAGATATACTTCCATACTCTAGGAATCACTGCCAATTCTTTGTTTGCTGATCTAAGGTTTCAGGCGAGGTGGTGGAAACAGAATCTTAGTCTTTGATAATCAGCTCCAGATGCATGGAAGGTGGAGTGAATTAAAACTAGAGTTTTGAACAAAATCCTTTAATTGATTGGCAACCGGTGCAGCTCACACAGATGTGCAGAAATGTGTGCTCTCTTTGGAAGCTGGAGGAGAAGATGAGGAGCAGCATTTTTTCACCATCTGGAGTTTGTACAAAAGATATTTAGGGAATCCTAGGTAGATATTCAACCAGTCCTAGGCCTTGATGTTATGAGCGCCTGAATAACTGATTTTCTTGGCTGGAAAGTACAATAAGTTCAAGAACCTCCTCAGTGACCGCAAGATCCCAAAACAGGCGCCAACCACCACCTTAATTTGGGGTTTAAACGAAAGTTGATCATCAAACTTTATTCTCAGATTCTTAACCTTGCCTCTCTGGGGCCAGGGGAGGAGCATTATTGGGCCAGAAAAATAACTAGCCTTTGGAAGGTAGATCTCCAAACATTAGAGTTTCAGTCCTTTCAGCATTGCACTTCAACTTATGTAAGGTAATCCAATGAAATACCATCATCAGGCATTTCCTAATCAGACTCTAGGGAAGCTTGTAGCCCTTCTCACAAGAGCAAAGATGCTATGTATCATCCCAATAAGAAATAACCTTGGCACTCAGAGGTTCTGCGGGTCTAGGAAGAGGGGTCAGATATATATTAAAAGGAGTAGAACTCAGTGTCTATCCCTGGGGTGTCCCTAGCGCCATGTCCCACAGCACAAAGAAAAAGGTCGAATTTATGGAGTATGTTGCAGTCCACAGATAGCATTTAACAGTGAGACAGAGTCTGCCATCGCCGACGATCATTTTGGTGGTAGTGATACCCAGTCACATTTTGAGGGGCAATTATGTTACACATATATCAGATTGGGCCATATACATGTTGTTACCACATGTTTAGAAAACCATGATGGGCACATGTGACCTTTGCATTAGTTGCAGCTGTGATATGTACTGGTTGCCATGTCTATCCATTCAGAAATGCCTTGTCACATGATTTGATTGACATGCTTTATGTATGTTGCTCTGGACACACTGACTAATGTTACAAATCATGTCTTATCATACATAATGTTAGAAATGGGTCTTTGGTTGGCAGTCAGGTTACCCCCTGTCCAAACAAGGACCATCTCTCTAGTCAGGGCATAGGAGAAACACACCTGGATAATCACCACTCACCCCCTTGGTTGCTTGGCACGAGCAGGCAGGCTTAACTCAGAAGCAGTGTGTAAAGTATTTGTACCAACACACACTGTAATACAGTGAAAACACTACAAAATAGACACCACACCAGTTTAGAAACATAGGCGATATTTATCTAAATCAAACAAGATCCAAACGACAAAAATCCAACATACTCAAGTTAAAATATGAATTTTGAAAATAGGAGTCTTACTCCTTAGAGAACAATGAAAATAATGATTTTGCACAATGTACCTGGTTTGTGTCAAATATAAAGCAGCACGGGCGAGCATGCAATGGAAAAGTCAGCGATGCATTGATTCCTTCCTCGCAAGGGAGGCTGTGCGTTGTTTCTTCTCTGGTCAGGTTGGCAATGCATTGTTTTTCTCCCTCGCAAGAGAGCGATGCATCGACTACTGGATGGGGCACCTCGGATCCGGGCAGGTTCACGATGAGTTTGAAGTCCAGGGACGATGTGTGGAAAATCCGGTCGCACGGTGTTAGAACACCGCGCTGCGTGGGGTTTGCGTTGTTATCAGAAGATGAAAGCGGGTATTGAGCGTCTTTTCTCCAGCCATGCAGCATCAATTTCTCAGCCACGATGCAGGTGCAGAGTTAATTTAAGCCATGAAGCCGGCGGCGCGTCATTTATCAGTCACGTTGCAGATGGTGCATTGAAAATTTCCCAGCACTTTATTCAATGTGTGGATTTTCAGCTCCTGTTCTGCCAGCTTCACCTTTCCAGCTTCACCTTTCAAGGGCCCAAAAACTGGATAGGACACCACTTGGCAGGGCAGGAGTCTCAGCAGAGGGTCCAGGTGCTGGCAGAGGAAGTCTTTGATGGCCCTGAGATGTCAAAACAGGAGGCAAGCTCAGTTCAAGCCCTTGGAGATACTTTTTAAGCAGGAATGCACAACAAAGTCCAGTCTTTGTCCACTTTCACAGGCAGAAGCAGCAACTGTAGGATAGCCCAACAAAGCACAGTCACAGGCAAGGGCAGCACTTCTCCTCAGCACTTCAGCTCTTCTCCTTGGCAGAGGTTCCTCTTGAATCCAGAAGTGATCTGATTTGCAGGCTTTTGGGTCCAATATGTATACCTCTTTCTGTCTTTGAAGTTGGTCTATCTTGTTTGTAAGATCCTGCCTTGCCCAGGTCAGGTCCCAGACACACACCGGGGGTTAGGGACTGTATTGTGAGAGGGCAGGCAAAGCCCATTCAGGTGTACGTGGCCACTCCTCTCTCCACTCTAAGACAGATGGCTCATCAGGATATGTAGGTCACCCCCCAGCTCCCTTTGTCTAGAGGGGACTCAAAAGCAGCCAAACTGTCAAACTGAACCAGACAGGGAAACCGCAAACAGGCAGAGTCACAGAATGGTTTAAGCAAGAAAATTCATACTTTCTAAAAAGTGGCATTTGCAAACTAACAATCCAAAAACCAACTGCACTAACAGATGTATTTTTAAATTGTGAGTTCAGAGACCCCAAACTCCATATTTCAATCTGCTCTCAAAGGGAATCTTCACTTAAATAATATTTAAAGGCAGCCCCAATGTTAACCTATGGGAAAGATGGGCCTTGCAAAGTGAAAACTGAATTTGGCAGTATTTCACTGTTAGGGCATGTAAAACACATCAGTACATGTCCTGCCTTTAACATACACTGCAGCCTGTCCAGAGGGCTACCATGGCCTCCCTTAGGGTTGCCTTACATGTATAGAAAAGGAAGGTTTAGGCCTGGCAAATGGGTACACTTGCCAAGTCAAATTGGCAGTTTAAAGCTGCAACTAAAGACACTGCAGCGGCAGGTCTGAGCCATGAGTACAGGGCTACTCATGTGGGTGGCACAACCAGTGCTGCAGGCCCACTAGTACCATTTGATTTACAGGCCCTGGGCACCCCTAGTGCACTTTACTAGGGACTTACTAGTAAATCAAATATGCCAATCATAGATAGCCAACTGCACATACATTTTACACATGACCACCTGCACTTTAGCACTGGTGTGCAGTGGTAAAGTACCCAGAGTCTCAAAAACAGCACAAACAGAGTCCAACACACATCAACAACCGGGGAAGCAGAGGCAAAAAGTTAGGAGAGACCACGCCAAGGATGCCAAGTCTAACACATAGGTTCACAGGAAGAGAAAGGATGTGACAACTTCCTGTCTACCGTCCACTCTCAGACCTACTGACCAAGGTAAAATGACATATCAACCTGTTGTACCGTCTGAATAGGCAAATGATTGTGGACTTATGTCGTCAGTTGGAGACAGATCTGTTGCCAGCTATTAGTTATCCAACCAGCATACCACCCATTGTACAAGTCATGTCAGTATTGCACTTCCTAACCACGAGGTCCATCCAACATACAGTAGCCCAAGCAGCTGGTATGTCCCAACCTATGTTCATTCTGCTTTTGAAAAATGCCCGCTAAGCAATGTTAAAAAAATCAGGATAGCTATGTCCAGTTTCCCTGACATGAGGAGTTTTATGGTTTTGCACTCATCCCACATGTGGTTGGGGCCATTGATGGCATACATGTTAGCTTGGTCCCCTCGCAGGTCAGTAAATGAGTATTCCACAACATAAAGAACTTCCATTCCATCAATGTGCAAGTTGTCTGTTTGGCTGATCTCTACATTTCACAGGTCAGTGCACGTTATCTTTATTCAGCACATTATTCCTTCATAATGCAGAACAGCACCATACCCCAGCTGATGTCACAACTGTACCCAGAGAGGGCCTGGCTGGTTGGTAAGTCACATCTGTCCTGTTTGTGTGTGTGTGTAATGTCAGGTGTTACAATCATGAAGTGAGTGACTCATTGTTGCACATATATCCCATTACATAACAGGAGACTCTGCATATCCAAACCGTCCATGGTTGTTGACTTCACTAAGGAATCCAACTACGTGGGGGGAAGTCTCCTTCAGTGAGGATCATGGAATAACAAGGCGGGTAGTGGAGGGGCCTTTTGGGCTACTGAAGGTCAGATTTAGGTGTCTTGACCAGACTGGTGGAGCCTTCCTCTACTCACCCGGGACATGTGTGTCAGATCACTGTGGCATGCTGCATGCTCCACAACATTGCCCTGCTGAGGAATGTCCCGTACATCCCAGAGGATGAGGAGCCTGTAGTGCCACCGGGTGAGACTCCTTAAATGTCAAGTGAGGATGACAGTGGTGAAGAGGAAGGAACTGACTTGTGAGAAGATCTCATCAACAGCTACTTTTCGTGGGTGTAAGTATGACATGTGATGTCATGGCTATGACTGTACAATGAATTTGAGTTGTGAGACTGAGTGGAGTTGTCTGTATGAGCAACAACTAGGGACCTCATACGATGGAATATTCAGGCAAAGGTTACTTGAAGAGTTAGCCTTTAACATATCCCCACTTCGATGATGCTGCTTTGTTTCTGTCAGTCTCATTGTAATGTAATTTCATTTCTAAATGCTTGCTATGTGATTTGTGTAAAATGTATGTTTTCAAGCCTATACTCATTGTTATGTCTTTGTGCAGAAGCCTTCACTATAACATCCTTATGTGAGCATTTTCAGAGTTGTGACATTGGCAGGTATCTGATGTGGTCTGACATAGAAGGTGGACATGGATTGTTCCAGTTAATGTAGGTTACAGATTTGGGGGTTTGAGACCTGTACCAAGGCAGCTTCCACAGTGTTTGGGTGGAAAGTCTAAAGTGCTCATTTTACTTGTTTTATGTGCTGTGTTGTGTCAATTACATCATGTGTGTCATCATGTTGGCATGAAATATGTAGACATCAGTTGTGAGCAAGGTATTCACACTTCATATTGGCTAAACATTATTCTTGTATGACCTGTATGTAGTTGTAGAAGTGTTTTGTCATTGCAGGCCACAGTGCCTGTGCCGCAGCACTGACATTTGTTTGTGTCATACCACCAGATGCATGGTCATTGGCTTACGATGGGCCTGTGATCAGGGGCTGTTGTTCTGCCATCTGTCTGTACCTTGGAGTATGTGATGATGGATTACTTTGGTGGGGAATGGAATGTGATAGGACTCAAGCTGCTGACATCTACAGGATGATGTCTGACAAATCCCTCCCTTCCGTGATCTGGGGATGGGCTGTAGCCTGGAATATGTACTTTCACTCAGTATGAGTCACACATTCTTATGTCACAAAGGTCTGGACTTATGGACAGCTTATGTACTGTACACTGGAATAAAATATTTGCTGTGACCAGACACTTTTACTGATGTGTTTGTGTTTAATGGCTATTATCCCGGTTTGCATGGTCTTACATCTCTACATAGCAAAATGTTGAAATTAAGCAACCAGACAATGATTTTGTGATGGGTGAATTTATTACAGTGCTGATGGAGTAAATACAATTTGGACAGTAAAAAAATAAAAAATAAAAAAGTGAAGGTGGCAGTCATGGTGAATGAAGTAATTGGAGTAGATCCCACACCATTGGGGTCCAAAGTCTAGAGTACTCCTCCCATTGGAACTGATGGGTAGTTCAAGATCCGTCAACAGTGTGAATATGTGGGACACAAAGGAGTTCCATTAGGAAGAGGTTGCTTGCTGACAGTGGTGGGTGTCTTGCCATTTGCACCTCCTGTATTCTTCGCTTGATATATTTCTGTATGTGTTGCGGAAGAGAAATCTGCTTTTACAGAGGCAGGGGTGTCTATGGATTGTTCCTCTGGCAGAGCCTCACTTCTAGCGGCTGGAACAGATGAAGAAGGGACTGGTGGTGATGTTCCAAAAGAGGGGGTAGAGTGGTGTTTAGATCCCTGCTCAGGATGCTGTCAATGTCCCTCAACACCCCTGTTAGGGAGGCCATGTTGGTATTGTGAGCCTCCCACTGTTCACACTTTTCCCTGTGCCGGTCCCTCTGTAGCTGCTTTATTTCCCAGAGTTCAGTTACTAACTGGTCCATCATGCTTTGGGACTTCTGAAAGACCTCCAAGATGTGGCTGATGGTGTCCTGGCCATGAGCAGCCCCAGGGGCCTGACCACGCAAGGCCCACGCCATCCCTCCCATGCACCCTACCAACACAGCCCTTACCACAGGGTGTCCTCTCCCACTGGGTCCTGGACCCTCATTGTTGGAAATGTTGCATTGCAACTCAGGATCCAGGACTGGGGGCATGAGATGGTAGACACTGTGCTCGGTACACAGGTTGGGAGGCGAATGGTTGCATGTGATGTACAGGCAACAGGGCTGGGAGGTGTTGATGTAGCCACAGTGAGACTCAGTGTTGGTGTCTGACCAGGTTGCCTAGATGGGTCAGAACCATCCTCCACGTCCAGACATCCAGGAGTATATTATTTTTCTGAGGGCTTCATCCAGAGGGGTAGTGGTAGTGTCTTCTGCAGCCTCTGTGTGCCCAGTGACAGATCAACCCGTTGATGTGAAAGATACAATGTTACTGTTTGTATTGTGACACCTACCTACAACAATTTAGTGTTACATTAAGCATGGACCTTGCACAAAGTTATTTTGCAGTTTCTTACTATGGCAAGTAGCCATGATATTGATTGTATTGACGTGACGTTTGTGAAGCATGCAAATTCCATCTAAGTCACGCAGGTACTGAAATGTGGAGATCATTATCCCTTGGGAGGAAGGCCTGAGTATGTCAGATTTGAGTTATTGATTAACGCGAGGAGCACGTTTTATCCTGAGCCGTCGGCAATTGCTGATTCTTGGATCACCTATGTATATTACTGAACACTGTTTGGTTACAAAGTGAAGACAGAGGAGCGAGTAGCCTTTTGAGTCATTGGGTCACTTTTGGCCATAAATTGAAGCTGTGGTTGCCATATAAACTATGACGAAGGAGACCCCATGTGTCATAGAATTTTGAACGCCCTGAGGAAGGTAGAGTCAATTTAATTGAATACCTTGTCGGTGTATGTCCACCGAAACGCGCGTCGGCGACTTTTTGACATGTCAAAGTGGATGAAATAATTCTGGACCAGAAAGGACATGTAATGACTATAGGAAATCTTTTTCTTTGATTATTTCAATTGGATACCTGACAAAAGGAATTACATCTTGTAACATATTGCTTAATACATCATGACATTTGAGAGAGAGAGCAGTTTGTTCTCTCATACATGAGTTACCAAAAATTGTAGTAATATTGTTATAAATCTATATATTTTTTGTGTTATTATCTGTAAATATCTAGTTTTTTGATAAATGATGTACTGGTTTGGAGGGGTTTATCTGTTTTTTGGATTTTTCTGTCTTGTCTAGAGATTTCTCTAACTCTGACTGTGTCCATTTGTGCAGTATATGTTGTCTTTGTGCATGGTGTGTTCTCCTTTGTGTCTGTATTCTATGTTGGCATATTTTTTGTTCAGAGGGGGTGTTTGTACATAGAAATGATTGCTATTTTTGATAAAAAGGACAATATTATTGTGTTTATTATAAATCAATATGACTAATGTGTGATAATATTATCACTTATGTTTTTTCTTGCTTCTTGTGTATGACATTATGTAAGAGAGGGATGTTGTTATACCTCTGGAAGGGTTGAGTATGCCATCTTCCCACCAGTGCAGGCAAAACAGTGGCTCCGCAAGATATGTCCTTGGCCATTTTGAACCCTAAAAGATTTTTATGCAGTCAGACCCAGGAGTTTGTTGTATATATGACTGGTGTCATCATGTGACTAGTGCAGTGTAAATGTGTCTGCTGTCAATACCATTCTGTTGATGTACTTTGAGGCCTTTGGGATCATTGTTTTACACACTGGAAAGATGTCCTTCCTGTATGCAATAATTTCATTTTGGGTTAGTTGGTCCAGATGGAGCTAGGTGGCCAGAAACTTCGCAGCATTGAGCATGATATGTAACTTGGTCTGTCCCAGGTGAATAAACTTCAATTGATAGTTAGCAGGCAAGGATATTTGGACAAGTGACCACTGTTCTGCTATTTGGAGTTACTGAAACAGTGCTTCCTGGTAGTTGGGGTCATGTCACTCTCCGTACTACATACACATGCCAAATGGTATCCTCCTAAGTGAGTCCACTTCAATTGGGAGATCACAAACAATGATATTTGAAACTTCAATTGAGAGTTCAAAGATAGATTTGGGCAAATGAACATTATTTTTAGTGGTTGAAGTTAGAGACACAGAGCCTATTGGGCTTAGCATTCCGGTCACTCCCTCTACTTTCCACCACCACACAAATGTTATTCTCTCAGATGTATAAACTTCATTCGGGAGTTAAGACACAGGGATATTTGGGCATGTAACCACTGTGCTGGTGGTTGGAGCTACAGAAACAGTGCCTCCTGGGAGTTGCAGTCAGGTCACCCTCACTACTCCCCAGTACTTGACAAATGGTATCCCCCCAGGTGAGTAATCTTCATTCTGGATTGAGATGCCAAACACGGGGGCTTTGTGTAAGAAAGCTCTGGGCTGGTGTGGAGTAACAGAAACAAGGCCTGCTGGCCTTAGCAGTCATATCAGTCCTTATACTGCACACAACATACAAATGCTATCCCCCCAGGTGAGAATACTTTATCTGTGAGTTAAAAACAGGAGTCTTTGGAGGAGCGGCCACTGGGTTGGTGTGTGAAGTAACAGTGACAGACCCTCCGGGCCATAGCAGTCATGTCAGTCCCTCTACTATACACACTATACAAATGTTATCCTCACAGCTGAGTAACCTAACATTGAGGGTTGCCAAACAGGGGTATTTCAATGAATGAACACTGTTTTGGTGTTTTTTTAGTTGCTGAAACAGTGCCTTCTGTGAGTTGCAGTCATTTTATTCCATCTAGTTGTCACACTTTTTCAATGTTCTCTCCCCAAGTAAGTATACTTCATTTGTCAGTTGACATAAGGGTTATGTGGGCAAGTGCCCAATGTGCTGGTATTTGAAGTTAGGGAAACGGGACCTGCTGGGAGTTGGAGTCAGGTCAGTCCCTGTACTACACACACTAAACAAAAGTTATCCCCCCAGGTGAGTACACTTCATGTGTGAGTTACCAGACAGGAGTCTTTGGAAGAGAGAACATTGGACTGGTATTTTGAGTTAGTGAAACAGTGCCTCCAGGGAGTTTCAGTCATGAAACTCCATGTACTACACAACTGAGTGTCAAGAATCAGTGGTCTTTGGACAAGAGAACACTGGTCTGGTGTTTGAAATTACAGATACATGGCCTGCTAGGAGTTGCTGTCATGTCACTCCCTCTGGTGCCCAACATTTGACAAATGGTATACTCCCAGGTGGGTGAAGAGTATTGGACAGATTACAAACAAGTGTATTTGGACAAGTGAACCCTGTGCTGGTGTTTGGAGTTACAGAAACAAGGGCAGCTGGTAGTTGCAGTCATGTCAATCACTGTACTACACACAGTAATCAAATGTTAACCTCCTGAGTGAGTCCACTTCAATTGAGAGATATTTGAACACTGGGCTGATGGTTGGTTTTACAGACACAGGGCATTCCTGGCTTTAGTAGTCATGTGGCTTCCTCTACTTCCCACATTTGACAAATGTTATCCTCCCAGCTGAGTAAACTTAAATTGTGAGTGAGTTGCCAGACAATGTCTTTAGACAAGTGGCCACTGTTTTGGTGTCTGAAGTAGATGAAACAGTGTCTCCTGTGAATTGCAATCAGGTGAGTACGCTACAATTGAGAGTTCACCAAGCGATGTATTGTAGCATGTGACCACTGTGCTAGTGCTTGTAGTTACAGGTCTAGTGCGTGCTGGGAGTTGTAGTCATATCAGTGCCTATACTACATACACTATACAAATGGTATCTCCCCAGGTGTGTATCCTTACATTGATGAGTGCCAAACAGGTGTATTTGTTGAAGTGACCACTGGTCTGGTGTTTGGAGTTATAGAACAGTGCCTGCTGAGAGTTGTAGCCATGTCAGTCCCTGTACTACATACACTATACAAATGTCATCGCCCCAAGTGAGTCCACTTCAAATGTGATTTGCCCATAAAGGTGTTTGGACTGGTAGAAACTGGGCTGGTGAGTAGAGTGAAAGTAAAAGTGGCAAAAGGTGAGCTGTAAGCATGTATGACATAGCATTTCGGTAACATTTTTTGTTTTGTGACTTACCAGATCCCACTCCCTCAGGTGTTCCTCTCAAGCCCTCAGGATGCTGGATGGCTAGGACCTTCCCTTCCCAGGGAACTAGATGTAAGGGGCACTGGGAGTGCCACTACCAGTCTTCTTCACCTGCAGCTGTGCAGCTGGTACCTGGAGACCAGGGAATGGACCTTGTCCCTGAGATTGTTCAATCTCTTCATAATGTCATCCCTTGTGTGCAGGATGGTGCCTACAACATTCACTCTGTTGACTATCCTGTACCACATTTTAATTTTCCTGCTGAGAGGAGTATGCTGGAGTTGTGCTCCAAATAATTGTGGCTCTACTGTTCTGATTTTATACACCATGACTCAACTCATCTTCTGAGAAATGTGGATTTTTTTAGATGTGATAGGAGGAAAAAACTGGGTGACAGTGACTTACTGAAGAGGGGAAGTGCAAAAGGGTGTGACTGAACAAAAGTGTGTACAGGGTGTATAATGGGATGGTCAAAAAAGTGGTGCCTAATCTATGAATTCTACAAAATTAGGTGTCTAGCGTCTGTTTTTGGTGTTGTGCATGCAAATGATTGTGGTGTGTGAAGGGGTGTGGTTTATAGTGTCCTTTGCAGGTGTGTCCAGTGTGACAATGTGTGCCATTCATCCAATGTGCAGTTGTGTATTACTTTGCTGTCCGTGGACCACCGTGGTTCGGACTGCTATTGACTGACCGCCATCGGGGTCCACCACGTGCTGGAGATGGACTGTCTGTTTCCAGCCCTCCACTCTGCCGTCAATTTGCCTTTTTTGTTTGGCGGTCCTGCTTGTGAAACTCGTAATAGGGCAGTCTTTTCAGGACTGGCAACAAGTTGGTGTGGTGGTCCGATCCCCAAAGTCGTAATATGACCCTGAGTTTGACGGATCAGCGTCCACTTCAAACAGCTCTCAGGAAAGTTCTAGAGGTTAGCTATTATTCTCATCCCAGTCTGGTAGGCTCTCTACATCCACCATTTTGTGACCCAATCCTAAACTGGAGATCTAATCACTGTATCCTCTATTTTGTTAACCATTCCAACTAAAAGTGATTTCTATGTCCTTCCTGACACACACAGTCCACACATTTCTCTCTCTTCGACACAACAACAGATCAAACACACATGCTCCATCCATTCCTCAAATGGATGGAGCAAAGCACTCAAGTTAAAGGGACTGTCATAACTTGTTTTGTTTTATTTATTTATTTGCTTATTTATTTATGTATTTATTTATTTATTTTTAACAGAAGAGGCCAGTAGGCTACACTCCCCATACAAGTAGCAAGAAGAATGTCCACTTATATTAATTTCTGACATCAATGGCTGTATTTTGTAACCAGAAAAGTGGACAGTAGTCAACTAATGTGGGTTGCACTTTGGTTTTCACCTTTAGTCCACCAATCATATCTCTTGATCTCAATCCAGGCCACATGTTATATATATATATATATATATATATATATATATATATATATAAATCTAGTATACACTGAGAAGTTGCAGAAGATTTTGCCCACCTAATAAAGCAGAATTGAGGCAAGCAACCAAACCTGGAATAAGGTACTACAGAACAAAAAAATAACATCCATTACCAAAGAATTAACAGAGTGCTTGATCAGTGGTGTTAGAAATTGGGTCTGTAGTTGGCAGAGGTGTGCACCCTGTCCAAGTAGGGACCACTATCCTAGGATAAGTGAGATACAAAACCTAAATTAACCTGTGCTCACCCTGTGGTAGCTGGGCACAGTGTTCAGACAAAATATTGATTCAAAAATATTAAGTTATGGAATTATCGAGTTTTTAATATTGTGACACACAAATATTGTGTGCAAAAATATTGTTGACAGAAATATTGATGATTTAAGGTAAGACATGTTATTTAAGTTTTGTTATGTGTTTATATTATAGTTGAATCGTATATGTTTTATTTAAATATAGTTTGTAGTTTTAAGTTATTTAAAATGTTAATTTAATTGTAAAATAGTAATTTATAGTTTTGTACTGCGTTGTGAGGTTTGTCGGGGTACAGGTTGGGAAGTTAATTCGGTATAATTAATTCATCTAATTTTTCAATTAATATTAATTATTTATTTGATTATTAAGTATGTAAATTGTGTAAATAATATTTTTCAATTACATTTTAGGTGTGGGTTGTTGGGTTTGTGTGGGTATAGAGTGGAAAGTGAATTAACTAATAATTGATTAATTATTAGTTACAAATACATTATTAATTAATTGTCAATTAGTTGTGTAAATTGTTTAATGGTTATAATTTTGTAATTTATATTTAAGGTGTGGGTTATTGTATTTGAAGAGGTATAAGGTGGGAAGGTAATTAAATAATTAGTTGTTGATTATAAATTACATTTTACCCCTCCTGAGTCCAATGCTTTTCCTACTGTCGTACTGACTGGAGTGGGAATAATAAATTGTACCCCTCCTGAGCCCAACGTTTTCCCTACTGTTACACTGACCGGGGTTGGAAAAGTAAATGGTACCCCTCCTGAGTCAAACACTTTCCCTATTGTTGCACAGACTGGAGTTCCCTGCGTGTGAAAACAGTGCTTTGAAGTCACTAGAGGTCAAAAGGAAACTTAATATCACAAGGGACCAGTACAAATCCTACATTTAGGCTGACAACGATGAAGGGCAGGCCAGCTACATCACCCACGCGGGGTCCTCTGAAAAAGTACCTGATAGGAAGCTTTTGTTGACATTGAGAGTCTACTGTGCCATTGTCTAGCCATGCAAAGAGGGTGCCACATCATTGTGTAGCTAGCTCTGTTGAAGTAGATGCAGTGCATCGTCACCGAGTCAGGCAGGCTGAGGACCTAAAGTTGTCGAGCAGCCTCCGTGTTAGTGTCGAAGGGTGATATGGCAGAATTTCTCACACACTTGAGGCGATGCATTGGTTTTGAAGAAATAAGCACCAGAACAGAATTCTGAGGCCGGTGACTGGAGGGGGGCACCTCAGGCAATGGTAGGACTCAGAGATGGCAGAGTCCAGCAGTACTAGGAGAATTGCAGGCAGACGTTGATGTCCGTGAGACTGCAGGAGAACAGGGGCAAGCCAACAAACCCTTGGAGAATCTTTGGTTTAAGGATGTAGAGAAGAGGTCCAGTTCTTCTCACTCCAGGTAAGAAGAAGCAGGCAGCAGGCCAACACAGCAATGCAGTTGCAGAGTGGCATTTCCTCCCTAAAGCACAGCAGTCCTTCTTCCTGGAAGGATGTCACAGGGTACAGAAGAGCTCCGATTTGGTGGGTTTTGGGGTCCAGTACATATACCCAGTTAAGCCTTTGAAATTGGGGAGACTACAAAGAGAGGCCTGACCTTCCTTCCCTGGCTCCAAACTCTGCATAAGGGGTTATGCAGCCCTTTTTGTGGGGAGTGGCACAGCTCAATTCATGTGTGTCAGCTCCTTCCCCCATCTAGCCAAGAAAGACCCATCAGCCTGGTGATGGGCTATCAGGATGCAAATGTCAGACTCAAGCTCCCTTTGTGTGTTACTGTATAGAAGGAATTCACAAACCTCAGTTGTCATGCGACCCAAACGTGTATTCAGAGATAGGCAGGGAGACAGAATGGTTAAAGTAAGAAAACACCAACTTTCTAAAAGTGGCATTTTCAGACTTACAATTTAAAATCTGACTTCACTGTAAATTGTGATTTTAAATTATGAATCCAGAGGCAACAAACTCCAACTTTCTATTTTTTCCCAATTGGACGTTACACTTACAGGTTGCTTCTAGGTATCCCCAATGTTAACCTATAGGAGAGATAGAAGAACCAAAAAATGAATGTAATAATTTTTCAAAACATTGACATGCTAAACTTAAAGGTAAGTCAATACTGCACCCTGTCCTTGGGGCTAGCTAGGGCCTACCTTAGGGGAGACTTGTGTAATAAAAAAGAAGGTTAAGGCCTGCAAATGGGTGCTCTTGCCAGTTTGAAATGGCAGTTTAAAAATGAACACACAGGCTCTGACGTGGCAGGCCTGAAGCATGTTTAAAGGTCTACTGTGTTTCTTGGCACAATCAGTGCCACAGGCCCACTAGTAGCATTTTATTTACAGGCCATGGTCATATATAGTGCACTTTACTAGGGACTTACAAGTAAATTAAATATGCCAATTGTGGATAAGACAATGGTACCAATTTTAGAGTACAGAGCACCTGCACTTTAGCACTGGTCAGCAGTGGTAAAGTGTTCAGATTCCTAAAGCTAGCAAAAATGAAGTCAACTGAACAGGAGATCAGAAGGTAAAAACTGAGGGGAAACCACGCCGAGGGTGCCAGGTCTAACAAAGGGACATTCAACCAGTGGCACTGATTATTGTCTACAATATCATAATATAATATAATATAACAAGATACAATTGTGCATAGCGTAACTTTACATGGCACAACAAGGAATAACGGGTGTGTCTCTCTTTCTCTTTATAAAACTTATGTTGTCTGAATATGAAGAAGCAGGAAAGAGTTAATGCTGCTGATCTTCAAGTGTTATTATCCTTCCTCCTGACGGCTGGTGGCGGACTTCATGCTTTATATATAAAGCGCACGCTGTCCACATTTGATTTATGTCATCTCCGCAGTTTTGCACAGTTCAGCTGAAATTTTCTCCTCTCTGATCAAGGTCAGGGAACCCAGGGATCGTGCCATTTATCTCTCTGGCTTCAACTGTGCCATAATTCTTGCGAAAGAGGGGATGGGAAAAACAACTCTCCGTGATTTGTTTGCCTGCGGCCTTATATCCGGAATCAGCGTGTGCATCACAAAGATCTGATGTCCCCAAGTGCCTGTACATTTTCCGATTAACAGGCTTTTCTGTTTAAAGGACCTGCACGATTAATTTGTAAAAGCTGCAACAGTTCGCATGTCACAATGCAGTCTGGACGGAGATACGACCCACAGTGGACTCCGGGGTTGATCGCTCACGGTGAATTAACATGTTTCTTTTTAGAGTGAACCGTACATCAGGTAATTGTAATAATTACTTTTTAGCTAAACTTTAGGACACCTACCACGAATATTGTTTAACCTGCCTTCAAGTGAACAATCATAAATCATATGGCTCACACATGGCATTCGGTGCTCTCCAGTTAGGGTCCTACTACACAAACACCTTAACAGACATATATTACACAATCTTAATACGTTTGTGATTAACCTGGGAAGGATGACCGTCTGCGTTGAGGCACTGTGAATCGAGTCAATGTCATAAAGTCAGCTCCGAAGCTAGTGTGCCATGGACCCAAGTGCAAGGAAGGAAAGGGGCTAAACTGGCTGCAGTCACAATTAAATAATACTTCAGTTTACCAGGGTTCGGTGGGGCCCGCAGGGTTGTGGGCCCTGGTGCCTATGCGCCTGCGGCACCAATGGAAGCTGCGCCCCTGCATAGAGGAAATGCCTGTGCCCCCGCAGCAGAAGCATCAACACACTGCCTACCAGCAAAGAGCATTTTAGTTCAAGATTGGAGGGTACACCCCGAAATGCCCTAATCTACACACGCGCAATCTCCATTCGTTCAGGAAACAACGAGCTCTATGCTCTATTGTCTTCAGAAAGTATTTGGAGAACTCTAAAATCTATCCGTGGGCTCAGGTGTGATTCAGATGCACAATTGTCCATTTTTCTCATTTCAAGCTTTGTAACCACTTGTGCCACATTATACCTGCATCAGGCAAAATGTATGCAAGGGGGGGGGCGATCTCCCATTAGAGGGGACAAAAAAATGGCACAAAGAAATCTGATTTCCTTGAGTCATTTTGTTTGGCATTCTTAACGCCATTGGTTATAAAGGGCCCCTACATACTGTTCAGCGTTGGCGCCACAATCTAGGCACTAACCCTGAACAGTACATCAATAGTGTCAAAAATTCTGACGCTAATGCCCCCTACCCTGCACCATGGTGTGCCATATTTTAAATACGGCACACACATGGTGGCGGTAGTGGAGCACTAAAGGGAACAAGGAAAGTGGCGCTGCACAGGGTGAAGCGCCACTTTTCTTTAATCTGCTGCTTGTATTTTTAACAAACGTTGCATTCAAATGTCCACATTTCTCTTGAACTGTGAAAGGAATTGTTTTTTTAGAGCTCCTTTCTTCAAATACAGCCTCGACAACATTTCCTGCGTTTGGTGAGCTTTTTTAGTGACCTGTCGGCACTCTTTGTGCTGCCTTTGGGGTAACCAGTGCCCAGTCAGGAAGAAGAGAGTGGGAGAATGTTACTGCCAGAATGCGATAAGTCTCACAACAAAAATTGTCAAAGCCACTGCTTTCGATTTTACACAAATTAAGTTCAGGGGCTCACAATGAACCACTGTCAAATCCAAAGTTTGTCACATCCCAGTCTAGACTGGATCCCTCCTCATGACAGTTTCTTCCAGTAACCTACACTTCACTTCTCTTTTTTTTATCCAGCTTTTCTTCTGTTGTCTCTACTTTCTTTTTTTCTCTTTTTCACTTTTCTCCCTTTCTCTCCCTTGCTCTGGGTCAAGTTGCAAGGAAGAAAATTAATTCTTGGTTCCCCAAAAATGAGTGCTGTTATCCGTCACCTGCAATCACCTGCTCAAAATAAGCAGTCTGTAAAATGACCATTTGGCTTTCTGCTAGGGTTGACTGTAAACGAATGCACAGCTCTCTTGATTATGAGACTCCACAGATCAGAAACACTTCACTATGAGATTTGACCTGCTGAAAGCAGGCGAAGTCTCCAGGTGAAATACTGGGCAAATACTAATGGAAAAAGTTGTAGAAACACCAGTTCCCACATGTTATTTACCGAAAACGTAGAATATGGAGTATTTCCCCACTAGCCACCTGGGGCACCAGTGCCCCACTATCAGTAATTCCGGGGTTTGGGAAATACTGGGTCCCTTAGTTCCACAATTTAAAAGGCTGCTGTATCACATTTCTCTTGCCGCATCATATTTCTTTCCTGCATGTTAAAATATCTACATGTACACCTGAGTATTCTAATCCTCTCTCCCCTTTCCTTACTTCTAAGGTTTGAAATCCTAGCGCTGGAGCACCCCAGTTAGGGCAGCCATGGGCTCCGGAAATTTATCTTCTGAAGTTGTCTAAAAACTGCCTGAGATGAAGCCGGGAGATGATAGAGCTGATGGTTATTTCAAAGTTTTAAGACCAGAATTCTAAAGAAACTGCCCCCTAGGCTGATCACTGTGCTTCTTTGTTGTCATTTCCAGTCGCACGTTTGTAAACTGAAACATTCCTGAAGGGAGTAGAAACAGAAAAGATAATGATAATAGAGGGGGTCACCATTATCAATGGCTCAAAAAGTAAAAAAGATCCTTGAAATTAAATCTCTTGGCAATTGGAAGTCAATACAGGTACTTAAGGTGGGAGGAGATGGAACCCACAGAAGGTCAGCAGCTGCGTGTTGAATAATGTGTAGGCGGGTCCGGCTTTAGGGTGGTGTGAGCGGTGCCTGTGTGTAGGCACTTAAGTAGCATCTGAGAAATGACCAGATACAGGCCTAGCTTTTCTGTGCAGATGGAGTATGTGAATGTCTTTAGCAGGCATCTGAGAAGGCCAAAACGGGCCTTATTTGATCATCCATAGTAATATTGTAGTGAAACCAAAGCCCAGCGTTTTCACCACCAATTTGGGGAGTGGAAAGGACCTAGGGATTCATGCCACCAAGGAGAGGACTAGATGTTGGGGGGGTTGCCTACCACCATGATACATGTCTTTTCTCCATTCAGCTTCAGACACTTGAGGGCCAATCGGTCAGCAACTTTGGTTAGGCAGTTGCAGAGATGAGTGAAGTTAGGACCAGAGTCTTGTGTCAACAAGACAACTAGCTGAGTGTTGTCAGTGTAAGTCAGCAAAAAAAGAGCAAAATATTGAATAATATTGACCTGCAGATGTTGGTATTTATTAAAAATCATGTGTCTCATGGATGAGCATTGAGGAACACTACCCATTATTGGTAGGGAGGAAGACAGACAGGGTCCAATGGGGACTTGAAAGGAGCAATCTTTCTTTAAAGAAGTAACCTTTTTTATAGCATACTGACATAGCCCCATGTTTTGCAATCGAGTCAGCAATGAATGGTGACACACAATATTGAACGCTGAACTAAGGTTAAACAAATCGATAGAGACAGAACCTATTGTGTCAAGGATGGAATGTATATCCTCTATGGCCATAAGAGCAGGATTGGACTGGGAAATAAAATATGCACAGGCGCCAAAAAAAGCAGTCAAAATTAGAAAATTGGATAGCTAAAAAAAGTTGCACCACGTTGACAAATCAGGGCAGTTTTAAATATGTGAAAACACCTGTATATGTTTTGCAAGATATTGCCTGCAGCAAGCACAGACCCATGCAGACTCCCATGTTTGTGGTAATAGAGAAATCAACAATAAAAACCAGCCAGACATAAAACAGGCCCACAAATAGCCTAAAATACTATACACATACTGTTGTATCAGACCAGCCCATTAGGCAATGCTTGATTGGAGTGCACATTCAGTACCCGCAACTCCAGGTAATCTACGAGTGGTGTGTTAATATGTATTTCCAATATGTATTTCAAATGCTTTGGAGGGCAGTAGGAGTAGAGAAATAGGGCGGTAATCCTCAGGCTTGAGGGGAATCAAGAGAAGTTTTTTTTGAGGAGTGGGATAACAAATGCGTGCTTCCAAGACTGGAGAACTGAGGCAGAGTAGGTGGACAAATTCAAGAGTTGAACTACAGGGTGAATGATTGAGGCCCCTTGGCTGATTATATAAAGTGGGGTGGGGTCTAATGGAGAGCCAGATTTAATGACCTTGATTTAGCTGGAAAATGATCAATTTTGATGCTGGCAAATTCTAATAGGCAAAGGTCTGAATGATTACAGGAATCCAGGAAGCAGGACACTTCAGCTGATTGAGCCCTGGTGGGGCAGGGGGTAGGGGGAGAGTGCCGTAAATGTCACTTATTTTTTCTCATTACTGCTTGCCATAGAAGGGGGGATTATAGTGGTTGTATCCATGAGCAAATGGAAAAGATTTTCTTGGAGGAATAAACACCTCCCTCAATTTAGCCACATGCAAATCACAGTAGGCTTTCCTGATGGCTTTATTGTATGCCGTAATGGTCGCAATATATTGAGTTTTGCTCAAGGGATCACACTACCCGTTGTATGTGTGTTTGTTGAGGAGAGGAGTTTGGAGCATGTAGCTTCCTCCTATTAGTGGAGGGGGCAGTGGGAGGTGCTAAGGGAATTAAGGACAGATACAAGCCAGTTGTTTATGGCCATATCAGCCTCATTGATACTAAAATTGATATAGGTTTGGAAATGGTTAATAGTTTACGTTAGTATGGTGGCCTTACTCTGGACCAGCCTCTGCCAGCAGTGCAAATTGTTATTTCCTGAGGGAAACAGTTGTCAATAGAGAGCAAGATAGGTATTACATAATTATCAGACTATGTGAGTGAAATCGGCATATCAGTCCTAGGCTTGATGAGATTGGAAAACACTGGATCTAGCATGGATCTACCATATGTTGAACTATGTTTCTTGAGATGATAACCAGCTGAGTGAATTCTTTCGAACTGATTAACTAAATTAATATCAGGAGTGCAATTCAAGTCATCAAAATGCAGGTAAGATTGAGAAAAAA